>NC_138890.1:14481990-14993497 GCF_965194825.1 Balaenoptera physalus | reverse complement strand
TCTAAAAGAAGCTCACTTCAAACCTAATGATACAGACAGGTTGGAAGAGAAAGGGTGGAAAATATTTAATATGCAATTATTATTATTTTTTTAAGTACATTTTTTAAAATTAATTTATTTATTTATTTTTGGCTGTGTTGGGTCTTCACTTCTGTGTGAGGGCCCTCTCTAGTTGTGGCAAGTGGGGGCCACTCTTCATCGCGGTGCGCGGGCCTCTCACTGTCGCGGCCTCTCTTGTTGCGGAGCACAGGCTCCAGATGCGCAGGCTCAGTAGTTGTGGCTCACGGGCCCAGTTGCTCCGTGGCATGTGAGATCTTCCCAGACCAGGGCTCGAACCCGTGTCCCCTGCATTGGCAGGCGGACTCTCAACCACTGTGACACCAGGGAAGCCCTTTATGCAATTATTAATCAAAAGAAAGAGTAGCTACATTTATACCAGATAAGGTACGTCAGAATAAAGAAAATTATCAGAGAGAGGGGGACATTATATATAATAATAAAAGGGTCAATCCAACAAGAAGGCATAGCAATCCTAAGTGTGTATGTCTCAAACAAAAGACCTGCAAAATATGTGAAGCAAAAACTGACAGAACGGAAAAGAGAAATAGACAAATCAGCTACTATAGCTGACAAATCAGCTACTATATAGTTGGAGACTTCGACATCCCTCTCTCAAAAACTAATACAACAATCAGTTAGAAAATAAGCAAGGTTACAGAAAAACTCAATAGCACCATCAACAAATAGGAGCCAATCAACATTTATAGAACACTTCACTAGACAACAGCAAAATGTTTTGTTATTCAAATGGCCACAGAATATATACCAAGACAGACCATACACTGGGTCATCGAAATCCTGGAAGGAGAGGAGAAACTCCCAACAAATTTGAAGGAGTTGAAATAATACAGTGTGTTCTCTGAAAACAATGGAATCGAACTAGATAGAAATCAATAATAGAAAGGTAACAGGAAAATCTCCAAACCCTTGGAAATTTAACACCACACTTCTAAAGTGTGATGAAGAAGTCTCAAGGGAAATTTAAGAATACATTGAAGTGACTGAAAACAAAAATACATTGTATTATAATCTGTGGGACCCTGTTAAAGCAGTAGGTAGCTAAAGCAGGGAAATTTATAGCACTAAAATGCTTACATCAGAAACGCTTACATTTGAGTCTCAAATCAATTATCTAAGCTCCCACCTCAAGAACCCAGAAAGGGAATAGTAAAACAAACCCAAACATGCTAAATGAAGAAAATAATATGAGAGCAGAAATCAATGAAATTGAAAACAGAAAAATAATAGAGAAAAATCAATGAAATAAAGAGCTAGTTCTTTGAAAATATCAATAAAATTTAAAACCTCTGAAATGATTGACAAAGAAAAATAAAGGCACAAAATTTTAATATCAGGAATGAAACAGGGATATCACAGACCCTGCTGATAACAGAAAGGATGATAAAGGAAAACTACAAATCACTCCACACACAAAAATTTAACAACTTAGATGAAATGAAACAATTCTTTGAAAAATACATACTACCACAACTCATCCACTATGAAACAGATAGTATGAATAGCCCTATAACCACTAAGTAAGTTTAATATATAATTAAAATATCACACACAACCCACCCCACCCCCAAACCTTCAGGTTCTTATAGTTTCACTAGAGTATCCAACCAAATGTTCAAAGAATGAACACTAATTCTATACAATCTCTTTTAGAAAACAAGAAGAGGGGACACTTCCCAATTCATCTTCTGAAGCTAGTATTACCCTGAACAAAACTAGGCAAAGACAGTAAAGAAAACAAACAAAAACCACTGACAGGTATCTCTCATCAACATAGATATAAAAATCCTTAACAAAATAATAGCTAATAAAATTCAGCAATATATAAATAGAATTTTATACCATGACAAGAAGGCGTTTATTCCAGGGAAGCAAGGCTGGTTCAATATTCAAAAGTCAATCAATATAATCCATAATATTAACAGCCTAAAGAAAATTCACATGATCATATCAACTGAAGTAGAAAAGGTTTTGACAAATTCAACAATCACACATAATAAAAACTCCAGAAAAATAGGAATTAAGAAACTTACTCAACTTGATAATTTATTTAAAATTTACAGCTAACATTATACTTAATTGTGCAGACTGAATGCATTCCCCCTAATATCGGGAACAAGGCAAGGATGGATGTCTGTCCCCGCTGCTGCTATTCAACATTGTGCTGGGAGTTCTAGCCAGTGGGATGAGGCAAGGAAAGGAAATAAAAGCATAACAACTGTAAAGAAAGAAAGAAAACTGCCTTTATTTGCAGATGACATGATTGTCTACACAGAAAATCCAGGAACTGTTTAAAATAAAATAAAAACCCAAAACCCTCCTTAAACTGATGTATGAATCCATCAAGGTCACAGAATACAAAATAAACATACAAAAACCAATTGTGTTTCTTATACTATAAATGGATGTGTTATCATCAAAATTAAAAATATAATTTATAATTGCTCAAAAAATGAAGTACCTACGTATAAATCTAACAAAAACACACAAAATTTATATGCTAAGAACTACATAACAGTGATGAAAGAAATCAAAAAAATAAGTAAATAGAGAAGCATTCTGCATTCACAGATTGAAAGATTCAGATGATAAAAATGTCAATGCTCCCCAAATTGATATACAGGTTTAACAAAATTCCTATCAAAATCTCAGTAAGACCCTTTATAGATATGGACAAGATTATTCTAAAATTCACAGAGAAAGGCAAAGGGACTAAAATAGCTAAAATAATTTTGAGAAAAAAAAAATAAAAAAAGGACGGGACTTCCCTGGTGGCGCAGCGGTTGGGAGTCTGCCTGCCAATGAAGGGGACGTGGGATCGAGCGCTGGTCTGGGAAGATCCCACATGCCGCGGAGCAACTGGGCCCGTGAGCCACAACTGCTGAGCCTGCACGTCTGGAGCCTGTGCTCCGCAGCAAGAGAGGCCGCGATGGTGAGAGGCCCGTGCACCGCGATGAAGAGTGGCCCCCGCTTGCCGCAATTGGAGAAGGCCCTCGCACAGAAAACGAAGACCCAACACAGCCAAAAATAAATAAATAAAAATAAATAGTTAAATAAATAAACAAAATAAAAAAGGAGGAATCAATCTACCTAATTTCAAGACTTAGTATATAGGTACAGTAATCAAAATTACGTACTATTAGTAGAGAGAGAGACAAATAGATCAACGAAACAGAACAGAGAACCTGGGAAAAGACCCACACAAATATGCTCAATGGATTTTTGATAAAGGAGCAAAAGCAATTCAGTGAGGGAAAGACAACGTTTTCAACAAATGGTGCTGGAGCAACTGGACGTCCACCGGCAAAAAATATGAACCTTGACCTAAGTCTCACACCTTATACAAAACTTAGAGATCATGGACTTAAAATGTAAATGGATCACAGATCATGGATTAAATATATCATGGACTTAAATGTAAAATGCGTTAACTATATAACTTTTAGGAAAAAACAGGAGAAAATTTTTGGGATCTAAGACTAAGCAAAGAGTTCTTAGACTTTACACCAAAAGCATGATCCTTAAAAGGAAAAACTCACAATCTGGACTTAATCCAAATTTAACACTTTTGCTCTGCTAAAAACTCTGTTAAAGGGATGGAAAGACAAGTTCTAGAGTGAGAGGATATATGTCCAAAACACATATACAACAAAGGAAAAGTATCTAGAATATATACTGAGCTCTTGAAACAACAGTGAAAAAGTAAATGCTCCAATTAGAACACAGGCAAAAGTCATGAAGAAACATTTCACATAAGAGGATATTCAGATGGCAGGTAAGCACATGAAAAGATGTACAACATTATTAGTCACTAGGGAAATGCAAATTTAAACCATAATGAGATATCACTTATCAGAATGGCTAAAATTAAAAAAGTGACAACAAATGGTGGGAGAATGTGAAAAATGTAGATCAGTCATACATTGTTCATAGGAAGGCAAAATGGTACAGTCACTCTGGAAAAGGATGTAGTAGTTCCCTGAAAAACTAAATATGCACTTGCCATTCAACCCAACAACTGAATGCCTGCACATTTACCCCAAAGAAATGAAGACTGATGTTCACACAAAACCTGTACACAAATGTTTACAGCAGCTTTATGCAAAATGGCCCCAAACTGGAAACAACCTAGATGTCCTTCAACAGGTAATGGGTTAAACAAACTGTGCTATATCCATACCAAGGAATTCTACTCAGCACTAAAAAAGGAATGGACTACTGATACATGTAAAACCCTGGCTGAAGCGCCACAGAATTATGCTGACAGTCAATTCCCAAATGTTACATATTGTATAAATCCATTTATATAATTTTTTTGAGATGACAACATTACAGAGATGTAAAACAGATTAGCGGTTGTCAGAGAAGGATAAGAGCATGGGGTAAAAGAGAAGTGGGTTCGGCTATAAAAGGCAACATGAAGGATCCTCCAGTGAAGCAAATGATCTGTATCCTATCTGTATCAATGTCAATATGCTAGTTGTGATACTGTATTACATTTTTACAAGATGTTACCATTTAGTGTAAAAGTACAAGGGACCTCTTGTTATTTCTTACAACTACATATGAATCTACAATTGTGTAAAAAAACAAAAAATATATAAACTTTATGTGCACCCATGATCATATAGCAGCACTATTTATAACAGCCAAAAGGTGTGTCCATCAATGAATGAACAGATAAACAAAATGCATTACATACATACCATGGAATATTATTCGGCCTTAAAAAGGAAGGAGATTCTGACGCATGTTACGTCATGGATGAACCTTGAGGACATTACGCTAGATGAAATAAGTCAGTCAGAAAAAGACAAATACCGTGGGATTCCACTTATATGAGCTATCTAGCGTAGTCAAATCATAGAAAAAGTAGAATGGTGGTTTCAAGAGGCTGGGGATATGAGGGAATGGAGGGAATTAATTACTTAATTTGTGAGGAATTTCAACTTGGGAAAATGAAAAAATACTGGAGATGGGCTACACAACAATGTGAATATGTTTAACATTACTGAACACTTAAAAACACTACTGTACATTAGAAGTGGTTAAGATACTAAATTTTATGTTATGCACATTCTACCACAAATGAATTTTTTTAAAAAACTAAAAAAAAAAAAAAGACCTTCACAATGGTGATTTCTAGTGCACTAGGCAGAAACTATCCTCAATAGAGTGATAAAACAGCATTGATTTATCAAAATCTACATTTTCCTTTCACAAGATGAATACCAAAGCTCATGAGATATTAAATTCACAGTATCTCCGTGTGTGTCATACCGGTCAAAGGTATCAAGTTTTAATAAGAAATGTGAGTTTCATCTCCTTTGGGTCATTTGTGTTCAACAACTATCACAGTACATAGTAGATGCTGAAACACGTGTGCTGAGCACTAGGGTGCATAAGTACAGCGTTGAGGGAATAGAGACACCCCATCCCATGTACCCTGGTTAATTCCTTCCTATCCTGAGCCCTCTCCACTCCCCAAGTTTAAAGTCTTATCGAATGCATTGCGCGGACAGCAAACTTGAGATGTGTTTCCTGTGCATCTACTGTCCTTCAGTCTTCCAGCTGCCAGGGAACCAGAAACAAAACAAAGTCCATACCTTCACACAGCCCATTCTTGTGGGAGGAGGTGACTCTGTGGTACAGTAACTAAATTTTATGCCAGCCGATGGAAAGCGTTAGAAATAAAAATGAAGGGGTATGGTGGGAAACCAAGGCCGAAGGCAGAAACTGGGCTGAAAGAGGCGGGTGACAGCACCTGCCAGACCAACACCAGCGCCTATCCTGTGAGGACACCTGAGAAAGTAAGCCTCGTGAGGGAACGTGGAAGGGGAAAATGCAGAGGAGATTCCCTAACAACTCACTGCACGGTTGTGTGACGGTGCTGAAATAATCTGTGCTTTTTTCCTCCGTCTCCTAATATTTCTGAAATAGTTATTACCATGATTATTATTAAATTAAAAAAATACCCTATGAAGTAAAAGAGTGAAGAGGTCTCTCTTTTTTCACAGGAAAGGAACTCTAAGATGCCAAGAGGACAACAGATGAGGACTCCAGGGCATTTGTTTTCCACCATCATTGTCTGCACAAAGGCTCCCGAAGGTGACAAACAGCCAGCATGGTGAACAGCCAGGACTACACAGGCAGGAGGGATGCAAAAGAGCATCTTACAAACTCACGCCCTTCCTGTATTAGTTTTTCTCTGCTAGGGCTGAACAACCTGTGGGGCAGACAGCAAGCTGGCTGGGGTCCTGGAAAAGCTGCCATGCAGCTTACAGAGAGGCAAATATGGGGTTCTCAAAGACCCTTGAAGAAATCACTCACCGGGGGCAGCTGGAGGGCAGTCACCTGCTGTGCGTCCCTCAAACTCGCTTCCTGAAGAAGGGAAGTGTCTTGCAGGACTGAAAGAGATCAGAAATGGATAGCTCATAAAATCCTGGGTCTCTTTTTTCACGTGTAGAAAGAGGATTACCAGATGATGCACATAAAAAGCACCTGCGGGACTTCCCTGGTGGTGCAGTGGTTGAGAATCCGCCGGCCAATGCAGGGGACACGGGTTCGATCCCTGGTCCAGGAAGATCCCACATGCTGCGGGGCAACTAAGCCCGTGCACCACAACTACTGAGCCTGCACTCTAGAGCCCATGAGCCACAACTACTGAAGCCCGCGCGCCTAGGGCCCACACGCCGCGACTACCGAGCCCGCGCACCTAGAGCCTGTGCTCCGCAATAAGAGAAGCCACCGCAAATCACAACGAAGAGTAGCCCCCGCTCGCTGCAACTAGAGAAAGACCGCGCGCAGCAACAAAGACCAAACATAGCCAATAAATAAATAAATAAATAAAGTTTAAAAAAAAAAAAAAACACTTGCAAAATAAAGATTTCTGTCACTTTGCTTTCAGACATGTCAGTGGGGGCATTGACAGGGAATGCCTGGGTTCCAGTTGGCTCTGCCACCAACTAGCTATGTGACTCCCTGCAGGTCCAGGGACCTCAGCTGTATCATCCACAATACAAGGGAAATGAAGGTTACAGTTCCATGGAGTAAAAGGGGTCAGTAAGAGCTGTTAGCAATTAAGATTATTGTCGGACTCCAGTGTCATACAAATTTATACATTTATAAGTTTATAAATTGCAAAGCTCTTTAAGAAAGACTATTATCTCTATCAGATGCTCCTGGAAGGGCACTTCCCACAGTGCCCAACCACCATCACTCAAAATGTGTACACAGTGTAGTACTGGGATCATCTCACTCTCCCTTATCTTGGGCTACCAAGGGCCTCTGCTACATTCTCATGTGACTTCTCTCCCCTGACCAGCACACACCCAGGCTTCTGCAAGAAGTGAGCCACATACCCGGCCCACGGTGCAGCCATGTCAAAATGAACTGTGTTTCAAAAGGTACTCCTTTCACAGAATAAGCTGCACTATCATCTCTCAGTTTGGAGAAAATCTGGGAGGTTAACCGCAGCTCATAATGTGAAATCAGTGTCAAAGCTAACATTAGAAGCCAGCGTTCCTCAGCTTTCACACCTGGGACATGAGGCTTTCGGCATTTACAGCAGGGGCAGGTGTGGCTCTTTGGAACAACAGCCTGAGACAGGAGCCAGCTCAGCCAGCAGTGGCATCTGGGTGGGGGTGTGTGAGGAGAATTCCCCACGGAAGGCAGCCTCACCACTCTGCTGCCAGGAGCTCAGGCTAGGTGGGCATGGATTTGAGGAAGGCATGTTTTAATTCTGCTCTCACACCTATCACCTTCTGGGGTATAATACACAGCCCTACCCTATCTTTCACCATGATAAATGAGCACATCGACGCTTTAAAGATTACTTTGGACAGCTTTCAGCCTCTAAACAAAATCTATATTTTGGGGAAAAGCTTCAAGATTAGGAACTATATGGCTTTTACTGGAAGTGCTTCCCAATGATAAATCACCTGAACGTTTAAGGTGTTCTTAAGAGCTAAGTCTCATCATGCCTACTTTGTCCATTCATTATTGATCAAGGAAACGGAAGCGCTGACCCTTTTGACCCAAAGCCCATCCATGGTAGCTGGATTATCTCAGAACTTCACCAGGAAGTGAGTAGGCTGCTACAGTTCCTGAAGCGCCTCCTCCTCCTGAGGGTCCTGTTCCTGAAGCGCCTCCTCCTCCTGAGGGTCCTGTCATGGCCACCATCAACCTGCATAACCCAGGCTGCTTGCACATGCGTTGTTTATTTGGGCAAATGGTTGTTTCTCAAGCCTGTGGTTATGGGCCGAATTGCATCCCTGCCAAATTCATATGTTGAAGTCCCAACCCCCCCGTACCTCAGAATGGGACTAGATTTGGACATAGGGCTTTTCAAGAGGTAATGAAGTTACAATGAGGTAACTGGGGTGAGCCTTAATCCAATATGCCTGATGCTCTTATAATAAGAGGCGATTAGGACACAGACACACAGAGGGAAGACCACGTGAGGAAACAGGGAGAAGATGGCTGTCTAGAAGCCAAGGAGAATCAGGTCTTAGGAGAAACCAACTCTGCTGATACCTTGATCTAGGACTTCCAGCCTTCAGAACTGTGAGACAATAAATTTCTGTTGTTTAAGCTGCCCAGTCTGTGGGACTTTATTATGGCAGCCCAAACAAACGAGCACATCTGTCTTGACTTTTAACCAAGGAGAGGCTGGAGAGTTAATTTGATTTGTACAGAAATCAGTATAGTTTCACACGTAAAGAAATGTAATATGTAACTATTAAAAACTGAAAACCTTATTACAATGACAAGGACAACTTCTGTGAATCATAAGAACGCATTCCTGGTCTCCTCATACTTTCTTTTCCCATCTATAACTGTAGCACAACTGTAGCACAAGTCTGCCCAAACTAACCCTCACACCCTACAGGTCACTTCCTTCAAGCTGAGAGCACCACTTCTTTCCATGATGATTAATTACTTCAACTAGAAATCATGGGCAGGAATTTCCTGGTTGTCCAGTGGTTAGGACTCCATGATTCCACTGCAGGGGGTACGAGTTTGATCCCTGGTCAGGGAACTAAGATCCTGCATGCTGCACGGCGTAGCAAAAAAACCAAATCATGGGCAGCTCAGGCCCCCTGTTCAGTATTTTATGGGTATCCAGGCATACCTCATTTTATTGCACTCTGCAGATATTACTTTTTTAAAAAACTGAAGGTTTGTGGCAACCTTGCATCAAACAAGCTTAGAGGCACCATTTTCCCAGCAGCATTTGGTCACTTCATGTTTCTGTGTCACATTTTGGTAATTCTTACAATATTTCAAACTTTTCCATTATTGTATTTGTTACAGTGATCTGTGATCAGTGATCTTTAATGTTACTTTAGTAATTGTTTTGGGGTGCCATAAACCATGCCCATATAAGACAACAAACTTAACTGATAAATGTTGTGTGTGTTCCAATGGCTCCCACATTTCTCTCCCTCTCCTCGGGCCTCTCTATTCTGTGAGACACAACAATACTGAAATTAGGCCAATTAATAACCCTACAATAGCCTCTAAGTGTTCAAATGAAAGGAAGAGCCGCATACCTCTCACTTTAAATCAAAAGACAGAAATAATTAAGCTTAGTGAGGAAGGCATGTCAAAAGCTGAGACAGGCTGAAAGCTCGGCCTCTTGCACCAAACAGCCAAGCTGCAAATGCAAACAAAAAGTTATTGAAATTAAAAGTGCTACTCCAATGAACACACAAGAAAGCGAAACAGCCTTATTGCTGATATGGTGAAAGTTTTAGTGGTCTGGAGAGATCAAACCAGCCACAACATTCCCTTAAGCGAAAACCTAATCCAGAACAAGGCCCTAGTTCTCTTCCATCTATTAAGGCTGAGAGAGGTGAGGAAGCTGCAAAAGAAAAGTTTGAAGCTAGCAGAGGTTGGTTCACGAGGTTTAAGGGAAAAAGCCGGTCTCCATAACATAAAAGTCCAAGGTAAAGCAGCCAGTCATCCAGAAGATTTAGCCAAGATCATTAAATGAAGGTGGCTACACTGCACAACAGACTTTCAGTTTAGACAAAATAGCCTTATATTGGAAGAAGATACCACCTAGGACTATCATTGCTAGAGAGAAGGCAATGCCTGGCTTCAAAGCTTCAAAGGTCAGGCTGACCCTCTTGTTAGGTGCTAATGCATTTGGTGACTGTAAGTTGAAACCAGTGCTCATTTACAATTCCAAAACTCCTAAAACTTCCCTTAAGAATTATGCTAAATCTACTCTGCCTGTGCTCTATAAATGGAACAAAGCCTAGATGACAGCACATCTGGTTACAACATGGTTTACTGAATATTTTAAGCCCACTGTTGAGATCTACTGCTCAGAAAAAAAGATTCCTTTCAAAATAGTACTGCTTTTTGACTAGTCACCCAAGAGCTCCCTGATGAGATGTACGAGATTAACATTGTTTTCATGCCTGCTAACATAACATCCATTCTGAAGCCCACAGTTCAAAGAGTAGTTTCAAATTTCAAGTCTTATCATTTAAGACATACATTTCACATGGCAATAGCTGCCATACACAGTGATTCTTCTGATGGATCTGGACAAAGTAAACTGAAAATCTCCTGGAAAGGATTCCCCGTTCTAGATGCCAGTAAGAACATTCACGGGAATTCCCTGGCAGTCCAATGGTTAGGACTCGGTGCTTTCACTGCCGGGGCCCAGGTTCAATCTCTGGTTGGGGAACTAAGATCCCAAAAGCTGCGTGGCACAGCCAGAAAAAAAAGAAGAAAAAAAAAGAACATTCATGGGAAGAGATCAAAATATCAACATTAACAGAAGTTTGAAAGAAGGTGACACCAATCCTCATGGATAACTTTGAGAGGTTCAAGACTTGAGTGGAGGAAGAAACTGCAGATGTGGTGGAAGCAGCAAAGAGAACCAGAATTGGAAGTGGAGCTTGAAGATGTGACTGAATTGCGACAATCTCATGATAAAACTTGAATGGATGAGGAGTTGCTTCTTATGGATGAGTAAAGAAAGTGGTTTCTTGAGATGGAATCTACTCCTGGTGAAGAAGCTGTGAAGACTACTGAAATGACAACAAAGGATTCAGAATATTATATGAACTTAGTTGATAAAGCAATGGCAGAGTTTCAGAGGACTGACTCCAATTTTAAAAGGAAAGAAGTTCCGTGGGTAAAATGCTATAAAACAGCATTACGTGCTACAGAGAAATTGTTCGTGAAAGGAACGATTCAATCGATGAGGCAAACTTCATTGTGGTCTTATGTTAAGAAATTGCCAGTCACCCCAACCTTCAGCAACCACCACCCTGATCAGTCAGCAGCCATCAGCATGGAGGCGAGACCCTTCACCAGCAAAAAGATCTCATCGTGCTGAAGGCTCATGTGATAGTCAGCAATAAAATATTTTCAATTAAAGTATGTACATTGATTTTTCAGACATAATGCTTATGGACATAATGGACACTTAATAGACTACAGTGTAAACACAAATTTTATATGTACTGGGAAACCAAAATTTCATGTGACTCACTTTATTGGGATTATCTCCACTGGACAGACCAGGAAACTGAGGCTTGCAGAGTTTAGAAGCATGCCCCGGGGGTCATACCTGGAGGATTCAAAGCCAAGTGTATCTGCTGCCAAAGCAACCTGCCTGTGGCCATTAGTGCACTTTGTACAGATATTCAGACACGTCTAGCCAACATCCATGCTCCAAGTCCTGAAGATATCACCCTATCCCCTAGGAAGCATTTTTATATTTCTTTGCAATATTATAACAATCCTGAGAGCAGAAGTTGTTTGGCTGGGGAAAGAGAGGTTCAGAGAGACAAGAGGACATGGCCACGCTCAGCTCCCCACACAGGTCCTAGTGGGACAGCAACGGTGCCCAGCTGTCCCCAGACCAGCAAAGCCCAGAGGTGTGCCCTAAAAGAGACAAGATGATGCAGCCTCAAAAACACCTACCCATAGTAGAGGTCCCTCTGGGCAGACCTGGCACCCATGAAGAGGATACTCTCATGAGATTCTGATTGAATTGCTCTAGGGAAGAACCAGACACTGAAAATGGTTCCAGGCTACTTAGGGCGAAGGAGAGAACTAAAAATGTCAAGAGCTACTCCCAAGTGCACAGGACTAGGTACAAATACCCCTTCCCCACTCCCTTGGGCTCCCTACCTGGGTCCCCGCTGAGCTGGCCCGAGAGTCTGCTTGGAAGCCCGGGGCCCTGAGCCAGGGCCATGGGCTGGGCGTCCTGGCTCTTTGCAAGGTCACTCTGGGGTTCTGCTGGCAGCCGCTCCTGCTCCTGGTCTGGAGGGCTGTCCCCATCGTCAATCACCACGGGGTCTTCACAGTGCTTGAGCTGCAATCCCAGAGAGGGCTTTTCAGAGCTCGGTGGAGAGGTCCCTGGCCAGATGAGGACCAGCAACTGTGCCAGGGACTGGGCAAACCCCTCCCTCCCTGGGCCTGCTGACTGTTGACTCTACCACTAGAAGCTCAGTCCCAGCCTTGTACAGGGCTATAAAGGGGGGTAACATAACCATGCCACCAATTAGGGCCTTTAGGGAATGGAATCTGCTTTTTTAGGAAACCAAACTTCAATGTGGGCATAACCGAAGCACATAGCTCTAGATGGAATTCCTCATCCCTGGCCAGGGGACGCGTGACCCCACCAAACCATCAAAGCACAAGGTGGCCACCCTTTCCACACCTGCTGCCCAGCCCCACTCTCTCCCTCTCCCTTCCCATCCTCCCAGCCAGCCCAGCCCCGCCCCCTCTGCTCACCCATTGCCAGGGTCTCCCCGGCTCTCGTTCCAGTGCCTCCACAGCAGCCACAGCCTGATCGCCACTCTCAGGTTCCTGGGCCCGCACCCAGCCCTGGATCTCCCGGGGCAGGATGGCCAGAAACTGCTCCAGCACCAGCAGCTCCAGAATTTGCTCCTTGGTGTGCCTTTCAGGCCGCAGCCAGCCCCGGCACAGGTCCCAGAGGCGGTGCAGGGCCTCCCGGGGGCCCGCCGCCTCCTGGTAGCAGAAACGTCGGAAGAGGCGGCGGGAGGACTCGGGGCTGGGAAGCTCACCCTGGGGGCTAGGGTTCTCTCCCGGTGGGCTCCTCATTTTCCTGGGCTCCTCACTTTCCTTCGGAGCCAAGACTCGGGGGCACAGGGCTGTGGGCATGATGGGATTTGATGGGGGTCAGCAGCAGAAGACGACCCTATTTCCAAACAGAAATCACTGGCTTCAATGTTCTGGTCTCCTGCAGTAGTTTTTTGGGGGTGGTGGTGGGAAAAGTGAAAAAGCCCACAGAGACCAGCCCTTGGGAGAAGCCCGGGGACATGTGAGACGTGTCAGTGTGGATGATCCTTACACAAAGGGAGAGAAGGAATGACCCCATTCCCAAAAGCATCATTTTGTGATTCCCCTAACTGGGTGACTGGACAAACAAGGCAGGGAGTCCAGGAGAAAATCAGTGGCATTTCAACGTGGCACTGGCGTTCCAAGCATCCCAGGAGACCAACAGGGCGGCATGCAGGAGAGAGATGTAATTAACGCTCTGTGGTACCTTCGGTGTCCAGGTCCTCCTGGAAAGGACCTGAAATGGACGAGCTGAGAAGGCCGCTATCTTGAGGCTTCAGAGCCAAAGTCACCGTCTTTGCCCTTGAGACCTTTACAAAATGAGCTAGAAGGACAAAGACAGACATGCACAGGAAAAGTCTTCAAAGCTGATCCAGGAAATTCATCCTGCTGGTGGCTAGGTCTGACGATCAGTGCTAGACCAACACAGACTGAGAATCGGCCTTGCTCCGTGCAATATGCACTGGGAAGCAGGGAATAAAGCAGACAGCCTAGAAGATCCCCAGACAAGAGATGGAGAAAGTCAAAAGAGGCAGCCACATCCTGAGTTTCTTACAGAAAAATAACATTATGTAATTAAAAACATCAGGGCTTTCAGATGAACCTCCACCCAACTCACTAAAGTCTGAATAGTAAACTTTAGCATATATTTAACGATGTCTGGACCTTCCACCTGGCCTCCACCCATCTTGCCTTCTCTTCTCTTCTCTTCAAACCACAATGAAGAAAACCACACACACCTCACAGACCTTTCTCAGGCAGAACAGAGGTTGGGCACTCAGGGCACAGCCACCACATCTGCAGGGTGGGGCTCAGGGGCCCCTCCACCTCCCCAGTGAACACATACAGAGCGACATCAGAGAGTAGCGGCCACTACTCAAAACTATGGGACCCAGGGAAAATGAATGGCACATGGGGTCGCACACAGTCCTCCCCCAGCCACCATAAGGCCTCTGAGATCCTTGGACATGGTCACTTGCCCTCCTGACCGGGTTTATGAGGCTCCCCAGCACGCCAGCACCTTAATCTCAACAGCTCAGTGTCCCCACCCCCCAAGGGTTCCATGCAAAACGCAGGCCTCAGTCCCATTTCACAGGAAGACAAGTGTTCTTCACAGAAGAACAACAAAGCCACTGAATGGCAATCAGAAAACCCCAGATCTCTATACCTCTTTGCTTTCCAACATGAAAACAAATACAGACTGGCATAAAAGGACTCTGAGGGTATCTGGCTGGACACACTACAGCTTGCCCCGCCTCCGGATTTCCTCCAGTGTCTGCTCCTGCATCTGACACCCAGTCTCAGCCTTACTCACTTGCCACGTTCCATGAACTCAGCCATCACACACCTGCAGGGCCTCTAGGTTCCTCAGGTCTGCACCCAACCTGTGCCCCACCCTCAGTCAGTACTCAGATGCCCGCTCTGGGGCATCTGGCTCTAGGCTCTGCCCATCATCCCTAACCAGACAGCCGTGTTCCTGTCACCCTAGCACCTGGCACATAGGAGGCTCAGAAATGATGTGTGATGAATGAATTAACGCTGGTCCCAAGAGGATCCCACAGGGGGGCGGGGCATGCTTAAAGAAGCTCTAGGCGGAGGAACAGAGCTGCATCAGCAGAAAGAGGAGGGGATGGGCATTTTATGCCAGGAAAAAGGGCAAGCTTTTCCTCGCTCCGGATCTCTCTCCCTTTTCCCTCTCTCCCTTTCCCTCCCCACACATACACACATCCACCTCCACTTTAACCAGTTCCCGGCTCCTCACCTCACAGCCTGGAACTCCTTCCCTGTGTCTAACTCAAATCCCTCCTGCGGCGGAAGTCTGCGGCAGCAGCTCCTCATCCTTCCAGCCCGGTCCCCCGGGTGTGCTTCCTGAGGCGGGTTCTCTGCAGAGGCCACTCTGTCCCTGGCTAGCCGAGCCCCCGTCTCCTGCTCATCCAGAAAACCACGGCTCCGCTTAGGAGGGAAGAAATGGTAGCAAATGGAGGCGCCTGAAAAACAACATTTGTGTTGTCTTATCCCCCTCCCCGGAGACTCACCGCACGGATCCTGGAAGCGAGGCAGGGCGCGCGGGCCACAGAAGCCTGGGCCGCCTGGGCCGCACTCACCGCCGCGCCGCGTCCCAGTTGGCGGGCCGTGCAGGCCTGACCGCCTCCGGAGCCCGCCGGACGCGGAGGAAAGGAAAGGCCGAAGCCCTCCGGCTCCCTCCCCTGGGACACTTCCTGCTCCGCTCTAGGACCGGGGAGGTCTCCGCATCTCAGTGGTTCGCTCCTCCGCCCCCCGGCCGAGGTGTGCGCTGGGGGTGACATCCGACACCCCCGGCCCGGCCCGGCCCGGCCGGCGCGCCCCGCCCTGCCACGCCCCGCTCCGCTCGCGCCCCGGCCTAGGAGCTCGGCCGGGGGCTTTGTGGGTCAACCACACCGCCTGTGCCCTGCCTCCCCGCGGGCTCGCGCGGGGGGCGCGCGTCGAGGCGGGGCGGGAGGCCGGGGCGTCGAAGGCTCAGCTGGGACCGCGCCTGGAGGCGGGTGGCAGAGCGGGGGGGGGGGGGTGCAGAGAACACGGTCAGCAGGAGGGCTCGCGCGGGTGCGCCCTGCCGTGGACGGCCGCCGGTGTGGGAAGGTTGGCCTGGGGGCTCCTCTCTTCGCTGTTCTGCCCCTTCGGACTCCCGCACTCCGGGCTTGGGGACGCCCGGAAGGGACGATCCTGGAGCCGAGGCTGAATGCTGGAATTGGGAGGGGGAGCGGAGGAAGAAGGCTGCCGCCCGCGCACAGTGGGCCGCTACATATCAGAATCCCGGTGTGACCAGCCCGCACCCCGCGCCCTGGCAGGCCCAACCCCCTTCCAGCCAAAACCCCTCCTCTAGGTCCGGCCCGCGGCCGCTGAAGAGGCGAGGAGGACTGGAGAAAGTAAGACTCACCTCCCCGATTCGTCTCTATCGGATGCCCAAGGTGTCAGCTCCGGCTTCTGGGGGGTTTGTGGACTTTCACAGCTGCCGTTACACATCCCTTCTGAGCATCAGGACAGCTCTGGGGAGTGCGCAGAGGGACTTTGGTCAATCCCGGCCCCTAGTGGGTGGTCGGAGTGCTTATTGCTCCCTTAAGTGTAGGGTGTAGCTAGCTGTTCACACTGAGGCCGAGGGACAGGTTAAGGGACTTTGACTTGAAGTCGAGGGGCCGTGAGGGGCAAGAAGAATTAGGGCCTCTGGACCTCTAGATAGGGCTCCTTGCCACTGCCCTATGCTGAACATAGCTCAAAGGCTCAGAGGGGTCTTTCTGGGGTCATCCTTAATCTTCCAGGTTCTTGGGTTTGGGAGCAAGTATATACCGGGTCCCTGAGCAGGCCTGATTCCTACCAACCCTTCTCTTTCTTCATCTGCCTGGCACTGAAGTTGGACTCTCCCACGAAAGAAGGCAAAGAAATGTCTACATCTACTAGAGGTGATACACTACTGCAGATAAATGATTTTTCTCAGATCAAGTAGGACAATACCAGTTCCCTGAAAGAAAGTGGCCTGGTTGAGCAGGTGGGAAAGAGGTGGATGGACTGAGGAACGGGATTTCTTAGCAGTGTTGCTTTCCTTGTTCCTTGGACTTGGGAGCCTTTTGTTTCTTCCTTTCCATTATGAATAATCACTCCCGAGTAGGGGAGTTACTGGGAGCCACCATTTGCCGTATGCTTGGATTCTGTGACTTTTGCAGGAGACGGATCAAAGCAAAGGAGTAAAGCTCATTTTTGTGAACAGTGATTGTTCCCCCAAATACAGCCAGATGCAGGCAGGGCCACCCAGAGTTCTTACCTGGAACCTGCAGATACAAGTGGGAACCACCCCCTTCAGACTTAACTTGACTCAGCGTTAACAGGGTTCATGTGCACCCCCTTCTCAGGAGCACCAGCCAGGCACCATGACCTGGAGGAGGAGCTGGGGAAGAACCAAGGATTCTCCAAGGCAGGTCCGACTAAGGTACTTTGGTAAATAGCGCAGCCTGCTCTAAAAGTCCAGATCCTCTGCCTGGGTTCCCAGCCCTGTGACTGGGCAGGGAACTACCTGTTGAGTGTTGGGAATTTGTGCTCACAGTTCTGCCCACTGCAGTCGTAAAGCAGCTAAAATGCAGGGCCCAGAAATTCCTAGCACACAGCATCAGATCAATCCTCCCTGCCCTGTCCAGTTCCTTCCCCTGACCTGGCACCTCCCTGTACACTGTTATCTCTTTGAAGCTTTGTGCTTATTTGGCATTTATGAGTCAGAGCACCGGGGTTAAAACCTGCCTCATCAATTCCTAACCAGGTGATCTCAGGTATACTTAACCTTTCTGCGCCTCAGTTTCCTCATCCAGAAAAAGGATGATGCTGTCTACCTCGTTAAATGTGCGGGGCCGTTCGATCATTCAACAAATGTGTACTGAGTACCTACCAGGCATTCATTATGCTAGGCTCCATTCCAGGTTCTCAGGGTGCGTCTGTGAACAAAATTGGCTGAGGGGATGGGTGAGAGGGGCAGGGCGGGCAGTTAGCAAAATCAATAACGTGACCTGCTATGTTTGATCCATGCTGCAGAGGAAAAAGAAAGTGGAGCGGCGTCAGGTAACAGGGGTGCTGGGGATGAGCTGGTGACAGTCACAGTATTAAAGAAGAGGTCAGGGCAGGTTCCATTGTGAGTGTGACATCTGAGATGAGGGAGTTGATCAAGCCCAAGCCTGGGTGAGATCAGGGTCCCAGGTGGAAGCCACCATGAGAGCAAAGGCCCTAAAGTTGTGGAAGCACAGTGAGGCAGCCAGTGAGCAAGTGCAGTGGGGTGTCAGCTCAGGGTGGAGGTGGGGAGGCAACTGGAGGCTACGGGAAGGAGTTTTCCTTGACACAAGATGGGATTGTGACAGATACCACTAGTGAAGCAACAGAAAGAGAACCCTGAAATGTCAATGCTGCTCAAGGACCATCGAGCCATCTCACACTTAATGTATACATTTCATTTGGTTTATATTATGTTGCTGATTGTGTATATTCTTATGAAAGGCTTGCTGTGTGCCACCGTTTGTTTCAACCTTGGGGAGACCATAGTGGACAGAAGATCCTGGCTTTTAGAAGCTGGAAGGGGAATCAGATGATAGATGACATGAAAAAAATAAAACAGGCTAAGAAGGATCCTGCTGGGGCAGTCATGTAGGACCTTCCTGAGAAGGTAACATTTGAGGAGAGAGCAGGTGGAGGGCAAACTGAACAGAGGTGTGCAGAAAGAACATTCCAGCAGAGGGAACAGCATGTGCAAAGGCCATAAAGCAGGAGGCTTGTCCCCCGCCTGGAGAAATGGGAGTCTGGAATGGAGTGACTGTGGATTTTACACTTAGAGGGTTTCAAGTGAGGGCATGGCCTGATGGGACTTTGATTTTACGTGATCACTGTGCAGAACAGATTGGAGCTGGATGGAGGAGGCAGAGGCCATGTTGGAAGCAGCCACAGAAATGCAGGCAGGACATGGTCCATTCCAGAATCAGCTGGTGAACAGTGGTGATTTCCCCCATGGTGTGCTGCTGGGTGTCAAAGGAGTGAAAAACGGCTGTAGTTTTGGCCCCAGTTGGGTGATTGGAGGGTCTGCCTAGGAGACTGCAAAGCAGGTTTCTGGGAAGGGGTTAGGAGACAAAGATGAGTTTTGGACTTGCTGGGTCTGAAATGCTCAAAAGACAAATAGTTATGACTGTCCAGGGAGAAAGCCAAGGCTGGAGGTGGAAATCTGTTGTCACAGCACGGAGCAGGAATTGAGACCCTGGGATGGACAAGTGTAGGTTGAGAAGCTGCCTTGGAGAGGGTGGACCAGCTTTGGAGACTAGGAAGAGAGGAGGGAGATCCAGAGGGGGAGGCGAAGAAGAAAGGGGGAAGGGGGGAAAGGGGAAGGAGAAGGAGCAGCCACTATGAGCTGGAGAGAAATCTGGGCAGTGCTGAGCCTTGCAATCCCAGGCAGGCAAATGTGTTTCAAGAAAGAGGGATAGTCCGTGAAGATAAGTGCTGCTGGAAGAACAAATTAGATGAGGAAAAACACCGATAAGAATACTGACCCTAGTATTTGGTATAGAGGGCCCCTGAGCAGAGCAGAGGTAGTAGAGCTGCTGGGATGGAGTAGTTTGGAGAGAGAAAGGAGGTGAGGGAGTGGAGACAATTGGGCAAGAAAAAGTGGCAGTGGCCAAGGGAGCATGGGTCCCATCTTAAGGATGGGAGAATTACAGTGTGTGGCTTAAAAGAAGGAGGGGCCGGGCAGGAGCCAAGGGGAGCAGTGAAGGGAGAGGAAAAGGCAAAGTGATCTCTGGGCCCTGAGGCTGACAGGGAGCAGGTGAGTGGAAGTCCACGGTGGACTTCTGAATACTCAGACACTTTGGTAAAATAAGAAACAGGGTGTGATGATTTATTTTATGCATCAACTTCACAAGGTCAGTGTGCCCAGGTATTTGATAAACACTAGTCTAGATTTGCTGTGAAGATATTTTTTTGATGAGATTAACATTTAAATTAGTAGACTTTGGGACATCCCTTCTGGTGCAGTGGTTAAGAATCCGCCTGCCAATGCAGGGGACGTGGGTTCGAGCCCTGGCCCGGGAAGATCCCACATGCTGCAGAGCAACTAAGCTCGTGCGCCACAACTACTGAGCCTGAGCTCTAGAACCCATGTGCCACAACTGCTGAAGCCCACGCGTGTAGAGCCCGTGCTCCACAATAAGAGAAGCCAGCTCAATGAGAAGCCCGTGCACCATAACAAAGAGTAGCCCCCACTTGCTGCAACTAGAGAAAGCCCATGTGCAGCGACGAAGACCCAATGCAGCCATAAATAAATAAATTTAAAAATAAATAAATTTAAAAATAAATAAATTAGTAGACTTTAAGTAAAGCAGATTATCCTCCATAATGTTGATGGGCCTCAACCAATCAGTCTTTAAGGGTAAAGACTGAGGTTTACACACACACACACACACACACACACACACACACACATACACACACACATCCTATTTGTTTTGTTTTCCTGGAGAACCCTGACTGATACATGGGGCCCTTGGCTAACAGGGAGGAGCAGGAAATGGTAGAGGTGTGAGAGCAGGAAGGAGAAGACATGACACGCTCACTTTGCAGAGTGGAAAGGTGAACGGGCTGTAGGAAAGGAAACCATAAATTATGCCAAACATGGAAAGTCAACTGGGCACCATGAAGTACCATGTGTAGCTTTCCTAAAACCTAGTATCTACATATGGAAGGGCAGCAATTACATCTTCCCCTGGGGAGGAGGTCATCATTCCACAGAATATGCTTGTGGACCGATGACAAATACAGGTATATAAGATGTGCCACGTCGCCATCTGGTTCCTGGACCAGCCACATCTGCCTTACCTGGGAGCTCATTAGAAATAGAACCCTCAGGCCCCAAACACAGCCTGCATGGTTAGCCAGATACAAGGGGACTCTCTAGCTCTTTGAAGTTTTGGGGGTTTTTTGCCACGCCTCATAGCGTGTGGGATCTTAGTTCCCCGACCAGGAATCAGACCTACGCCCCCTGCAGTGGAAGCACAGAGTCTTAACTACTGGACCGCCAGGGAAGTCCAAGCTCTTTGCAGTTTCGAGAAGCTCTGTTGTAAAGGGGTCAGCATGGTTCTGGGCATAGTAGATGCTAAATAAACTGTAGCTTGACTAGCAGTTCTAAGAGTAATAGTGCTGAATATTACTGTGACTTATTCACAGGCTTCCAGGAAGCAAAGACAGCAGGGCTCTGACCTGGTCCCCAATATCCAGCAGAGGCTATGGCTGGTAAAAAGGGCTCAGTGAGAATCCATTGAGTGAAGGAATTTGGCTTGATTAATTTTTTCACAGTACAGGCCTCCCAGCTGTCACATGAAGTCTGCTCATCTATTTTCATATTTTGTTTTGTTCTTTTGCTGAAGTCAAAAAGACTGAGAACTACACAAAGACCAACATAACCAACTACTTAAGGGCTCCAATGAAAGCACCTAAAATGACCCAGTTGTTCCCTGGAAAAAGGTGCCATCCCTTTCCTCGAAGTCACATGTGGATGCTGTGGTCAAGGAAACAAAGCCAAAACACCAAACATCAGTTTTGGAGGGCTCTTCATGAGCATTGGGGTGTTAATACTGACTCATCCAGACCACCAGGGACCAGCCTGTAGTTTGGCAAATCCAGTTAACTGAAACAACCAGATTTATTGTACTGGTGCCATGAGGGAGGGGGCATAGAGGGTGCTGGAGTGAGGCTTGATAAAGGAAGAAGGAAAGTGTCTTCTTAAGGTCTGTTTGCAGCTGAAGGTTGGAGGAGGAGGAGGACGGTACCAGGGAAGTGGAGTCACTTCTGCTTTGCATGCTATTTAGAGGTGGGCTCAGGAGGGGTGGGGTTAACTGGGGGTCAGGGGTTGTCAGGAGGTGAGGGCAACTTAGCCGTGGAGTCATAGATGAGTGTAGCAAGCAGATCTGGGGTGTCAGTGGTAAGAAAATAAGAGTCACTCCAAGACGGGTGCATTGTGGCATTTCACAGCTGCTACAAAACCTTAGGGAAGGCACATTTCCTGTGGACACACAGCTGCTTTACTGTGTGTCTTCTTTCCTGCCTGTTCTTTTCTCTCTCCTCACTGATTTTCACAGTTTTGCTCCTGGACAGGCTTTGACTCTTTTAGGAGGGAAACAACCCTGGTCATTCAAGTTACTTAGATTCTAGGAGGCAGTGGGTAAGTTTCTCCACTCACGATAGGATGATACAATACCTGGCTCACATGGATCAAACAAAATGTTTTACATAAGTACCCCAGCACAGAGCCAGAGATACTTAACAGGTACTTATGCGTCATAGTTCCCTTTTCCTCCTCAATTAGCTGCACATGAACTTGTAAACTTCTTAGTGTTCGACACCTCCTATTACAGTGTATCTCAGTTTGCTTTTCTGCTATTGAACACCTGGATGGCACCACGTATTTTTGCTCTAGACACAAAGAATTCTAAATTGCTCCTTGTTCCTCAAACACTCCAAGTACTTACACTGAATCTTTTAAACGTAGCATGACCTATTTCAGGAATTTCTTGACCCTAACTACTGGCCCTCCCATTTTTGCCAGTCTCCCTTCAGCCCCATTCCCTCAAGCTCGGTTTACTTCATGTGCAGATAGGGATGGCAGTGAGGGTCCTGTAATGGGTAGAAATGTGTCCCACAGCATGGTATATCTAAGTCCTAATCGTTTATTACTGTGAAATTAACCTTATTTGGAAATAGGGTCTTTGCAGTTGTGAACAAGTTAAAACAAGGTCATACTGAATTAGGGTGAGCCCAAAATCTGATGATGGGTGTCCTTATAAGTAGGCCACGTGAAGATAGACACACAGGATGAAGGCCATGTGACAACAAAGCCAGAGATGGGAGTGGTAGGTCTACAAGGCCAGGAACACCATGGATTGCTCATAATCACCAGCAGCTAGGAGAAGGCAAGAAAGGATTCTTCCATAGAGCATGGTCTTACTGATGCCCAGTTTTCACATTCTGGCCTCTAGGACTGTCAGAGAATAAATTCCTGTTGTTTCAGGTTAACCCGTTTGTGCAATTTGTTATGGCAGCCCTAAGAAACTAACACAGGTCTGGATACACCCACCCACACACACCCACTAACTTGGCCTGCAGCATTAGGAAACTTGTTGCAGTCTTACTTCTCTGCTTATTTTATTATTATTTCCAGTTTCCTGTTCCTAGTCTCTTACAGATAAATTTGAGACCCTTCAATGAAACATGAACGTTGTCACCTTCAGCTTTTCCCTGCCTGTTATCTCCCAGATCTAACTGGTTAAAATAGACAAAGTCCCCCATCCATCTTCTCTTTGGCATTCTGGTTGTCTTTTTTGAAGTCATCTCCCTGGAATGTTGAGATAATTGCCAACAGATCTGCTGTCCTAATCTCTCTCTTCTTTGAGTTAATTTAATTTAGCATTTACTGGGTATCAACTCAGAGCAGCCCAGCTCGAGGCTGAGCAAGTGGGGCTTATTCTGGAAGACGGGAAAATCTCACTGGTACAACATGAAGATGAAATAAGTGAACGAATGACCATGATGCAAAACACTTGCTATTTGGAGGGAACTGTGTGACAAACCTGCAGATGAGGTAAGAGGTCCTCATACACCAGGCTAAAGAACTTGGATTTCACTCTGTAGGCCAGTGTTTCTCATGCTTTTTTGCCTGCAGCCCAGAGAAAGATGCACAAACCATGATTCACTCTGATAATTTCTGCTTTACTCTATTCTGCAGGAAAAAGGCTGGGCTGTTGTTGGCAGATTCTCTTCTCAGCCAAAGTGTCATCAGGTTTCCCTGATCATTTTTCAACTAGACCTGACTTTTGGGCTTCCATTCTTGCTCTGCATTGTCCAGTTTTAGCAAGAATCCTGCTAAGTCAGTTTAACCAGAAGTCCCCACCCTAGAGATTTCTGATTACCCTTGAGATCGCTGATCAGGTTCAGTCATCCCCCCACCATCCATCAGGTGATATCTGATCACCCTGGCCTGCCTTCAGCAAGAATGCCCTCAGGTCAGGTCACTTTAGCCTGAATGCCCCTTTACCCCTAATGTTTTCCCTTAGTAATATTCTATCCACTGACTCTCCCACCCTGCTCCTTGGCTATGAATTCCCACATTTCCTTGTTGTATCTGGAGTTGAGCCCAATCACTCTTCCCCCGTTGCAAAACCCTGTTTCAGAGGTCCATACACCTATCCCAATAGTTCCCTGAATAAAGATTGCCTTGAGGCAGGAGATAGATGGGCTCCAGGCTAGACATTTACAACTGGCCTCCTGTTCACACTTCCTGGGGTGAGAAGAAGATGGGCTCCAGGCCAGACATTCATTACCAGCCCCCTGTTTACATTGCCTGAAGCAAGAGACAAACGGGCTCCAGGACTACATATTTATGACCGGACTCCTGTCTATATTTCGAGATCTGCACCTCGATATAAAAACCAGCAAGAGAAATAGGGTAAATAACTGGACACTGGACATTTTTATGGCAGGGACAGAGTGGGACTAAACCCTGTTAAAAGATCAAGAGGTCATACATTTCTCCATCCTTGGGGCAAGGGAAACATTGCACATGAGCAGAAAGGCTCCTTGCAGGTCAAAAAGGAGGGGGCACCACCCCATAATATGTGATGCTAAGGCCGTCCCATAGGCCTCTGGGCTGTAGTCCATCTTGGAAAAAAGTTGTGCACGCATGTTGGGGAGGGGCCTAAGGCAGGTCAGGTGTGGAAAAAGAAACCAGATAATTGGTCAAAGGTAAACAAAGACCCAGAAGAAGTGGCCTATATAAATGACTTAACCACCACTTTACTGCACTCCTCCTCATTAGGGAGGATGCCCACACCCTTTCTCTCGGGGTGTGCATCTCTGCCTTGCTTCTGTCTTAACTAAACAAACTTTCTCTGTTTGCTCTCCCATTTGTGGTTGTGCTATGTCTCTAATAATAAACTCTGTACCTGTTTTTACAGTTTTTGCCTCCGTGAGAAATGCATTTTTCACTGGGGGCAAGAGCCAGGGGGTGTGGTGGCTAGGATTCCTGGTTTTCATCCAGGCTACCCAGGTTCAATTCTTGGTCAGGGAATTAAGATCTCACTTCACGCCACCAGTCACCGCTGCCTCTCCAAGATCAGCCTTATTGTGCTTTAACTAGTGTCATGAATAATTTTTCTTTAACACTATCATAAGCTGTTATGGGTCTTTTAACAAAATGGAGTGTTGATTAACGGTTCTCATTAGGCTAAGGGGATCTTGACAGGTACTAGAGTTCAGTTAGTATTTTGGGGAAACCCAGGAGAGAGATGTGTGGGCTGCTGGCTTACTGACTTGACAAGAAAGTAGACAGTTAATAGTGAGTACAGGAGTTGAAGGCTGGAAAGTCGGCTGCCTCATAACTGTGATTGAATCCAGTCGCTGAAGGGGGCTCTTGTATGTCTCAGTCACCATTAGGTTGTGGAAAGACATTGCCAGGTAAAAATTCTCTCCCAGATCTGTGGAATGTCTGGGAACCAAAACCTCTTGGCTTGTAGTAGCTTGCTGAGAAAGAGCATCCTAAAGCCTGTGTTGTGGGCTTTGGAAATAAGAAAGGTCTGGCTCCTAAACCTCATCGTGAATGGTAAGAGCCAGAATTCTGAACTGTAAGGTGGGCCCTGGGTCTGGCTCATGCTGGTAGCCTTCCTAGGGACTCCCCAGCTCTGCCACGAGGAAGGCTAATGGGACTTAACAAATGAGACAGATGTACCATCTAAAACCAACTTGATGTGAACACAGCTATCTTCCCTGTGGCTTGGATGATGCAGATTTCCCACTTTAAGAGTAGATCATGTAAATGTTACTTTGTGTTCCTATTTTCTTTCTTTACATTATCTATTCTAGTTGAAAGGTTATCATCTACTTCTATCCTTAGCCTCACTTCCAAAAACATCTGCCTTTACCCCCCCACACACAACTACTTGGTATAATTTCTTTAAAAAGGTTGTTTGTTTGTTTGTTTTTGTTAAGAAAATTTCCGTGGTTTGTTTGTATCATGAGGCATTGAAACATCTGAACAAATCAGTACATCTGGGCAGCGAGGCAGCAGCTTTCTCCTTCACTTCTTTGGGTTACTAAAACAACTTGTCAGTAGATTTAAAAAAAAAAAAAAAAAGACAACCTTTTGCATTAACTTGTCTTTCCAAGGCATGCGCTGGTACAGCACAAACTTCTCCTGTCAGATGCAAGTATTCTAGCGTCCAAACATCATGCACAATACCTCAGTAGCAGCAGCGTACTGCGCTCACTCGCACCGCGGCCCTGCTCATTCGTGTATGATATTCGGAGCATCTGGAGGAGTGCTAATAGTATTGGGAGGAGGAGGGACGAGGAAACAGCATGAGTTCCTGGGTAGGAGAGCGTTAGCCCAAGGTGTGCAGGGCAAGCCTGAACCTGTCATTGGTGCAAACCCAAGCATCAGTTGATCTTCTTTAATAGGAACATCTGGTGGAACCCCGTGGTGGGGTCTTCACTTGCGTTGAGCTGGGCTACAACCACGCTGATGTTGCAGCTATCTGGCGTGGGCTGATGGTGCTGAGCCGTGACGCTGTGCTGGATTTTGTGGAATGGAAGCTAGACAATTTCTGCACGATGGCAGCTTTCCCCTGAAACTGCTGTCCTTTCCAGGTAAGGCATGGCGCGCCAATATAAATTGCTCCTCGTTGGGTTCTGTCGTTATCAAATAACTGGTAGTAATGCTGTGTGAAGGTGGATACAATCTGCTCCCAAACTGGCTTGTCTCCCATTCTGGAGCGTCACCGGTCTTGTTGAGACCCAAGGGGCTGCAACGATGGCGACAGCAGCCCAGCGCCGTCTGTCTGTTCGTTTGTTTTAAAATTTACTTACTCTAGTAGCACATAGCTAACACCCTGATAAATCCTCAGAAATTATCCAGCATCAAACTCCTTAACTGAGTTGAAAAAGCCTGGAAAAGTTAACAGCCGCATTCGAGGAATTTCTAGGGACACTACAAATACATCTGACCCCTGATTTCCGGGACTCTTTACAGGGACCATTGCCTGGTCTCTCTGTTATTACAGAGCCTTCCCATTGCTGGAAGCCGGACACTCCAAGCCCTTGGACTTCTCCCTTGCTTTCTCCACTGAACCCTCCCGCCTTGCGTAATTCCCCCTACTCCCACCCCATCTCCACCGATGGCCCCCGCCCGGGCTCCAGGAGTTTCTGGGGGTCAGCCCCGCCAGTGCCACGTTCTCTGACGCAGGTGGTCGCGCCTTACAAAGGCCCTGAAGCCTAGGGAGGGGTGGGCTGGCCGCAAGGGAGGGTCTAGGACAGTGGCCTCTCTGCCGTCGCTCTTCGGGCTGGGAAGGCGAGGGTCGGGGAGGTGTGCATCCTGCCAAGTACATAGGCGCCCGCGCGAGAATTTCTAAGGGTGGGCGGTGTATCTCAAACAGGCTACTCCGGCAGACGGCTGGACCCAGGAGCCTCCCGCCACTGTCGGTAACCACCGGTCACCAACTTTGGTTCCGGGACACCGCGGTAAGAAGGGCTCGCGCTGGCCCTATCACCCTTGGAGGGGTGACATTGCGGGGTCTTAGGCAGTTTCTCCCCTCTCCCATAGATGAATGGGAGAGGCCTTGGGGATGAATGTTTATTCCCAAATTGCCATGCAGATATTTGAAATCAGAATTAACCAGAATTTCAGTTCTCTCATTTCTAGGGCGAAAGGTTGTTCAAAGAAATTTAAAAAGCAAATCGTTTTCCTAGGGAATCTTCTGAAAAAAGGAAGCGAACATGCTTTTGCCTCTCGATTGTTCCGATGCGTCGTTGATGACAAATTGAATAAGCGAGAAGAAAAGGCGTGGCACCGCGCTGGCTTTCCTGCACCGCGGCTGTTGCGCGCCTGCGGGGATTCCTCACATTCGCAAATGAAAAGCTGGTCTCCGGGAGTTGAGAACCACTGCCGAAGGGCAAATTCCCCCCCGGGTCTGAGCTTCCATCTTCTCCTCCGACTACAGCTCCTCCCAGGTTTTGCGGATTTGCCTTCCCTCTCCTTACACTTCCACCGACATCTCTGATACCCAGCGCATTTTGCACTCGTCTTTCCTACTGGGGGCTTTAAAAAAAAAAAAAAAGATCTGCGAGCTCAGTTTCTTTGGACTGTTGTCCGCCCAGGTCCTGGGGGCCCAGTGAATGCCACTCAGAACGAGAACAGGGAGCCCTTTAAACCTGGAACCTCGCAACAAATCCTTTCCCAACAGGACTTAGACTGGTGTGTTTCACCCTGTGAGTTGTGCATGGCTTAATCAACGTAGTGGTCCAGTATTATTATTTTTTTAATGGAAGAGACTAGTGGAGATTAGATGCCAGAGCACATTGTTCTAGTTTTGGAAATGAGTCCATAGACTCTGGTATGTCTGAAATAGGGCTTTTGTTTTCTCAAGATCTGCGAGAAGTAAGAATGAGGGGAGTATCCACCAGCAAAAAACCACTGGTTACTTCATTACAGCTCCTATCTCCACAAGTTTATGGGTTCTTTTAGAGAACAAAAGGAGACAGCCCCACATCCCAAATACTTCTGGTTTGGGGATCAGCCCTGGGAGTCTGGGAAGTCCTCAAAAGTAAACTCACAATCTATGTTTGAAAAGCCATTCAAGCACATGTTTTTGAAATCTACCCTAAATAACCATAGATAAAGTGAAATTTGCATTTGAAAAGGGATCCAAATATACATTTAAAAGAGGAATCAGAGGAGTCCCGGCTTTACTGGGAACAACAAAGGGAAGCAGGACCTTGAGTGAGGAAAATGAAAGGAATTTTTTTGTTGTGTTACTTTAACTTCTAGAACACTTGACAAAATTCTGATTATAGAGGGGGCTGCTTTTTCTTATCAGTGTATGTCAGGGTAAGTATTGTTCCCTAAATTTTGTTCCCATTTTATACATACATGCATATTTACATACACATAAATACATATGTACTAGATACAATGTTAAAAGTATTTCTTTGGCTTTCAATTTTAAAAAGTGTGAGAGACAGTAACCATATTATTAGATTATGCGTTCTTAAAGAGCTGCCTTTGAAACTGTGTGTGTAATGAAAATCCTGATTCCTGGGTCCCTCCAAAACCTTCCAAATGGTAAGTACTAGGTGAAAGTCTTTCCAATCTGCATTTTAGCACCACTGGTCTGTCAGTATTTCTCAAAGAAGAGTGGAAGCCCACCTACATCAAAACTACCTGGGGTATATGTATACATTGTGAAGTAAGTTTAGTTAATACAATTTTAGTTAAATCCATCACCACACAAAGTTACAGTTGTGTGTGTGAACTTTTTAAAAAACTTATTTATCTTATTTTATTTTTGGCTGCATTGGGTCTTCATTTGGGGCTTTCTCTAGTTGCAGTGAGAGGGGGCTACTCTTCCTTGCCAGGCCTGGGCAGCTTCTCTTGTTGCGGAGCACAGACTCTAGGTGGACAGTCTTCAGTAGTTGTGGCTCGTGGGTTCTAGAGCGCAGACTCAGTAGTTGTGGCACGCGGGCTCAGTAGTTGTGGCTCACGGGCTGTAGAGCGTAGGCTCAGTAGTTGTGGCCCACGGGCTTAGTTGCTCCGCGGCACGTGAGATCTTCCCGGACCAGGGCTCGAACCCGTGTGCCCTGCATTGGCAGGCGGATTCTCTACCACTGCGCCACCAGGGAAGCCGTGTGTGTGAACTTTTAAGATCTACTTTCTAAGCAACTTTCAAATATATGATACACTGTGGTTAACTACAGTCACCATGACGTACTTTACTACCCCAGGAAGTAAACTTGGAAGTTTGTGCCTTTGGACCACCTTCACCCATTTCCCTTCCCTTACCCCCAACCATCGTATTTTAATGTGGAACAAAAGGAAAATTCCCCAGTCAGGGCGGGGCTATAACGCCTGAAGCAGCCCTCTCTGCCCAAACTCCAGGGGTGGCTTTAGAGTTTAGCTGGGGCGGGCGCGCCTCCTCTCTCTGCTGGAGAATGGGAAGGCAGAGATGCACCTCGGTACCCCCCGTAGTGGAGTGGGGCGTTTTAAGTTATGAACTTCCTCACCATGTCTGCTCCTATCGGCAACTCTTCTAAAATTAAAGTGGCTTGCTGGCTCAAAGGCTGAAAAACACTTTTATAAAGTGTACTGCTGCGCGCCGCCTCCCAGGGGAGATCTTGGGGCGCCACCCTTTTGGGGTCTCCCTGGCCTGGGGCTGAGGAGTTACCTCCTTGCAGTCAAAGTCAAAACTTGTCCAGGGGAGTCCAGGACACGAGGCCCAGAGCCTGCCGGGAGCACACCCAGAGGTCCTAGAAGACAGGAGGGAATACAGTGACAACGGCGCGATCCATCGTGCGGGGCGGATTCCAGGCCTTCGAAGCACCGCGGAGGTGTTCCGAGAACATCACATTCAAACTGGATCCGTCGGGAACACGCACTTTCGGTGAAATGGTGACCCGTGGAGAGTCACAAGCTCTGGACATTTTAAAATACAAATGGCAAGATCATGCGTTTTCCTTCTCGCGTAGTCATAAATCTATTCCTCGCAACTCCCGAGTTCAGCGGGATTTGAATTTCTCTATCAGTTTCACTTTGCTGTAACCACCAGAGGGCGGAGAATATGCTTCGGGCGGTTTGCGGGGTTCAAAATCATCCGTTGAGTCCAGCCCGTGGGCTAGAAAATGAGTGGGGGAGTGTTAGCACCACGAAACCCGCGCTACCTTCGCAGGGCTAACCAGGCTGGTCGAACATGTATTGCTGGAAATGCGGAAGCAGCTCTCGGGGGAGATGAGCGACAGACGGGCGGGCATCCTTGTCCCGCGCACGCCAGGACCGGCTGAGCTCCCCTTCGCGCTCACGCGGGTCCACTTGGGTGCCGCGCGCTCCACACACAGGCCCCTAGACCAGCTCACTGCAGCGCCTGGACAGGGCTTCTTTTTTTTTTTTTTCCTCTTGTCTTTGTTTGACTTAGAGGTACAGGACTGATTTCAGCTGAGCAAGTCCAAGGCCTCTTTCCTGCCTCTTGTGGAAACATTTGGCTCTTCTTCACACCCATGTGAAAAGGTCTCATCCCTGACTCTCCTCAGGTGACATTTGCTTTGCAGAAGCAAAGGAATGAAATGAAAAGGGCCTTTCGCCTCTTTCTTTTTCTTCTGCTTTCCCCCTTCTCCTCTCCCGTGCTCCTCCCCCTTCTCCCCTTCCTCATATTTCTCTTCCTCCTCCTACTTTTTCTCCTCCTCCCCTTCCTCTTCATCCTTCTCCTCTTCTAACTTCTTCGCACTGAATTTGGGATTTAAAAGCCCTTGGAGAGGAGTTCTGAAGGCCAGGATGGTATCAGTCATGCTGACTTTGTCCAGTTTCATGATTTTTGTTTACAGTTGGTTGTAGCAATATTGTTGGAAGGAAATAAACTACAAAACTTAAGTACATATTTGTGGTTTTGTATATAATACACACACACCCAAATGTGAATGTTCCCTCATTATATCGTTCTTCTCTATAATTGAGTATGCAACTTTCTAGATTTATCTTTATCTGTATTCAGATATTTTGAGGCATAGTTTTTATCCAGAATGTCTCTGTTCACAGCCCTGGGGGTTAAGGAGTGAACAAGGTATGCAGGTTTCCTGTATTTTTGCTGTTGTGTGTGTGTGTGTTTATCACCTGCATGGGAGATTTAAAAAAAAATTACTTTACTTAAATTAGATCACAAGATACATATATTTGGCATGAAGCTTTCTTCATTTAGCAACATATTATGTGCCCTGTGGATATGATATGAAATAATGATTCCTTATTCATGGGCATTCTGTTCTTTATTCTCTTTGTACAGCAAGCAGTTCTTCCCTGAGTACCCCTGAACATAAATCATGTGAACATAAGTCAGTATTCCTTCAGGAGAGATACCTAGGAAGTGGAGCCACTACTTCAGAGGTTACTGCAAATTGTCCTTTCAATGCACACTTCCAGGATAAGGTGTAAGCACACCCACTTGCCTGCGTTGTGGTCAATGATAGATTATGTCAGGCTTTTAAAGTTCCTGCTAATCTAACAGAGAAATGGATTCTTTTTGTTATAATTTGCATTACCTAATCACTGGGGGGACAAATATCTTTTTATATGGATAACCATTTTTATGTTAATGGGAGCCAGCATCCAAGATGACCTCTGTTCAATCTTCTGCTGCTCACACCCTATGTGGCTCCCTCCCACATCCTACCGGGGTTAGTTTGTGAGACCAACAGCTTCAGGCAGAAGGGATGGTATATCCCTTCCAGGATTAAGTTACAAAAGCTTTCATCTTGGTAGCTCCCTTGCCCACTTGTGCGGTCTCTCCCTCTGTCTATCTCATCACTCTCATAGAAGTTGGGAAGCCAACTTTTATATTGTGAGCAGTCCTAGGGGAAGGGCCTTGTGGCCAGGAATTGAAGCCTCTTGCCAGCAGCTGAGTGCCAGCTTGGAAGTGGATCCTGTAAACCCAGGCAAGCCTCAGAGCCTAGCTACTGTCTGAGTCTTTTTTTTTTTTTTTTAATTTAATTAATTTATTTATTTTTTGCTGCGTTGGGTCTTCGTTGTTGTGAGCGGGCTTTCTCTAGTTGCGGCGGGCGGGGGCTGCTCTTCTGCGGGCTTCTCATTGCAGTGGCTTCTCTTGTGGAGCACGGGCTCTAGGCACGCAGGCTTCAGTAGTTGTGGCTCGGCGGGCTCAGTAGTTGTGGCTCTCGGGCTCTAGAGCGCAGGTCAGTGGTTGTGGCGCACGGGCTTAGTTGCTCCGCGGCATGTGGGATCTTCCAGGGCTGAAACCTGTGTCCCCTGCATTGGCAGGGGGATTCTTAACCACTGCGCCACCAGGGAAGCCCCTACTGTCTGAGTCTTAAATGCAGCCTCCGGAGAGACCCTGAGCCAGAACCACCCACCAAACCACGCCCACATCCCTGACCCACAGACACTGAGACTACAATTGTTTGTTGTTTTAAGCAACTTGTTATACACATGGCAACAGATAAATAATAAAGTGTCTTATTTGTTTCTTTATTTTTAAGAGCACTTTACACATTTTGGATATTAATAATTTATCATATAAAATGAGAATCTTGGGTCTACCCTGGTGGTTCAGTGGTTAAGACTCCACGCTCCCAATGCAGGTGGCCTGGGTTCAATCCCTGGGCAGGGAACTCGATCCCACATGTTGCAACTAAAAGATCCTGCATGCCGCAACTAAGACTCAGCACAGCCAAATAAATAAATAAATAAATGAATAAATAAATATAGAAAAATAAAATGAGAATCTTTTCACAAATATATCATTCATCATTTATCTTTTAAAAAAATTTTTTTCCGTTTTAAGTTATTATAAGGTATTGAGTATAGTTCCCTGTGCTCTGCAGTAGGTCATTGTTGGTTATCTACTTTATATATAGTAGTGTGTATATGTTAATCCCAAGCTCCTGATTTATCCCTCCTCCCCCTTTCCTTTTGGTAACCATAGGTTTGTTTTCTATGTCTATGAGTCTGTTTCTGCTTTGTAAATATATTTTTACTATTTTTTAGATTCTACATATAAGTGACATCATAATAGTTGTCTTTCTCTGTCTGACTTACTTCACCTAGTATGATAATCTCTAGGTCCATCCAGGTTGCTGCAAATGGCATTATTTCATTCTTTTTTGTGGCGGAATAATACTCCATTGTATATATATACCTCATCTTCTTTATCCCTTCATTTGTCAAGGGACATTTAGGTTGCTTTCATGTCTTGGCTACTGTAAATAGTGCTGCTGTGAAAGTTGGGGTGCATGTATCTTTTTTAATTAGAGTTTTCTTCTTTTCCAGATATATGCCCAGGAGTGAGATTGCTGGATCATATAGTAACTCTATTTTTAGTTTTCTAAGGAACCTCCATACTGTTTTCCATAATGGCTGCACCTATTTACATTCCCACCAATAGTGTAGAAGGGTTCCGTTTTGTCCACACCCTCTCCAGCATTTATTATTTGTAGACTTTTTGAAAATAACCATTTTGACTGGAGTGAGTTGACACTTCATTGTAGTTTTGATTTGCATTTCTCTAATAATTAGTGATCTTGAGCATCTTTTCATGTGCTTGTTGGCCATCTGTATGTCTTCTTTGGAGAAATCTCTATTTCGGTCTTCTGCCCATTTTTTGATTGGGTTTTTTGTTTTCTTGTATTGAGTTGTAATAGCTGTTGGTATATTTTGGAAATTAAGTCCTTGTTGGTCACATCATTTGCAAATATTTTCTCCCAGTCTATAGATTTTCCTTTCATTTTGTTCATGGTTTCCTTTGCTGTGCAAAAGCTTATAAATCTGATTAGGTCCCATTTGTTTATTTTTGCTTTTATTTCTATTGCTTTGGAAGACAGACCTAAGAAAACATTGCTATGATATATGTCAGAGAATGTTTTGCCTATGTTCTCTTCTAGGAGTTTCATGGTGTCATATCTTATATTTAAGTCTGTAAGCCATTTTGAGTTTATTTTTGTATATGGTATGAGAGAATGTTCTAACTTCCTTGATTTACAAGGGGCAGTCCAGCTTTCCCAACACCACTTGCTGAAGAGACTGTCTTTTCTCCATTGTATACTCTTGCCTCCTTTGTCAAAGATTAATTGATCATAGGTGTGTGGGTTAAATTCTGGGCTCCTTCTTCTGTTCCATTGAGCTATATGTTGTTTTTGTGCCAGTACCATGCTGTTTTGATTACTGTAGCTTTGTAGTATTGTCTGAAGTCTGAAAGGGTTATGCGTCCAGTTTTGTTCTTTTTTCTCAGGATTGCTTTGGCAATTCTGGGTCTTTTCTGGTTTCACACAAATTTTAGGATTGCTTGTTCTAGTTCTGTGAAAAATGTCATGGGTAATTTCACAGGGATTGCATTAAGCCTGTAGATTGCTTTGGGTAGTATGGCCATTTTAACAATATTAATTCTTCCGTTCCAAGAGTGTGGGGTATCTTTCCGTTTCCTTGAATCATCTTCTTTATCAATGTTTTATAGTTCTTAGCGTATAAGTCTTATTTGCTTCTTTATTTTCAGGAGCCCTTTACACATTATGGATAGTAATAATTTATTATATAAAATGAGAATCTTTTCACAAATATATCCTTCATCATTTTTCTTTTAACTTTATATATAGCGTCTTTTGTCAAATGCAAGATTTAGAATCAAGGAAATATGAAGCTGAGTTTTGCTAAGTGACTGGGGGCATAAACATTTTAAATTGAAGTAGGGAGAGAATATTATAAAATTGAAGAAGATTCTTTGATGTACTGGGAAACAGTGACCAAGAACCTTGAGATAGGTCCACATTCAGGCCTGGGACTCAGACAAGAGCAGTTTAGGGGAGTGTTGAGAGCAAAGGATTTGGGGCTGCACAACTTTATTTTTTTGGCTGCACTGCGTGGCATGTGGGATCTTAGTTACCCGACCAGGGATTGAACCCACGCCCCCTGCATTGGAAGTGCAGAGTCTTAACTACTGGACCACCAGGGAAGTGCCTGTGGGACTGCACAACTTTTAGATCAGCTCAGCTGCCACCTCCCATGGTGTGATCTTTTTTTTAAAAAAAATATTTATTTATTTATTTTATTTTTGGCTGCGTCAGGTCTTAGTTGCTGCACGCAGGATCTTTATTGTGGTGCATGGGCTTCTCTCTAGTTGTGGTGCACAGGCTCTGTAGTTGTGGTTGTGGGCTCTCTAGTTGTGGCCCGCATGCTCATTAGTTGTGGCACGGGCTTAGTTGCCCTGTAGCATGTGGGATCTTAGTTTCCCAACCAGGGATCAAATCTACCACATCCCCTGCATTGGAAGGAAGATTCTTAGCCACGGAACCACCAGGGAAGTCCCTCCTATAGTGTGATCTTGTACACTAATGTAACTTCACTGTAGCTCAGTTTCCTCAAATGATAGTAATCATAGTTAGTTCTCACCCTATAGGGTTATTGTAGGAGTAAAACATTTAATAGATGTGTTATTATATAATGTAATAATATCTACTAATGTACAATACTTCTAGATTATAGAATAGTACATTTTATGTAGCGTATGTGTGATTGTATAGGCACTATACTATAATTTAGAATACAGTCTACAATATATACAGAACCATTTCTTAAATATAACACACTGTAGTGCAAGCTATGATTATTTTTTAAACCTCAGTTCCCTCATTAATAGAATAAGGATGTTGGTAATAAGCAATATATATTTGGTCTTTGTCCCTAGTTCCTGGCACAGAGTTCTAAAATCCTTGATACTTCCTGAGTGATATGCATGAGAGAGTATATTTTTTAATTCAAATAAGCCCCTTTCAACCATACCTGAGTTTATACTTATTTGAACTTATTTGAGCTCAAGTTGGGCTCCTAGGTAGCTTCAGGATGGGGACTGGTTGCCACAGGAACTAATAATTGTGATTAGAGGGTTGGAACTTTCAGCCCCACTGCCCAACCTCCCAGGAGGTGAGAGGGACTGGAGATTGAGTTCCGTCACCAATGGCCAATGATTTAATCAACCATGCCTATGTGATGGAGCCTCCATTAAAAAAACCCTAAATGGTGGGGTTCAGAGGGCTTACAGGTTGGTGAGCATATGGAGGTAGTAGGAAGGTGGTGTGCTTGGAGAGGGCATGGAAACTCACCCCCACCCCATACCTTGCCCTATGTGTCTCTTCCATTTGGTTGTTATATCCTTTATAAAAAACTAGTAAATACTTTCCTAAGTTCTGTGAGTCATTCTAGCAAATTATCTACCTTTTATTTTTTATTTTATTGAAGTATAGTTCATTTAAATGTTGTGTTAATTTCTACTATACATCAAAGTGATTCAGTTATACATATATATGTATATATATATATATTTTAAAATTCTTTTCCATTATGATTTATCACAGGTTATTGAATATAGTTTCCTGTGCTATACAGTAGAAACTTGTTGTTTATCCATTCTGTATGTAATAGTTTACATCTCTAGCAAATAACTGAAACTGAGTTGGGGAGTGGGCATGGTAACCCTTGCATTTATAGCTGGTTGGTCAGAAGTACCTGTGACAACCTGGACGTCTGATTGGCCTATGTAGTGGGGTCAGTCTTGTGGGACTGAGCCCTTAACTTGTGAGATTTGACACTAATTCTGGGTAGATAGTATCAGAATTGAGTTGTAGGACACCCAATTAGAGTCCAGACATTTGCAGAATCAAATGTTGTTGGGTAGAGGAAACCCCCACACATTTTGTGTCATGAGTGTGAGCAAAAATAGTTCAGAGGGTTAAATAGGGTGATGTCAGCAAAATGTTTTGCGTAGCCCTGGCACAAGATTTTCAGTGTTGATTACCTTGAAATTGCTGAGGAAAAAGAAATTGAGTCCTTTTAAACTAATGCATATAATCAAACAGAAATTGATTGTGTACTTACTATTTGCAAAACTTGGTTCTGACCCCTGGGAGAAGAAGATGAGGAGGCAACCATGTGTAAGATGGACTTTGAATGTACTTTTTTCTTTTTTTTAAATATATGTCTACTTCTTTATTATATGGTATTTTCTTGGAATGTGCTTTTATTTTTTAATTTTTTATAAATTTATTTATTTATTTTTGGCTGCGTTGGGTCTTCGTTGCTGTGCGCGGGCTTTCTCTAGTTGTGGTGAGTGGGGGGCTACTCTTCATTGCAGTGGGAGGGCTTCTCATTGCGGTGGCTTCTCTTGTTGGGGAGCACAGGCTCTAGGTGCGTGGGCTTCAGTAGTTGTGGCTCACGGGCTCTAGAGCACAGGCTCAGTAGTTGTGGCACACGGGCTTAGTTGCTCCGCGGCATGTGGGATCTTCCCGGCTCAGGGCTCGAACCTGTGTCCACTGCATTGGCAGGCAGATTCTTAACCATTGTGCCACCAGGGAAGCCCTGGAATGTGCTTTTAATAGTTAGAAATAAAGGAAACTAGTAACACAACATTGTAAATCAAATATATGCCAATAAGAATTAAAAAAAAAAAGCCATTGGCACACCTACTTAAAAAAAGAAAGAAAGGAAACTAGAGAAAATTGGGGGAGCATGACAGTCTGACCATTAACTTCTTCCTTCTCTTCCTCATTTCCTCTGGGTTATTCCAGGGGTGTCCAGGGTTCAGCCTTTCTGAGGTATGCCATGAAGTGTGTTTGTGATAGAGGTGAAAGTTGGGCAGTGTTGGAGGGAAGGGATTGTAGGGCCATGGTTCTCCCATGGTGCCCTGGAGACACAGGCCATGCAGGCAAAACTTTGTCTCAGTGAGCTTGGGCTGCTGTAACAAGGTACCACAGACCGGGCAGCTTCAACAACAGAAATTATATCTCACAATTCTGCATGCTACAGGTCTGAGATCAGGGTGCTGGCAAGTTAGGTTTCATTCTGAGGCTTCTTGTCTTGACTTGTAGGTGACTGGATCTTGCAGTGTGCTCCATTACCTCTTCTTTGAGCTCAGAGAGAGAGAGATTTCCTTCTTCTTATGAGGGCACTAATCCCAACATTAGAGCCCTATCCTCACGACCTCATCTAACACTAATTATGTCCCAAAGGTCCCACCTCCTAACACCATCACATTGGGGGTTGGAGATTCAACGTATGAATTTGGGGGGGCACATTCAGTCCACACAGGCTTGAACCACAGCTCATCTGAGTCTTGACAGAACTCCTTGTGATCCCCCTGGAATATGAGACCATGGTAAGCCTGTGAGGAGTTGCTCTGATGCTATCTCCCACTTACTCCCTATCTCCCCAGGGAGGCTGTCATGCATTTTCTCAGGACTTTTGAGGCTCTAGTGAGGCGTGGGGCTTTCTGCCCTGCCCTACTCAGAAGAGAGCTGCAGAATATAAAACTGCTTAGCTGCAGTCTAGGATGGTCTCCTCCACTATGGAACATCCCACAACTTGCCCCTTTCATTGGGGTGTTGTCTTTTTAGTGTGTGGGAAGAGGGCCACGGGGAGCTGGGGCACTTTTGGCTGTTCTTCCTTTTGCTATATAAGTAATCAAGTGTCTGAACCTAAAAGTGGTTCCTTGTATCTTTACCAGCTGGATCAGTCACACAAATCCAAAAGAGGACCCCTAGGACATGTTGGGCTGTGAGGATGGGCATTTCCAGTTATCAGGACTGAGGAACACAACTAGCATTTAGTGGGGCCAGGATCTGCCTTGAGGAAGATTATGCTTCTTTTTTTTTTTTTTAATTTTATTGAAGTGTAGTTGACTTACAATGTTGTGTTAATTTCTGCTATACAGCAAAGTGATTCAGATATATATATATATATATATATATATCCTTTTTCATGTTCTTTTCCATTATGGTTTATCATAGGTATTGAATATAGTTCCCTGTGCTATACAGTAGGACCTTGTTGTTTATCCATCCTATATATAATAGTTTGCATCTGCTAGATTATGCTTTTTTTTTTTTTGGCTGCATTTTGTCTTCATTGCTGCACGTGGGCTTTCTCTAGTTGTGGTGAGCGGGGGCTACTTTTCTTTGCAGTGTGTGAGCTTCTCATTGCAGTGGCTTCTTTTGCTGCAGAGCACAGGCTCTAGGCACACGGGCTTCAGTAGTTGTGGTGCACAGGCTCAGTAGTTGTGGCTCACGGGCTCTAGAGCACAGTGTATTCTTTTATAAAGGAAGGATATTAAACTGGATGATATCTAATATCTTTTTATTTCTAAACAATTGAAAGAGGCTCACCTGCAGGTTTACAAGAGCCTTTCTTGTGAAAGGGTTTTGATGAAGGGTGAACAGAAGGGCATTTGGTTAATTTAAGTGAGGTGGAGGGGAGGCACCCCATGAAGGTGAGTGCTTCACAGTGTCGGTCTCTTGGTTACAAAGAGGGGGAGGTTCCTGCTCCCTGGTTTTGCACAGGTGTCAGCCAAACATTTCTCCCCCACCTCCTGTAAGTAACTATATTAATGTTCATCTAGAAAAACAACATCTTTCCCCAGTATCCAGTCATTCGCCTCTCTCCTGGAGATTTCAACACCTTGCACACTCTTTCTTTCAGTGACTAACTATCTCCTTTCTCTGGTCCTCTGCACTCTCTTCTAGTCCTTGCTTTTCTTTCTTTGTTTCCTTAACCTGGGAAGGAGAGTGGAAGGTTGAGTGCTACTAACACCCATGACCAGCAGAGGGTGGCAGAGAGTAGCAGAAGCAAATTAGCGGGGATTCTCCCACCCTAGTTAAGCAATGAGGTCAGTTGTCGGGGGCTGCAGACCAGGCCAGACCAGGTGGCCGGTTTTGCTTAGAGTCCTAAAGAGGAGAGGAGAGGCCAGGCCTAAGAAGTGTTGAGACCCCCGCGGCCCAAGATGCAGCTGGAGCCAGTTTCTGGAAAGGAGAAGTGCCCAGAATGTGGGCAGGAAACGCATTGTGACAGCAGCAGTTCCAGGCCACTTCCATTTTTTCTTTCTTTCCCTTTTTTTTTTTTTTTTTTTTTTGTTTAGAGAATCCCAGTACATTAAAAAAAAGAAGAAGTGACAAAGCAGGATTACGAAATTGTGGTGTGTTTTATTTATTTATTTATTTTTAAAATATTTATTTATTTTATTTTTGGCTGCGTTGGGTCTTCGTTGTTACGCACGGGCTTTTTCTAGTTGTGGCAAGCAGGGGCTACTCTTCCTTGCTGTACGTGGGCTTCTCATTCTCTTGTTGTGGAGCATAGGGTCTAGGTGCGTGAGCTTCAGTATTTGTGGCACACGGGCTTAATTGCTCCACTGCATGTGGGATCTTCCTGGACCAGAGCTCGAACCCCTGTCCCCTGCATTGGCAGGCAGAGTCTTTTTTTTTTTTTTTTAATTTTATTTATTTATTTATTTATGGCTGTGTTGGGTCTTCGTTTCTGTGCGAGGGCTTTCTCCAGTTGTGGCAAGTGGGGGCCACTCTTCATCGCGGTGCGCGGGCCTCTCACTGTCGCGGCCTCTCTTGTTGTGGAGCACAGGCTCCAGACGCGCAGGCTCAGTAATTGTGGCTCACGGGCCCAGTTGCTCTGCGGCATGTGGGATCTTCCCAGACCAGGGCTCGAACCCGTGTCCCCTGCATTGGCAGGCAGATTCTCAACCACTGCACCACCAGGGAAGCCCGGCAGGCAGATTCTTAACCACTGCACCAGCAGGGAAGTCCCTGTGGTGTGTTTTAAATGTTTACCTTGAATAAACCTCCCATTTACAGAAAACTGAAGGTCCAGTGCAATGATAGGTTATTTATTTTTATTAAAAAAAGGTAAAAGTATCAATTATTTATTTATTAAAAATTAAGTTACACTTGACATACAATATTGTATTAGTTTCAGATGTGTAACATAGTGGTTTAATATTTTTATACATTATGCAATAATCACACTAAGTCCAGTTACCATCTGTCACCATTAAAGTTATTATAATATTGACTATATTCCCTATACTGAATATTACATCCCATGATTTATTTATTTTTTTAATTTAAAAAATTTAAATTATTTATTTATTTGACCACACCACACAGCATGCGGGATCCCCTACCAGGGGTCGACCACGTGTGCCCACTGCAGTGGAAGTGCAGAGTCTTAACCACTGGACTGCCAGGGAAGTCCCGATTTATATATTTTGTAACTGGAAGTTTGTGCTTCTTAATCACCTTCACCTATTTCACTCCCCCTGCAACTATTAGTTTTTCTTCTATCTGTGAATTTATTCTTGTTTTGTTTTTTAAATTCCACACATAAGTGAAATATGGTATTTCTCTTTCTTTGTCTGACTTATCTTACTTAGCATAATACACTCTAGGTCCATCCATGTTGTCACAAATGGCAAGATTTCATTCTTTTTATGATTAACATTTTATATATATATATACATATATATACATGTATATATATGTATATATATATATACACACACCACGTCTTCTTTATCTGTTCATCTGTTCATGGATGCTTAGGTTGCTTCCATATCTTGAAACCTGCAATGAACATAGTGTTGCATTTATCTCTTTGAATTAGTGTCTCTGTTTTCTTAGAATAAATACCCAGAGGTGGAATTGTTGGATTGTACGGTAGTTCTATTTTTAGTTTTTTGAGGAACCTCTATACTATTTTCCACAGTGGCTGAACCAATTTACATTCCCACCAACGGTGCCTGAGGGTTCCCTTTTATCCACATCCTCACCAACAATTGTTGTTTTTGTCTTTTTGATAATGGCCATTCTGACAAGTGTGAAGTGATATCTCATCATGTGGGTTTTTTTGGACTTATTTATTATTTATTTGTTTATTTTATTTATTTTCAGCTGCGTTGGGTCTTACTTGCGGCACATGGGATCTTCGCTGAGGCATGCAGGATCTTTCATTGAGGCGCACGGGCTTCTCTCTAGGTGTCGAGTGCGGGTTTTCTCTCTCTAGTTGTGGCACGCAGGCTCCAGAGTGCGTGGGCTCTGTAGTTGTGGTGCGTGGGTTCCAGGGTGCGTGGGCTCTGTAGTTTAAGGCACGGGGGCTGTAGTTGAGGTGTGCAAGCTCAGTAGTTGTGGTGCGTGGGCTTAGTTGCCCTGCAGCATGTGGGATCTTAGTTTCCTGACCAGGGATCGAACCTACGTCCTCTGCATTGTAAGGCGGATTCTTTACCACTGGGCCACCAAAGAAGTCCCCTCATTGTAGTTTTGATTTGCATTTACCTGATGATTAGTGATATTGAGCATTTTTCATGTGCCTGCTGGCCACCTGTATATCTTTGGAAAAATGTTCAGGTCCTCTGCCGATTTTTTAATTGATTTTTAAAAATATTGAGTTGTATGAACTCTTTCTATAGTTTGGTTATCAACCCTTACTGGATATATTATTTACAAATATCTTATGATAGGTTTATTTTGTGCACAAAAAGAAAGAAATATCTGACCTGGTGCAAAATTTTGAAGGTTTTCCTTTCTTTAGCACAAAGATCTCACTCTGGGACTTTAGATGAACTGGATTATATTATACCATTAGGAGCCTGAGCAACAGCTGTTGTTAAATAATTATTCTGACACTTGCTAAAATGGTAAGGAAGACTTTACATAGGACTATTGCAATAGAGGAGAGAGATAGGGCTCAACTCCAAATACAGTTGTTTTCAAATATTTTACTTATCTTATTCATATATTTTCATGTGGACATTTAAAATGTGTAAATATTTTAGACAATTCATTGTTTTCTAGGTGTTTTCACCCGTCATTTCTGAACTTCTATAATCCATTTTCCTCTAGAGGTGGGGTGACTAATGTTTTTCGCTCTCTCCTTCCTTCCGTCCTTCCTTCCTTCCGTCCTTCCTTCCTTCCTTCTTTCCTTCCTTCCTTCCTCCCTCCCTTCCTTTCTTCCTTCCTCTCTCTTTCTCCCTTCTTCCCATCTTATCTATTTTTTTATTTATAATTGAAATATAATTAACATACAATGTTATATCAGTTTCAGGTATATGACAGTGATATGACACTTATCTACATTATGAGATGATTAACACTGTAAGTCAAGTTACTATCTGTCACCATTTAAAGTTATTGTAATATTATCACTATATTCCCTATTCTGATATTATATCTCTATGAATTATTTATTTTATATCTGGAAGTTTGTGCCTCTTAATCCCCTTGGTCTATTTCACTCTCCCCCCAACCCCGCAATCATCAGTTTGTTCTCTGTATCTATGAATCTATTCTCATTTTGTTTTGTTTTTTAGATTCCACATAAGTGGAATCATATAAGTGAAATCATATGGTATGTGTCTTTTTCTGTCTGACTTATTTTACTTAACATAATACCTTCAGGTCCATCCATATTATCTTTTTAAAATTTTTTATTTTTATTGGGGTATAGTTGCTTTACAATGTTGTGTTAGTTGCTGCTGTATAATGAAGTGAATCAGCTATATGTATACATATATCCCCTCCCTCTTGGACCTCTCTCCCACACCACCCCCACCCCATCCATCTAGGTCACCACATAGCACCGAGCTGGGCTCCCTGCGCTATACAGCACGTTCCCACTAGCTATCTGTTTTACACATGGTAGTGTATATATGTCAATCCTAATCTCCCAGTTCATTCACCCTTCCCCCTACCAAGTCCACACATCCGTTTTCTACATCTGTATCTCTATTCCTGCCCTTCAAATAGGTTCATCTGTACATTTTTCTAGATTCCACATATATACATTAACATACGATATTTGTTTTTCTCTTTCTGACTTACTTCGCTCTGTATGACAGACTCTAGGTCCATCCACTTCTCTACAAATGACCCAGTTTCATTCCTTTTTATGGCTGAGTAATATTCCATTGTATATATGTACCATATCTTTTTTATCTATTCATCTGTCAATGGACATTTAGGTTGTTTCCATGTCCTGGCTATTGTAAGTAGTGTTGCAATGAATATTGGGGTGCATGTGTCTTTTTGAATAATTTTCTCAGGGTATATGCCCAGTAGTGGGATTGCTGGGTCATATGGTAGTTCTATTTTTAGTTTTTTAAAAAATATTTATTTATTTATTTATTTTTGGCTGCGTAGGGTCTTAGATGTGGCTTGCGGGATCTTTCATTGAGCTGCATGGGCTTCTCTCTAGTTGTGGCGCACGGGCTCCAGAGCACACAGGCTCAGTAGTTGTGGCACACGGGCTCTCTAGTTGTGGCACGTGAGTTCCAGAGCACGTGGGCTCTGTAGTTGTGGCACGTGGGCTCTCTAGTTGTGACGCGCAGGCTTAGTTGCCCTGCAGCATGTGGAATCTTAGTTCCCCGACTAGGGATCAAACCTGCGCCCCCTGCATTGGAAGGTGGATTCTTAACCACTGGACCACTAGGGAAGTCTGTATTTTTAGTTCTTTAAGGAACCTCCGTACTCTTCTCCATAGTGGCTGTATCAATTTATATTCCCGCCAACAGTGCAAGAAGGTTCCCTTTTCTCCACACCCTCTCCAGCATTTATTGTTTGTAGATTTTTTGATGATGGCCATTCTGACCTCTGTGAGGTGATATCTTGTACTTTTGATCTGCATTTCTCTAATAATTAGTGATGTTGAGCAGCTTTTCATGTGACTCTTGGCCATCTGTATGTCTTCTTTGGAGAAATGTCTACTTCGGTCTTCTGCCCATTTTTGGATTGGGTTGTTTCTTTTTTTGATATTGAGCTGCATGAGCTGTTTGTATACTTTGGAGATTAATCACTTGTCAGTTGCTTTGTTAGCAAATATTTTCTCACATTCTGAGGGTTGTCTTTTCATCTTGTTTATGGTTTTCTTTGCTGTGCAAAAGCTTTTAAGTTTCATTAGGTCCCATCTGTTTATTTTTGTTTTAATTTTCATTACTCTAGGAGGTGGGTCAAAAAAAATCTTGCTGCGATTTATGTCAAGGTGTGTTCTTCCTATGTTTTCCTCTAAGAGTTTTATAGTGTCCGGTCTTACATTTAGGTCTTTAATCCATTTTGAGTTTATTTTTGTGTATGGTGCTAGGGAGTGTTCTAATTTCATTCTTTTACATGTAGCTGTCCAGTTTTCCTGGCACCGCTATTGAAGAGACTGTCTTTTCTCCATTCTATGGGGTTTATCTCTGGGCTTTCTATCCTGTTCCATTGATCTATGTGTCTATTTTTATGCCAGTACCATACTGTCTTGATTACTGTAGGTTTGTAGTGTAGTCTGAACTCAGGGAGCCTGATTCCTCCAGCTCCATTTTTCTTTCTCGAGATTGCTTTGGCTATTCGGGGTCTTTTGTGTTTCCATATAAATTGTAAATTTTTTTGTTCTAATTCTGTGGAAAATGCCCTTGGTAATTTGATAGGGATTGCATTGAATCTGTAGATTGCTTTGGGTAGTATAGTCATTTTCATAATATTGATTCTTCCAATCCAAGAACATGGTATATCTCTCTGTTTGTGTCATCTTTGATTTCTTTCATCAGTATCTTATAGTTTTCTGAGTACAGATCTTTTACCTCCTTAGGGAGGTTTATTCCTAGGTATTTTATTCTTTTTGTTGCAATGGTTAATGGGAGTGTTTCCTTAGTTTCTCTTTCTGATCTTTCATTGTTAGTGTATAGGAATGCAAGAGATTTCTGTGCATTAATTTTGTATCCTGCAACTTTACCAGACTCATTGATTAGTTCTAGTAGTTTTCTGGTGGCATCTTTAGGATTTTCTATGTATAGTATCATGTCATCTGCAAACAGTGACAGTTTTACTTCTGCTTTTCCAATTTGGATTCCTTTTCTTTGTTTTTCTTCTCTGATTGCCATGGCTAGGACTTCCAAAACTATGTTGAATAATAGTGGTGAGAGTGGACATCCTTGTTTTGTTCCTGATCTTAGAGGAAATACTTTCAGTTTTTCACCATTGAGAATGACACTTGCTGTGGATTTGTCATATAGGGCCTTTATTATATTGAGGTAGGTTCCCTCTATGCCCACTTTCTGGAGAGTTTTTTATCATAAATGGGTGTTGAATTTTGTCAAAACTTTTTCTACATCTATTGAGATGATCATATGGTTTTTATTCTTCAGTTTGTTAATATGGTGTATCCCATTGATTGATTTGTATACATTGAAGAATCCTTGCATCCCTGGGAAAAATCCCACTTGACCATATTGTATGATCCTTTTAATGTGTTGCTGGATTCTGTTTGCTAGTGTTTTGTTGAGGATTTTTGTTTCTATGTTCATCAGTGAATTTGGTGTGTAATTTTCTTTTTTTGTGTGATTTTTTTTCTGGTTTTGGTATCAGGGAGATGGTGGCCTCGTCAAATGAGTTCAGGAATGTTCCTTCCTCTACAATTTTTTGGAAGAGTTTGAGAAGGATGAGTGTTAGCTCTTCTCTAAATGTTTGATAGAATTTGCCTGTGAAGCCATCTGGTCCTGGAATTTTGTTTGTTGGAAGATATTTAATCACAGTTTCAATTTCAGTGCTTGTGATTGTTCTGTTTATATTTTTTATTTCACCCTGGTTCAGTCTTGGAAGTTTGTACCTTTCTAAGAATTTGTCCATTTCTTCCAGGTTGTCCGTTTTCTTGGCATATAGTTGCTTGTTGTAGTCTCTTATGATCCTTTTTATTTCTGCAGTGTCAGTTGTAATTTCTCCTTTTTCATTTCTAATTTTATTGATTTGAATCCTCTCCCTTCTTTTCTTGATGTGTCTGGGTAAAGGTTTACCAATTTTTTTTTTATCTTCTCAAAGAACCTGGTTTTAGTTTCATTGATTTTTGCTATTGTTTTCTTCATTTCTTTTAATTTATTTCTGCTCTGATTTTTATGATTTCTTTCCTTCTACTAACTTTGGATTTTGTTTGTTCTTCTTTCTCTAGCTGCTTTAGGTGCAAGATTAGGTTCTTTATTTGAGATTTTCTTGTGTCTTGCAGTAGGATTGAATTGCTGGAAACTTCCCTCTTAGAACTGCTTTTGCTGCATCCAATAGGTTTGGGTCATCGTGTTTTCACTGTCATTTGTTTCTATGTATTTTTTGATTTCCTCTTTGATTTCTTCAGTGATCTCTTGGTTATTTAGTAGTGTATTGTTTAGCCTCCATGTGTTTGTGTTTTTTCCATTTTTTGTTCCTGTAATTGATTTTTAATCTCATAGCATTGTGGTCGGAAGAATGCTTGATACTATTTCAATCTTCTTAAATTTACTGAGGCTTGATTTGTGACACAAGATGTGATCTATCCTGGAGAACATTCTGCTGCACTTGAGAAGAAAGTATATTCTGCTGCTTTCAGATGAAATGTCCTATAAATATCAGTTAAGTCTATCTGGTCTATTGTGTCATTTAAAGCTTATGTTTTCTTATTTATTTTCTTTCTGGATGATCTGTCCATGGTGTAAGTGGGGTGTTAAAGTCCCCCACTATTATTGTGTTACTGTCAATTTCCTCTTTTGTGGCTGTTAGCATTTGCCTCATGTATTGAGTTGCTCCTATGTTGGGTGCATAAATATTTATAATTGTATGTCCTCTAGGATTGAATCCCTTGAGCATTATGTAGTGTCCTTCCTTGTCTCTTGTAACAGTCTTTATTTTAAAGTCTATTTTGTCTGATATGAGAATTGCTACTCCACCTTTTTTTGATTTCCATTTAAATGGAATACTTTTTCCATCCCCTCACTTTCAGTGTGTATGTATCTTTGGGTCTGAAGTGGGTCTCTTATAGACAGCATATATATGGGTCTTGTTTTTGTATCCATTCAGCCAGTCTATGTCTTTTGGTTGGAGCATTTAATCCCTTTACATTTAAGGTAATTATTGATATGTATGTTCCTATCACCATTTTCTTAATTGCTTTGGGTTTGTTTTTGTAGATCTTTTTCTTCTTCTTCTCTTGTATTTCCTGCCTAGAGAAGTTCCTTTAGCATTTGTTGTGAAGCTCGTTTGGTAGTGCTGAATTCTCTTAGTTTTTGCTTGTCTGTAAGGCTTTTGATTTCTCTGTTGAATCTGAATAAGATCCTTGCTGGGTAGAGTAATCTCAGTTGTAGGTTTTTCCCTTTCATCACTTTAAATATATCCTGCCACTCCCTTCTGGCCTGCAGAGTTTCTGCTGAGAAATCAGCTGATAACCTCATGGGGATTCCCTTGTATGTTATTTGTTGCTTTTCCCTTGCTGCTTTTAGTATTTTTTCTTTGAATTTAATTTTTGTTAGTTTGATTACTATGTGTCTTGGCATGTTCCTCCTTGGGTTTATCCTGTATGGGACTCTGTGTGCTTCCTGGACTTGGGTGGCTATTTCCTTTCCTGTGTTTGGGAAGTTTTTGACTATAATCTCTTCAAATATTTTCTCGGTCCCTTTCTCTTTCTCTTCTTCTGGAACCCTTATAATTTGAATGTTGGTGCATTTAGTGTTGTCCCAGAGGTCTCTGAGGTTGTCTTCAATTTTTTTCATTCTTCTTTCTTTTTTTTATAAATGTATTTATTTATTTTTATTATTTTTTGCCGCATTGGGTCTTCATTGCTGCGTGTGGGCTTTCTCTAGTTCCATTGAGTGGGGGCTAGTCTTCATTGTGGCGTGTGGGCTTCTCATTGTGGCGGCTTCTCTTGTTGTGGAGCACAGGCTCTAGGCACATGGGCTTCAGTAGTTGCAGCACGCGGGCTCAGTAGTTGTGGCTCGCAGGCTGTAGAGCGCAGGCTCAGTAGTTGTGGTACATGGGCTTAGTTGCTCCGCGGCATGTGGGATCTTCCTGGACCAGGGATCAAACCCGTGTCCCCTCCATTGGCAGGCAGATTCTTAACCACTGTGCCACCAGGGAAGCCCTCATTCTTTTTTCTTTATTCTGCTCCTTGGCAGTTATTTCCATCATTCTGTCTTCTAGCTCACTTATTTGTTCTTCTGCCTCAGTTATTCTGCTATGCATTCCTTCTAGTGTATTTTTCATTTTAGTTATTGTGTTGTGCATCACTGTTTGTTTGTTCTTTAGTTCTTCTATGTCCTTGTTAAACATTTCTTGTATTTTCTCAGTCCGTCCCTCCATTCTATTTCTGAGATTTTGGATCATCCTTACTATCATTACTCTGAATTCTTTTTCAGGTAGGTTGCCCATTTCCTCTTCATTTATTTGGTCTTGTAGGTTTTTACCTTGCTCGCCATCTGTAACATATTTTTTTGTCATCTCAGTTTTTTTGATGGGTGGACCTGTGTTCCTGTCTTGCTGGTTGTTTGGCCTGAGGCATCCAGCACTGGAGTTTGCAGGCAGTTTGGTGGATCCAGGTCTTGGTGCCAAGATGAGGACCTCCAGGAGACCTCACACCAATTAATATTCCCTGGGATCTGAAGTTCTCTGTTAGATCAGTGGTTTGGACTTGACAGTCCCAGCACAGGAACTCAGCCTCAACCCCTGGCCTGGGAACCAGGACCCCGTAAGCCATGTGGTGAAAAAAAAAAAGGCAACAAACAGAAAAGAGCAGAACAATAGCAAAGAATAAAGAAATAAAGTTAGAAAAATAAAAATATATATATTAGAAAAATTAACAATAGAAATGAAACAAAAACAAACCAAAACAGAACCACAACAGCAAAAATAATAATAATAAAGAAAGAAAGAAAATAAAAAAATAAGAATAAAAATAAAAGATACAAAAAATTCCCTGGTGTCTCCTCTATCAGTGTCCTTGCCCCCACAGTGAGCTGCAGCCTATCCCTGCCTCCCCAGTAGGCCTCCAAGACCTCTAGGTAGGTCTCTGGACCTGCTGTGTCAGCCCCACCTCTGTGTGTGTTCCTCTCACCAGCATCTGTTCCTGGGTCTGGCCCAGAGCACACATGCCTGCACAGGTCAGATGGTGTGAAGGCCTCTAGAGGCATTCCTGCAAGGGCCGGCACAGCTGCAGGAAGCCTTGGAGGGGGGCAGTGCTCAGCCCACCTAGACCCCTGCAGACAAAGGAGGCCCTGTCTGGGGTGGCACACGGGCTGCCAAGACCTGCACAGCCAGAGGAGGCTTTGGCAGAGGCAAGGCTCATGGCTGGGACCCGCGTGGCTAGAAGAGGCCTTGGTCGGGTAGGGGCTCAGGCCCGGGGATCCACATGGCTGGGGGAGCCCCGGAGGTTATGGGTTCAGGCCTGGGAGCCCAGCCGGCTCACCAGTGCCTGAGTGGGTTGGGGAGATGCTGGCTGTGTTCCCCTCTGATCCTCCTATCCCCCTAAGGTCCCTCTGCATCCCTGCTGATCTCCTCATCATGACTGGGCCCCTCCAAGCATGGGAACCTCTCCCCTCCCCCAGCCCCCACTCAGGGGTGCCAGTCCTGTCCCACCTCCATCTTTCTTCCCCCCCTACCCTCCCATGTCCTACCTGGTAGTGCGGAGATTCCTCCCTTCCTCTTAGGTGTCCAAAGTCCGCCACCAGCACCTAGCAGGTGCCCTGGTTGTGAGGAGACGTGAACTCCACATCCTCCTACTCTGCTATCTTGGCTCCGCCCCTCCATGTTGTCTTAAATGGCAAGGTTTCATTCTTTTTTATGACTGAGTAATATTCCATTGTATATACATACCACATCTTCTTTAATCATTCATCTTTCAGTGGACACATTGATTGCTTCCATAACTTGACTATTGTAAATAATGCTGCAATGAACATAAGGGTACATAAATTTTTTTTAAAGTTTCTGCTACTTATTATATTTATTAAAAATTCTGCTTTTATTTGTACATGCACATGGTCTAAAGATTAAAATGTTATAAATAGAATACAGTGGAAGGCAAGTCTCCTTTTCATTCAGATCTCTAGTTTCTGAATTTCTCCAGTCTTTCTTCCCAGAGGCAAACACTGTTGCCAATTTGTTATAACTCTTTCCAGAAATACAGATATGTGATTGAATACCTCTTTCCTTGTTTTTACACAAATAAGAAGCATTAAAAAACGTTAATCATGAATACATACACACATGCTCAAGATTTTTTCATAAATTTATTTTCAAAAATAACTCAATAGTTCTTTCCCATTCTTTTTCAAGACTGAATATTTTTTGGTTGTACCAAAATTGATTTATACATTCCCCTAAATCAGTGTGACTCAAAATGCCAGTCCATGAGATAAGGAGGCTAATCAAAATGTAAATCAACATATTACCTTCTTCTTTGTGGTAGTCTTGCAATGTGCTGAGTTATGTAATAATATAGATGCTGGCGCAAGTTTCTCATCTTGTCACACAGTGGCTACAAAACAGTTTCCAGGTTGACCCTCACCTGTGCTAGTACCACCCATATATCAGGTTGTTACCAGTCTTGAAATATGACAAACAATACTTCAATGGACATCTTTGTATACATTACATATTTTTCAAATACATTAAAAATACATATGTAGGATTAATTCTTAGAAATAAAAATGCTGGTTCAGTGGATATGTTTATTAAAAATGTCAGTAGCTATTTGTCAAATTGTGGAAAGTTACAGAAGTTTATACTCTCAAATGTATGATGGTGGCTATTTCCCCATATTCTTGGCAACATTGTGTTTACCACATATTTTAATCTTCATTTTTCTGAAATATAAAAAATATGATTTTTTGTTTTAATTTCTAATTATTTAATTATCAGTACAATTAAGTATATTTAAAAATATTTTTAACAAGCCATTTGAATATTTGTCTTTTCTATGAACTATATGTTTAAATTCTTTGTCTATTTGGTTTTCTAATGGAATGTTAATTTTCATTGAGTTGATCTATAAGAGCATTTTATATAGTTAAAAACTGACTCTTCATTGCTGATATTATTTTTCAACATTGTCTTTTTTACTGCCATTAAAAATGTCTATCTTTTACATGATTACCAGTATTGTATGGATTTGGGTTTTCATATCATAATTTAAAGGCACTTACCAATGCAAGATTATGAAAATAATCTTCTTTTGCTTACTTCCAATATTTTTATATATATTTAAATTTTCTTCTGTATGACAACTAATGTTATGGGGCAGAAGAAACTACCACCCATAGTGTGGGCAGAGGGAGATGAGATTAAAAAAGAACACATTAAGACAAAAGAGATTAGAAGTCAACCTGCCTTACCCACAGAACATCAGCAGCCAAAGGTCAACTGCTAATGTAGAAGATTAATAGATTCTTCTCTGGAGAAACTGGATGCATCTAGAGAAAATATCTCCTCATTCCTAAATTTGGAGTATCCCCAATAAAATTCATAGTTCCATACTCAATTCCACAAGAGAAGTTCTCCATCCCCAGTTTATGAGCCTCATCCATGCCTTCAAACACTTAATCTATTATTTTAGTGTCTCACTGTTAAATATAACACATAATGAAGGATCTAGAGACATTTAAGGAGAAGTTGCAAGATGAGAGGACAATATGTGAGGAAACAATGCAGAGAAAAAATCAAACTAAAAGAAAAAATTTAACAATGTACTTATAGATAAACAAGAACAAGATATTGTAAAGTAAAACAATCTGATAGCTAGAACTCTTGGAATTTAAAATTTTGAGTCAAAATTAATAAGAAAATAGAAGGGCTGGAAGTTAAAATGAATAGAATCTATTAGAAGATAGATTCAAATAATGAACAGTTGAAAGAGCTTGGGTCGTCAACCAGAAAGGTAAAAAAATTCAATTATTAGGATTTATAGAAAAAGAAAAAAGAAAACAGAAAACAGAAGGGAGGGAATAATCAAAGAAAGACAAGAGATTTTTCCAGAACTAGTTGGCATTCAGTTTCAAATTGAAATTGCTCCTTGGCTATCCATGCATAAAACACTCACATTATTTTGGAATTTTAGAACCAGGGAAGAAATCATCTTATAAGCATCCAGAGAAAAGAAGAAGATGAACAAAGGGAAAGAAATCTCATATAAAGCAATAAGAATATAAATGTTATTATGTTTCTTCAAAGCAACATTTGGTGCCAGAAGCATTATCAACCTAAATTTTTAACCCAGATAAACTATTAGTCAAGTGTGAGTACAAAACATAAACACTGTCCAGGATGAAGGGCTCAGAATATTTATCTGATGGTTTCTTTCTCAGGAAGCTACTTGCTTCTGCAAATCAAGGGAAAAAATCAAGAAAGAGAAAGGTATGGGATCCTGGAAATGATGGCTCCAACTCAGGTGACTGGTAAGGAAAAGTTCTAGATGGTGACCTTGTAGACCTAGAGAAGAACCTGTCCAGGCCGTGTCAGGAGCATTGAGGACCTGAAGGACAGTCTTTAGGAAAAAAAAAAAAAAGGAGACTCATAGAATTGATGATTTGATAGATTATGTAATGGAGTGTTCAGATATACAAAAATTTATGCAAAAATTATGAAAAAATAAAGGCAATTATTAACTATGAGAAAAAAAGTGCAAGGAGATACTCTTGGTTCAGTCCTTGGCTTTACAGTGAAGAACATGAGCAAAGCTAGCAATTTGTAAACACTGAATGGTTTAACTTAAACGAGTGATAAACTATACACTAAGTCCCCTACATACGAACCTTCAAGTTGTGAATTTTCAAAGATGTGAATGTGTGTTCGTATGTGCAATCACGTAAGTTAGTTCACGTCTGGCATACATTGCCACATGTGTGCATCCTCTACAAGTGGTTGTGCTTTTGTGTACTTTACTGTACAGTACTGTATAGATTATAGTAATACAGTATCTTTATTTCAAGCTCAGGGTATCCGGAAGCAAGTGCAAAAGCACCAGTGATGTAGCTAGTACTGCTAAGAAGTGCCAAGAGATAAAAATGTAAACAAAAGTGAAAATAATTGAGAGAGTGGAGCGAGGCGAAAAGATGGTAGACGTCGCTCTTTCTTATAATGTGAATCATTCAACCATCGGCACAATTCTAAAGAACAAGGAAAAGCTCATGGAACATGTGAAGTTTGCTGTGCTGATGATGTTGACAGAAATATTGAAGAACCATGGAAAAGTGATGGAGGAGATGGAGAAACATCTCAGTGTGTGGATGCAGTATCAGCATCAGTGTCAAGTCCCACTCAGCTTAATGCTGATTCAAGAGAAAATAAAAGACTTTATGAAGACTTGAAGAAGAAACACGGTGAAGAATCAGAGGGCCCATCTTTTAATGCCAGCCATGGCTGGTTTCATTGGTTCAAGGCTAGAGCCAATCTTCACAACGTAAAAGTAAATGGTGAGGCAGCGAGTGCAGATACAGTAGCTGCCTGGGAATTTCCTGAAATGCTTCAAGAAATTATTGATGAAGGTGTATATTTACCCAAGCAGGTTTTTAATGTGGATGAGACAGGATTGTACTTGAAGAGGATGCCACACAGAAGTTACATCAGTAAGGAGGAAAAGTTGATGCCAGGCTATAAAGGCAGCAAAGGATAGGCTAACTCTGTGGTTTGGTGGCAATGCTTCTGGCGATATGAAGCTGAAGCCTCTCTAAGTTTATCATTCAGAGAACCCCAAATCCCTTAAAAACATAGCCAAGGGCTCTCTTCCTGTTGTGCAGAAGAGTAACCCCAAAGCCTGGGTTACACAGACAATTTTCTAGGACTGGTTTTTCTACCACTTTATCCAGGAGGTAGAGAAATATTGCTTGGAGAAGGACATCCCATTCAACATTGTTTTGCTGCTTGACGATACTCCCCATTCATAGACAACTTTCATCCTAACGTCAAAGTAGTGCATCTGCCCCTGAATCGTCGCTCATCTAACCTATGGACCAGGGAGTTACAGCGACTTTCAAGAAATATTATTTATGTCACGCTTTTTGTCAGGCCGTAAAGGTGAGTGATGAATCGGGAACAACCTTGTGACAATTTTGGAAGGACTATAACATCTACAAGGCCATAAAAAACATTGACTTTGCTTGGCGTGAGGTTACAGCTGTCACCGTGAATGGGGTTTGGAAGAACGTTTGCTTGCAGTTTGTCCATGATCTTCGTGGATTTGAGAAGGTGGATGAGGAGTCCAAAGAGGTCTTCAGCAACTTAGTGACCCTCAGAGAGAAGCTGGAGCTAGATCTGCAAGAGGATGACTTCACTGAACTCCTTGCTGTGCAACACAAGGAGCTTACTAATGAAGACCTGATAGAATTGGAGGCCCAGAGAAAGGAGGAATAGAGACAAGAGGAAGAAGTAACTGAAGAACTGAAGAGATTCATGACACAGGAAATGGCAAGGGGATTTTCTTTATTTGAGGAGGCACTGGTAGTTTTTGAGGCACAGGATCCAAATGCAGAATGGTACACGAAGGCTGCAGCAGTTGTTCAGAATGCAATCCAGGGCTACCGTGTCATCTATGATGAGAAAATAAGAGCTACTACCCAGACATCACTGGATTGTTTTTTCAAGAGGGTAGATATAATTGAATCCGGCAAGGAACCAGAACCTGTGCCATCAACGTCAGGTGTGAATGAAATTGTAGCTTGCCCTCCATCTCCTATTGCTGACGATCCTTCAGCTCTACCATCTCCCACCTCCTTTCCCTTCACCAGTCAATAACTCTTCTTGTCTGTTTACTCGATGCCAGCCCCTGTATGCCAGCTGTTGTACTGTACTGCTGTACTTTTCAAGGTACTGTACTGTAAATTAAAAATGTTTTCTTTGTTTCTTTGTGTTTGTTTGTTTTTTATGTATTATTTGTGTGAAAAGTATTATAAACCTATTACAGTACAATATTATATAGCCAATTGTGTTAGTCGGGTACCTAGGCTAACTTTGCTGGACTTACAAACAAATTGGACTTATGAACATGCTCTTGGAATGGAACTCGTTCATATGTAGGGAATTTACTGTATTGGGAGAACAGATGGAAGGGAAGTGAAGAGAAGGTGTTAAAAGACTAAAACTGCAACTGTCATAAAAGGAAGTGAACAATGTCTAAAACTGAAAAATCAAGAAATTAGTAGTGTAAGCAAATTTAAAAGTAAAGCCATAAACATAAAAAACGAACCAAAACTGTTAAAAGTAGGTGCTTCTGAGAGTGGAATAGGATGGAGAGGGTAGTTGTTTATCTAAGATTTTCACTTGGATGCATATGACACAAAGCCCAAATCATGGTGACTTAAACAAGACTTTGTTGTAGTTGTTTGCTTTCTATTCAGAGGAAGGGGACTGGCTCATGATGCCACTGAGGTCCCAGATTCTTTTACTCTTTCTGTGCAGTCTTTCTTAGCATGTGGCTTTTGTTCTTATTGATTCAAGATGGCTTTTGTACCTCAGGTTCTGCAGCTGCATACCAGGCAGGTAGAAGAGGAAGGACAAATTCTAAAAGATACATTCCAAATGTCTTCTTTTTTTAAAAAAATGAGAGCTTTTAAAAAAATAATAGTGTTGATATATGATTATTCATATACTATACAATCTGACCATTTAAAGTATACAATTCAAAGTTTCTTAGTATATTTATATAGTTGTGCAACCATCACAGTTAATTTTAGAACATTTTCATCAGCACAAAGAGAAACCTTGTTTCCATTTGAAGTCACATTCCATTTCCTCCCAAATCCTCAGCCCTAGGCAACCATGAACATACATTCTGTCTGTTTAGATTTGCCTATTATAGACATTTTATATAAATGGAATCATACAATATATGGTCTTTTGTGAGTAGCTTCTTTCACATAATATGTGTTTAAGGTTCATCCATGTAATTGCATATATCAGTCATTGGTTACTTTTTATTGCTGAATAATATTTCACTGGGTGGACATGCCACATTTTGTTTGTCCACTCATCAGTTGAACATTTGGGTTGTTTCCACTTTTTGGCTATTATAAATAGTGTTGCTATGAACATCCATATAAAAGTTACTGGCATGGAAATTCTACCCTATAAGTAAGTTGGTGCAAAGGCCATTGGCAAATACTCTCAGTTTTCCATGGGTGAAGGGTAAAGCTAAGATTTTACCCTCTGCAACTTGGAGTTGGAGGGGATGAGAAATATTGGCTTCTTGTCCTTTCTGGTGATATCCCTTGATTGACGGATGAGGTTAAGGGGTCACTATCTTCTTGGCCTCACTCACCCAGATTGAAGCTTTCCTCCTGCTGAGGGAGTGGGTAGGGGATGCAGATAGGAGGGGAAAGAGGGGGCTGGTTGCAGCTCAAGGACCACAGATTCTCACTGTTCCTATGGAGATACAGTAGATTTTCTTTAGTAAATGATTCTTCATTTGCTGTCTACCTTTAGGACAATTTCCTGAAACTTTAAATGGTTGTTATTTTTACAGTTTTCACCAGTTGTTGTTATTTTGCTTGGGAATGGGTCCATAGGGCTCTTCACATTGCCATTCCAGAAGTGGAACTTATACAAGAGCTTTCTTAAAAGAGCAACTCAGTGACTTCTGCTAATATCTCATTGGCTGGTGTTGTGACAGTGGCCACTCATGTCTGTGAGGGAGGCTGGGAATGAGCCACTTAACTAGACACATAAGCACCCCATGTAGGGCTGGTGGAAAATGGGGTTTAACCAGTGCTATTGTCACAGAAGTGTTGAACTACTATGTGGTTTTTGAAATAAATTATTTTGATAAAAGTTAATTTCTAGAATGTGAAAACAAATTCACTGCCCAGGAACATCAATTTACAACATCTTCTTTTTCCATTCCATGATTGGCTTAAGTTTGTACTCTAGTAGGTTTGCTTTTTATTTTATTTTTTCTCTTTTCCATAAAGCAGGCATGGAAATGGTACTTTTATTAAAAAAATTAATTTGTTTGTTTTTATTTTTGGCTGTGTTGGGTCATTGTTGCTGTGCATGGGCTTTCTCTAGTTGCGGTGAGTGGGGGCTACTCTTTGTTGAGATGTGTGGGCTTCTCATTGTGGTGGCTTCTCTTGTTGCAAAGCACGGACTCTAGGTGCGTGGTCTTCAGGAGTTGTGGCACATGGGCTCAGTAGTTGTGGCTTGTGGACTCTTGAGTGCAGGCTCAGTAGCTGTGGCACACGGGCTTAGTTGCTCGGCGGCATGTGGGATCTTCCCGGGCCAGGGCTTGAACCCGTGTCCCTTGCATTGGCAGGCAGATTCTTAACTATTGCACCACCAGGGAAGCCCTGGAAAAGATACTTTAAAAGTTCTTATCTGTTTAAAAATGTTTCTCTTGGGACTTCCCTGGCCGTCCAGTGTTTAAGACTTCACCTTCCAATGCAGGGGGTGTGGGTTTGATCCCTGATCGGGGAGCTAAGATCCCACATGCCTTGTAGCCAAAAAGCCAAAACTTAAAACAGAAGCAATATTGTAACAAATTCAACAAAGACTTTAAAAATGGTCCACGTCAGGGCTTCCCTGGTGGTGCAGTGGTTAAGAATCCGCCTGCCAATGCAGGGGACATGGGTTGAGCCCTGGTCCGGGAAGATCCTACATACCACAGAGCAACTAAGCCCTTGCACTGCAACTACTGAGCCTGCACTCTAGAGCCTGCTGTGTCACAACTACTGAGCCCATGTGCCACAACTACTGAAGCTTGTGCACCTAGAGCCCGTGCTCAGCAACAAGAGAAGCCACAGCAATGAGAAGCCCGTGCACTTCAATGAAGAGTAGCCCCCATTGAATGCCACTAAAGAAAGCCCACACGCAGCAACAAAGACCCAATGCAGCTAAAAATAAATAAATAAATAAGTTTATAAAAAACAAAAAAAATGGTCCATGTCAAAAAAATCTTTTTTTTTTTTGTTTTTTAATGGCTGTGTTGGGTCTTCGTTTCTGTGCGAGGGCTTTCTCTAGTTGTGGCAAGCGGGGGCCACTCTTCATCGCGGTGCGCGGGCCTCTCACTATCACGGCCTCTCTTCTTGCGGAGCACAGGCTCCAGACGCGCAGGCTCAGTAATTGTGGCTCACGGGCCCAGTTGCTCCACGGCATGTGGGATCTTCCCAGACCAGGGCTCGAACCCATGTCCCCTGCATTGGCAGGCAGATTCTCAACCACTGCGCCACCAGGGAAGCCCCAAAAAAATCTTTAAAAAAATATGTTTTCTTGACTATTTGCTTAAAAGAATGTTGGCTCTATATACAATTCTTAAGCCAAACTTTGCTTTAAGATTTTGATTAAACATTGCTGAGATTTTGATCAAAAGTTTGTGGGCAGCTTAACTGCTATTCTTAATAAATGCTTTTACCTGTTTATTTTTGTCCATAGGATTATTTTTCAGTCTTTGAAAGGTACGCCCAAATGTTGCACATTCCAAATCAGTTTTCCCTGTGACACACTGTGCCTTTTCAATTGGTAAATTCAAGCACTTCTTTATTTTAGGAAGTTTTCTTTAAGTCTTTGATATTTTTTCCTATTTCATTTGCTCTTATCTTCAGGGACAAAATTTATGTATATGTTGGATCTCCTTTGTCTTATATACCGTTCCTTTGGCTTTAAAATTCTCTTAAACACTTTGTCCTTTCTTCTTTCTTTTTCTCAATTTCTCAAGCATGTTCTCCATGCTTGAATGATTTAGCAGATTCTATCTTTCTTTTCTGCTGCTCTTATGGTGATCTTCATTTCTGCGGGGCTTTCCCCTTTCCATTTGACCTGAGTTTGTGGGCTCATCATTTTATCTCCCTTTCGTTATGTTGTCCTCATTGTCCAACCCTTTATGCCTGTTCTTCAGACTCTTATGTGTAATAGATACTGCTTTTGGTAAATTAAATGATTTCATGGAGAACTAGGGGCTCTTTATTTTAAAAAATTATTGAATTATAGTTGATTTACAATATTGTGCTAGTTTCAGGTGTACAGCAAAGTGATTCATTTATACATATATGTATATTCTTTTTCAGATTCCTTTTTATTATAGGTTATTACAAGATATTGGATATAATTCTCTGTGTTATGCAATAAATCCTTGTTGTTTATCTATTTTATACATAGTTGTGTGTATCTGTTAATCCCAAACTCTTAATTTATCCCTCTCCCCCCTTTCCCCTTTAGTAACCATAATTTTGTTTTCTCTGCCTATGAGTCTGTTTCTGTTATGTAAATAACTTTACTTGTATTATTTTTTAGATTCCACATATAAATGATATCATATGATATTTGTCTTTTCTGTCTGACTTACTTCACTTAGTATGATAATCTCTAGGTCCATCCATGTTGCTGCAAATGGCATTATTTCGTTTTATTTTATGGCTGAGTAATATTCCATTGTATATGTACCACATCTTTATCCACTCATCTGTTCATGGACACTTAGGTTGCTTCCATGCCTTGACTGTTATAAATAGTACTGCTGTGAACATCGGGGTGCATGTATATTTTCGATTTAGAGTTTTCATCTTTTCTAAATATATGCCCAGGACTAGGATTGCTACTTCATATGGTAACTCTATTTTTATTTATTTATTTATTTATTTATTTATTTATTTATTTGGCTGCGTTGGGTCTTCGTTGCTGCGTGTGGGCTTTCTCTAGCTGAGGCGAGTGGGGGCTACTCTTCATTGCAGTGCTCAGGCTTCTCATTGTGGTGGCTTCTCTTGTTGCAGAGCATGGGCTCTAGGTGTGTGGGCTTCAGTAGTTGCAGCATGCAGGCTCAGTAGTTGCGGCACATGGGCCCTAGAGCGCAGGCTCGGTAGCTGTGGTGCATGGGCTTAGTTGCTCCGCGGTATGTGGGATCTTCCTGGACCAGGGCTCGAACCTTTGTCCCCTGCATTGGCAGGTGGATTCTTAACCAGTGCACTACCAGGGAAGTCCTAGGTTTTTTTTTCTTTTTTTTTTTTTAATATTTATTTATTTTTTTATTTTTGGGTGTGTTGGGTCTTCGTTTCTGTGCGAGGGCTTTCTCCACTTCCGGCGAGCGGGGGCCACTCTTCATCGCAGTGCGCGGGCCTCTCACAGTCGCGGCCTCTCTTGTTGCGGAGCACGGGCTCCAGACGCGCAGGCTCAGTAGTCGTGGCTCACGGGCCCAGTTGCTCCGCGGCATGTGGGATCTTCCCAGACCAGGGCTCGAACCCGTGTCCCCTGCATTGGCAGGCAGACTCTCAACCACTGCGCCACCAGGGAAGCCCAGTCCTAGGTTTTTTTAAAATTAATTTTTATTGGCGTATAGCTGCTTTACAATGTTGTGTTAGTTTCTACTGTACAGCAAAATGATTCAGCTATACATACACATATATTCCCTCTTTTTTGGGTTTCCTTCCCATTTAGGTCACCACAGTGCATTAAATAGAGCTCCCTGTGCTATACAATATGTTCTCATTACTTGTCTATTTTATACATAGTATCAATAATGTATATGTGTCAATCCCGATTTCCCAATTCCTCCCCCCCCCTTCCCCCTTGGTATCCATACATTTGTTCTTTATGTCTGTGTCTCTATTTCTGCTTTGCAAATAAGATCATCCATACCATTTTTCTAGATTCCACGTATATGCGTTAATATACAATATTTGTTTTTCTCTTTCTGACTTGCTTCACTCTGTATGACACTCTCTAGGTCCATCCACATCTCTACAAATGACCCAATTTCGTTCCTTTTAATGGCTGAGTAATATTCCATTGTATATATGTACCACATCTTTATCCATTCATCTGTTGATGGACATTTAGGTTGCTTCCATGTCCTGGCTATTATAAATAGTACTGCTGTGAACATTGGGGTGCATGTATATTTTCGATTTAGAGTTTTCATCTTTTCCAAATATATGCCCAGGAGTAGGATTGCTGGTTCATATGGTAACTCTATATTTAGTTTTTTAAGGAACATCCATACTGTTCTCCAAAGTGGCTGCATCAATTTAAATTGCCACCAACAGTGTAGGAGGGTTCCCTTTTCTCCACACCCATTCTACCATTTATTATTTCTAGACTTTTTGATGATGGCCATTCTGACTGGCATGGGATGATATCTCATTGTAGTTTTGATTTGCATTTCTCCAATAATTAGCCATGTTGAACATTTTTTTCATGTGCTTGCTGGCCATCTGTTGTCTTCTTTGGAGAAAAGTCTATTTGGGTCTTCTGACCATTTTTTGATTGTTTTTGTTGTTACTGAGTTGTGTGAGTTGTTTGTATATTTTGGAATTTAATCCCTTGTCAGTTGCATCATTTGCAAATATTTTCTCCCATTCTGTAGGTTGTCTTTTCATTTTGTTTATGGTTTCCTTTGCTGTGCAAAAGCTTATAAGTTTGATTAGGTCCCATGTGTTTATTTTTGCTTTTATTTCTTTTTCCTTGGGAGACTGACCTAAGAAAATATTGCTACGATGTATGTCAGAGAATGTTTTGCCTATGTTCTTTTCTAGGAGTTTTATGGTGTCATGTCTTATATTTAAGTCTTTAAGCCATTTTGAGTTTATTTTTGTGCATGGTGTGAGGGTGTGTTCTAACTTCGTTGATTTACATGCAGCTGTCCAACTTTCCTGGCACAGTTTGCTGAAGAGACTGTCTGTTTCCCATTTTATATTCTTGCCTCCTTTGTCGAAGATTAATTGACCATAGGTGTGTGGGTTTATTTCTGGACTCTCTATTCTGGGAGGACTAGGGCTTCTTAATTGTATTAGTTTTCCATGGGTGCCGTAACAGATTGCCAAAAACTTATAGGTTTGAAACAATAAAAAATGATTATCTTCTACTTCTGCAGGTCTGAAGTCAAATATGGGTCTCAGGGTGTTAAAATCATGGTGTCGGCAAGGCTGCATTCCGTTCTGGAGGCTCTAGGGGAGACCCTGTTTCTTTGCCTTTTCCAGCTTCTAGAGGTCTCTTTTCCTTGAGTCCTCACATTAAATCACTCTGAACTCTTCTACCTTCCTCTTCCACTTATAAGGACCTTTGTGATTATATTAGTCCCACCTGGATGACCCAGGCTACTCTCCCCAATTTTGTCACCTCATTAGCAAACTTGGTTCATGTGCTCCCTTAATTCCCTTTTGTCATGTAAGGTTATATATTCATGGTTTATGGGAACTAGCATGTAGACATGCTGGGGGCGGGTGTGCACTATTGTGCCTGCCCCACTAACTTCCACCTGCTTTGGAATGCTACTAACTTCCACCATGCTACTGTATTTAAGTGTTTTCCATTATCTTTTATTTGCCAGATGCCTTTTCTTCTTTTGTTTTTCCCTCCTGCATTATCTTTGCATAGTTTCCATGGTAGTTCCTTTAAAAAATTTATCACGTTTTTTTGAAGTAATGCTGTTTTTCCTGGACAGCTATTTTTGAAAAAGTAGTTGGAGGAAAAGGTAACATATATCCCCAAGGCTTCTGTGGATATAATTCAGGGGGTCTGTTAACTTGGATGGGAAATTTTAATCTTGATTTTCTCTAATGAAGGCAGGCAACACAACCCAGTAGTATTAATAAATCCTATACATTTGTCACCAGTAGAAATTAGAGATATTTTCTTTTTTAAAAAATAAATTTATTTATTTACTTACTTACTTACTTACTGGTTGCATTGGGTCTTTGTTGCTGTGCACAGGCTTTCTCCAGTTGCAGCTAGCAGGGGCTACTCTTCGTTGTGGTGCGCAGGCTTCTCTTGTTGCGGAGCATGGGCTCTAGGAGCACGGGCTTCAGTAGTTGTGGCACGTGGGCTCAGTAGTTGTGGCTCGTGGGCTTAGTTGCTCTGTGGCATGTGGGATCTTCCCAGACCAGGGCTTGAACCTGTGTCCCCTGCATTGGCAGGTGGATTTTTAACCACTGCGCTACCAGGGTAGTCCCTAAAGATATTTTGATATCACTTTACAGATATACTGAAATACCAGTTACCCTCATCATTTCTTCCAAATTATAACAGTTATTAGGCCCACTGCTAGATCTCATTAATTGAGGCATAAATATCACAAACTTAAAAAAAATATTTTGGTACCTGTATTTCAATATGTCTCCCTTTGTAATCTTCTGTGCTTTATTTTATGCATTTGAAAATATTATTCTGAGAGGGACCCATGCACGTCAGCAGGCTGCAGCGTGGGTCCAGCCTTCCTGCCTTTTGCCCTGTGCCTGCTGTTCCTCTCTGCTGGGTGTGGTCCCCTTCCGAAAAACAGGAAGTCTCCTTGACTCATGTCAAAACCCTGCATGTCACAGATTTTGGGTGATTTAGCTTGGACTTCTCCTTAGCTAACCAGTGTCAGAAAGTATCAGGCTCCTATTGGTTCACTCACAGTTTCTCCCCACACTGGTAACAGATAACCACCCACTCTTGAAAACATATGTCCCTGTTTCATCCCAACATCCTTCCACTTCTGTGGTCCACAGGGTTCAAAGATGTTTGGTGATTTGCCCACATACCCAGACCTTACAATTCAAAGGAGGGTGGGGCTGGGATTGCTGTGTCCCACTAGTGTGTGTTCCCTACTCTGGGAAACCTTGGATTCTCTTTATTTTCCTGCAGATGGTCTCTCTCATTGTGTCCCTTCTCACTCCAGCCCCAGGCCCCAAGAGCATAGGGGCCCTCTCATGATTGGTGACTTCATAGAAGTGGAAGTTCTTTTTTTGTTTCTCTTTGTTGTTCTGGGTTGATTTCAGAGAAGACACAAGAGTTAGAGGTTTCTCTTCTGCTATCTTTAATAGGAAATCTTTTTCGCTTCTTTCCATAACTTTTAAAAAGTTGCTGAAGTTCATTATAATAGAGACAATACAGAATTGCATGTAGTGGAAATGTCTCCTTCTTCCCACATAGTGACCTCTTTTAGGGATGATATCAGAAGAAAAAATGTGATGTGTGTCTATTTTCCAGTCTTTTCTATATATTTATATAAACATTTAAAGTATCCAATCCATCCACAATTTATATAGATGTAGCTGGTAAAGTGAAATATAATTTCTTACTTTTAACTGAGTGCTAGGAGTAGCACTTGTACTACAGTTTTTCTTTACTCTCTTCTGGGTTAAATGAGAGAGAGGGAAAATCAGGGGTGGAAATGTATAAAACAACTGATTTTCTTCTTTTTTACTGTAGAAAATATATATAACATGCAACTTACCATTTTAATAATTTCTAAGTGTATAGTCCAGCAGTGTAATGTACATTCACATTGTTGTGCACCATCCATCTCCAGAACTCTTCTTCTTTTTTTTTTTTTTGTTTTTGGCCATGCTGTGTGGCTTGCAGGACCTCAGTTCCCTGACCAGGGATCAAACCCATGCCCCCTGCAGTGGAAGCACAGAGTCCTAACCACTGGACCGCCAGGGAATCCCAAGAACTCTTCATCTGGCAAAACTGAAACTTTGTACCCATCAAACAATGAGTCCCCATTTCCCCCTCCCCTGGGTCCCTGCCAACCACCATTCTTTCTGTTTGTGTGCATGTGACTATTCTAAGAATCTTATATAAGTGGAACAGTATTTGTTCTTTTGGGACTGGCTTATTTCACTTAGCGTAAAGTCATCATGGTCATGTTGTAGTATACTGAGGAACTGCTGATAAGGAAGGCCGACTGTAAGTTATAGGCAAATTTTCAACTGTGCAGAGGGTCAACATCCCTTAACCCCTGCCAGTTGTTTAAGGGTCAACTGTACTTCTGAGTAGTAGTTTATCTGTTTTCCTCTCAAAATGTTTATCTGTTTTCCTTCTGGTTTTGAGTTTGCAGTAAAAGCTCCTAGATTTGCTTCAACTTGGAATGTGTCTTCCAGAAACACAATAGGGAACACTGACCGGGGGTGGGGGGTGTCATTTAAAGGTAGATGAGACAGTAAGCCATAGTTGGAACCCCATGACAAGGGTCTCTGACCCTAATGCTGATTATAAAAAGTAATTCTAGAGAAAAGCTTATGAACACAGAAAAAGGGAAAGCTAAATGGGAACAAAGAAACTGATTCCAAATATGGTTCATGGGATGTTTGTGTGGAGGACTTTTTAAGTCCTCTTAAAAAAGCAGGACTTGACAACTTTTTTCACAATTGTCAGCCAAATCTTCTTCAATCCATTACTCAGAAGGTGTAGAGGTCCAAGAACTGGGGGTCTTAGAAACACTTGGGCTCATAAGCCCATGGAAACCCATCTCAACTGCGGATGGTGACTGCCAGGAGAAGGGTGTGTTCCCAGCATTCTAAGCCCCAGGGAAATACACCTTGTGGGAAAGAGGGAAGAGCACAGTAGCAACATAAAGTGATTAGGCCAGGCTTCTCCCTACAAGAGATCACGAAGACTCAGTAATGCTAAATTGTAACTTTATTTTCAAAAATTGAATTTGTCTTTGTGCAAATTCAAATCGTGCATCACTGCCCCTTCCTGCCACATCATGTTTCTGCCATGTGATTTGTCCAACAGTCACTTTCAGTTTAAAATGCAGTCTCTTTCTAAGAAAGCTCAGCTGCCTTGGGACTCTCTACCTCCTGTCTCTTCTCTTCTCCCTAGTAGGGGAAGGGTGTCTGGCTGCTGGGCTGATCTCTGTCCTTTCTGGGCCCCTCTGAAATCTCCCCTGGGTACCAGCGTCCTTCCCAGCTACTTCTGGCACCACGTCCTCATCCCGGTCTTAGGTCCCTTGGAATTTCTTTTTGTCCCAGAATGCGTGCTCCCTCCTTGGGTCTGGGCCAGGTAGGGTTTTGTGAATATGTCATGGCCTGCCCACCTGGCATCTCAGGCACCATTTCCTTGTTTTAGAAGAGAGATTTCTCTGAGAGGTGTGTACTCTCTCTGGGCTACATCTGAGACAGTGAGGCATATTTTCCTCTATTCTCAGATCCCCTGCATCCACTAGTAGTTTCTGTAACTCCTCATCCGGGGGCTTGGGCTGCAGGTATGCTGTTGGGCTTTTGGTCCTTACCCAGGGACTGTGTTAGTCAGGGTTCTCCAGAGAAACAGATGTATATTTGTGTGTGTGTGTGTGTGTGTGTGTGTGTGTGTGTATAATATACTGAATGTTTGTGTCCCTTCAAAATCCATATGTTGAGACCTAATCCCCAGTGTGATTAGTATTTAGAGGTGTGGCCTTTGGGAGGTGATTATGTCTGAGGGGCGAACCCTTATGAATGCAATTAGTGCTCTTCTTATAAAAGATCCCAGAGAGGTCCCTCACTACTCCTGCAATGTGAGGACACAGTAAAAAGATGACCTTTGATGAACCAGGAAGCAGCCCTCATTACTCATTGAATCTGCTGGCACCTTGATCTTGAACTTCCCAGCCTTCATAACTATGAGAAATAAATGTTTGTTTTTGAAGTCACCCATTTTTTTAGTATGGTATTCTTGTTATAGTAGCCTGAACACACTAAGACAATATATATGTGTATATATATATATATATATATATATATATATATATAGTGTGTATATATATATATGTATATATATCACATTTATATATATGTAACTATGTCTATATTTATATCAACATCTATATCTATCTATCTATCTTGAGGGATTTTTTTTTTTTTTTTTACAATTTTTTTTTTAAAATTTTATTTATTTATTTATTTATTTATGGCTGCGTTGGGTCTTCGTTTCTGTGAGAGGGCTTTCTCTAAATGTGGCGAGCGGGGGCCACTCTTCATGGCGGTGCGTGGGCCTCGTGGCCTCTCTTGTTGTGGAGCACAGGCTCCAGACGCGCAGGCTCAGTAGTTGTGGCTCACGGGCCTAGTTGCTCCGCAGCATGTGGGATCTTCCCAGACCAGGGCTCGAACCCGTGGGCCCTGCATTGGCAGGCAGATTCTCAACCACTGCGCCACCAGGGAAGCCCCTATCTTGAGGGATTTTAAGTATTTGGCTCATGTGATTGTGTGGGCTGGCAAGTCTGAAATCTGCAGGGCAGGCTGGAGACTCGGGAGAAGTTGATGTTGCATTGTTGAGTCTGAAGGCAAACTGCAGGCAGAATTCCTTCTTTCTTGGGGGATCTCAGTCTTTTCTCTTAATACCTTCAACTGATTATGTGAGGCCCAACCACATTATGGTGGGTAATCTGTTTTACTCAAAATCTACTGATTTAAAAGTTAATCTCATCTAAAAAATACCTCCACAACAGCATCCAGACTGGTGTTTGGCCAAATGTCTGGGTACCACGGCCTGGCCAAACGGACACATTAAATTAACCATTGCAGGGACTTTCCATTTCTCCAATTCAGTCTCCTGTTGAAATGTTCATGTTCTTTGAAACTGTTCTCATATCACCTTTCAATCTTCCCTGTGCTATAGTTTATGAGATAAAATTTATTTTATGAATTCATGAATGCTCATGCTATTTGGAGCTCAACGAAGATTTTCTCTCTCAAAAAGCCTCCATTCTATCATAAAAGCCTTCCATTCAAGACCATTGTTCTACCTTGAAATTCAGAGCTGCCTGATAACTCCTTATTTTGTGGCCATGTTGCCACAGGGAAAAACTATGATGAGCAAGTGGTGAGGAAATGGTAGTGGCTGACAGCTAGGGTCTTTTTTAGAACTATTTAACAATCCTCAGGACACCGATGCCCACCTGTTAGCCCAGGCACAAGTCCATAGCCATGCTACTACACCTGTACTGGTGAGTATTAGCTCAGCGTTGACCTCAGGGAAATCAAAACTCACAGAGAATAGTCAATCATACCTCAACAATGGCATCTATGTATAAGTTGCCTTTGGATTTAAGGAATAGAGAAACCATATTAATTGGCTTAAACACCAGAGCATTTCACTGTTGGGCTGGTTGCTTCAGTGGACATGTTTCTTCCATCTCTGGCTCTGCCATCCGTAGTGTCTTTCATGTTCCCTTATAGTCATTAAATGGCCACAGCAGTTCCAGGCATCTTAACCTGATGTGACCACATCTATTGGCAGCAAAGGACCAAACCTTAAGGAAAGTCTTTCTTCAGAGCACAGACTGTTTTATGTGAAGTCCTGGTCTTATAACTAGAACTTACTCACCAGCCCACTCCTTAAGCCATCATTATTAGGAGAGCAGGATCCAATTATTGGGTTATATAAACCAGAATATACCCCTTAATTTGGAGAAAAGAATTAACTTTTCCTGAGTCCTGTAAGGAAAAAGTGAATGCTTGCACAAAATTGGAGTCCTTTTAGCAAGGAAGAAGGTGGCCACTGGATGATGGTCTGACCACCTACAGTATCTGCTCCACTTCTGTGAAATTCTACACTCACCATAATACGAGTACATGCTTGGCCTTTTGCAGTTCATGCCTTGACATGGATTAGAAGGCATGTGAGAAAGAATTAACACCTAGTGGAGGAGGAGGAAAAAAAGTAACGTTATTAGTTAGAGGACTGGTGTACTGATGGAAGCTAGAAAAGCAGGGAAGCCCAACTGTCACTGTCATCCTATTTTAAGGCCACCAGAACCTACCAACTTGATACCTGTGCTGGGTAAAACTCCCTTTTTATCTTTTTCAATTACAAAGTTATATATGCTTTGGAAAAAAGCCAGTCAATGAAGAAATATATAATGTACAACATAAAAGTCCTCTGTGTTAATGTAGAAAATAAAAATCCTCTGTTTGTTCTAACTTCATGTTTGTAGTTTCAAATACAGTTCTTTCAAATTTGTCTACACATGTATTAATAAGTGCATATATATGTATTTTAAAAATAAGTAATCCTATATATATATGTATGTATATATATATATATATATATATATATCTTCAACAACCTACCTAATGTCTGATAGAATAATGTTCTGAAGGAAATATTTTAAGATTTCCAACATGAGGAATTAAGCTCCAGGAAGCCCCTTCCAGGCAAAGAAAGGAGTCAGACCAGGGCTGACCAATAAAACTCAGTAGTGATATACTTGTCCTATTTTGCACTGTCCCCACATGTGGCTACTGAGCCCTTAAAATGCCACCAGTGCAGCCAGAACTGAATTGTTAATTTTAATTAATTTACATTTCAGTAGCCATGTGTAGCTAGCGGCTACTGTATTGATCAGTGCAGGGTTGACAAATGGAAAGTGGCAGCGATGCCTGCAGCCTAAGAGGATCTCTTTTCCAGGAAAGCAATGTGCTTTCTTTCTGCCCATGTAGAAGTGAAACCACCTTCCTCGCAGGCCTAGAGAGGGTGATTAGCATGTCATGTTGTACCCTGTGTGTAGAGGTCAAGGGAAGGGGAAGCTGGGTGAGGATTTGGAGGCATTCGGGCCCAGAGAGACATGCATGATTTAGGGTATCTTACACTATTACTGTTTTGCTTTGGAGTTTTCAATAGAATCTTGACTTTAAATGTTTGGGGTCTTTGTCACTACACCTATACTTTCATGTCTCGTGTCTGGATTTTTGGTTCAGAAAAGCCCTATGACATTTCCTCACTCTGCCCCGACCTGTAGAATCAGGGCTTGTTCATATGTACTTGGAGGTGGTTGGGGGAAGCACATCTGTCCTGGCTTGCTTTATTTCCCCTTCAGCCTTTGGCAGGCTATTTCTTTGTAACTTACAGCAGTCATTGATTTCCTAGTGGATTTACTTTTGTTTTGGTTTGGTTTCCTGTAGATTATTCAATTAGAAAGAATTTGTGGCAAATTTGGGTTTGGAACCCAATACCCAGAGCTCCAGTTCACTCTGCTTTATAGAAGTGAGCGGCAGTTGTTTCATGGGTGTAATTGTTTTTCTTTGGTGCACAGTATTAAATTGTTATTCTCCATGTTTTTAGGAGGGGGGTCATGAATAGGTAGGAAGGAGAATCATTATATTCTATTTTTGTGACCTTCTTTGTTTATTATTTGTGTTGATTTTGATATTCCCATACCTGAAACAATGTTTTCAGAAGGCAGAATAACAAGGAAAGCATGGTCATTTTTTTTCTTGATTAGTTTTTATACATGATTAGAATATATTTTCAAAATTCTGGAATGACATTTGAACTCTGCTTTCTACCTTGCATTTCCCTCTCAGGTATTGTTTGATTGATCTGCTGTCTCTCTCTCTGGCCTCAGCATCTGGATTCCTCACTGCTCCTGCATGCACCCTGGTCCTTAACAACATGCAGAGCTTTAGACTCAGGTCTTGCTATCCTGCCCTTGCTTCAGTGGGAGTAGATGCCTCTCTTTCATCCCTCGGAGCATTTTGCACATAATTCTGTAACAACGGTAGTAACAGGAGTTAACCACGGATACCAGCTTCTTTGATTCAGGCTCTGTTCCAAAGACCTCACATCTACCCATTTGCTCAATCCTTATGACAGCCATCTCCTATTGGTGCTATTGTCACCCCCATTTCACAGATGAGGAAACTGAGGCATGAAGTAGCATACCAGTGCCCCTCTGTTAGACTTGGATGCTTTTCCTTCTTGCTCCAAGTTTCCTGCACTCTCCTGGAGGTGCTGAGTGCTTCTCACTCACCATGCTCTATGGAACTCATGCCACTGTTGGACTGTGGTCCTGGAGCCATGGTGAGAGCTAGGAAAGCAGGCCTGGGTGTTTCTCTCTCCTCCAGCTCCTCTTGGGTAAGGCAAGGTGCTTTTCAGCTTTGTGTTCATGCCTGACACACACTAGGTACCCCATAAGTGTTAGTTGAACGAGTAAGTCAGTGAGTCAGAGAGTAGAGTTTGTGCCCATCCAAAGGAATTTAAATCAGGATCTTGAAGAGATATCTGCTCCCATGTTCATTGTGGCATTATTCACAATAGCCAAGATGTGGAAACAACCTTGTCCATAATAGAAGAACGGATAAAATGTCCGTAAATAGAAGAATGGATAAAGGTAAACAAAGCGTCCATCAATAGACTAATGAATAAAGAAGACGTGGTATATATGTACAATGGAATGTTATTCAGGCATGACAAAGAAAGAAATCCTACCATTTGCAACAACATGGATGGATCTTGATGACATTAATAAATAAATGAGACAGGAAAGATAAATACTGAATGAAATCAGTGAAATAAATGAGACAAGAAAGATAAATACTGAATGAAATCACTCATGTGGAATCTAAAATAGTCAAACTCATTGAAACAGAGTAGAATGACAGTTGCCAGGGGCTAGGGAGAGGAAGAAAAGGGAAAATATTAGTCAGAGGGTGGGCAGTTTCTATTATGCAACATGAAAAAGTCCTAGAGATCTGCTGTACAGCATAGAGCCCGTAGCTAATAATACTGTATTGTGGACTTCCCTGGTGGCACAGTGGTTAAGAATACACCTGCCAATGCAGGGGACACGGGTTCGATCCCTGGTCCAGGAAGATCCCACACGCCGCGGAGCAACTAAGCCCATGTACCACAACAACTGAGCCTGTGCTCTAGAGCCCACGAGCCACAACTACTGAAGTCCACGTGCCTAGAGCCCGTACTTTGCAACAAGAGAAGCGCACCACAATGAAGGGTAGCCCCCGCCTTGCTGCAACTAGAGAAAGCCCACGCTCAGCAACGAAGACCCAACACAGCCAAAAATAAATAAATAACTAAATAAATTTATATAAAAAAATACTGTATTGTGTACTTATTATTTGGTAAAAGGGTAGATCTTATATTGTATTCTCACCACCCACACAAAATCATAATCATAACAGGGTGGGGAGAAACTTTGGGAGGTGATAAATATGTTTATAGCCTTGATGGTGGTGATGGTTTCACAGGTATATACTTACCCCTAATAAAGTGGTTAAAAATATAACAGTCAATTGTTATTGTACTGTCTGCAGACTGCCTCCATGTGACGGCTTGAAAGTGCATGGGATTTGCAGTCTGATGGCCAGGTTATGCTCTCAGTTCTCTATTTACCAGCTCCGGTGGTATTCTCCATCGTACTCCCCTCTCTGTCAACAAAACACTCACGTGGCTGCTTGTCAGAGTTACAGGGAACATCCACTGAGTAGCAGTTGAATTTCCTCCCATTCTCTACCCCAGTGGCCACTGAGGAGAGGCCAGACATCTCTGGCTACAACCAGTCTCAGCTTTGAGAACTTCAGTTTGGAAAATCCAGTGATGTGAGTAATCGTTAGTCTCTGCCTCTGTCTGTGATGCAAGCCTGTTCACTCCATAGTGAGACCACATCCTTCCTGCTGGGCTGTGACTGCTATAAAATTCATCTCGTTTCCTCTCCGGCTGTTCCTGAGGCTGACATCTGGGTAAGTCCAGCTCTGTGGAGCGGGGTGGCTGAAATGGTCTTGGGAAGCATGGGGAGATTGTGTCAAGGGCCAGAACTTGACTAGAGATTTCTTTTGCCAGCCTTCAGGTCTGTCCTTCAACAATGCTTCTGGAATGTTCTTTTATGTTTATCACTATTTGGATGCTATGTGTGCGAGTGCATGTGTGGGGGGGGGGACGGGGGGTGAGGACAGGAGCAGCAACTGCTTACACCCATGACTCCAGCATATTTGCCAATCATTCCCCCAGGGAGAGGATACATGGGATGCATAAAAGCAAATGAGTATTTTAGAAACCAAGGGACAGAGAAGGTAAAGGTCAAGGTGGGGTGCACTAGGGTTAGGGATAGGGGAGCACAGAGGAAAGGCAGAGTCCTGATGTGGATGGAAAGATCAATGGAATGGGACCTGGGAGGGTCTGCAGCGCTGGTGGATCTGTCTGGAGTGCCCCCCTCCCCTCCTGCCACCTGCCAGATGCATAGGGAATGGATTTGGCGTGGGGTGCATGAGGCCAGGAGTGGAGAGGCAAGAATGAAGATAGAAGGAGAGATGAACATGTTTGAGATGGCTTGAACATTAAACTGTGTTCTTTATAAATTCCGTTTTGGAGAGTTCCAAAGCTTCGTAGGGCCTCTCCCTTCCTTTAACATCATTTATGTCTTTGGGCTAATGTTGTGCTTTTCCAAGTTCAGTAATATGAAGGGATAAATTCCAAACAAAGCCAATGTGTTCATCCATCTAAAATCTAGGAGATGTGTATGATCAAAAGATATAGCAGCTTATTTCTAGTTTTTGTGGAACTCAAACTCTAGTTAGGAAACTGAGTTGTTGAACACTGTAATGAAAGACTGTGTGTGATAAAACCTGGGAAAATGTCTTTGCCTTTTAACCATTTATTTTTATCATCTTCGATAATTTGTCCTCCTATCTGACTGAGATACCTACTTAAATGGTGGAAGAAACGGTCTCACACTTTTTAAGCTGAGAAAAATGCAACGTTAGGGGCATGACTCAGAAATCAATGACCCTGGTCTAAATCCTGGCTTTGTCCCTCCTGGCTGTGAAAACCTGGGCAAGTCACTTAGCCTAAGACTCAGTCTCTACTTCCATACCATGGGACTAGGAATTTAATCTTTGGGCTTTGTGCATCAGGGCAGCACCTAGCCCATGAGAAGCTCTCAATAAATGTGAGTTCTAATAATTATTATAATTGTGATTTTTGCAAAGAGACATTAAAGAAATATATGTGTTTATTATTCTCCCTTATCACCCCAAGTTCCATCCCGTTTCAGTCTTTATCAATCAGTGCACTGATAAAAGGGCTATTGCAGACCATCCTCTCCTCTACATGCTTTTATGTTCTCTCTCCTTTTCTCTCTCTAGGCATATGCTGCTCTGTTATCACCATATTTACTCATTCCTGGCATCCTTCTTGTTTTGTCCCTTACTCATCTTTCCTTGGTTCAAAACAGAAACAAGAGACCAGAGTCTTTCAGTTGGAAGGAATGTAAAAAACATAGTTTCCACTCTGTCATTTCATAGACGAGGAAACTGAAGTTGAAGAATAGTGAAGAATTTGTCCAAGGTCACACATAACCAGTGATCAGTGGGACCAAAGTTCTCCTGGTGATACATCAAGGTGGCATCAGGAAGTGGTTTAAGATACACATTGCAATGTTAATGTGACTGTGTTTGTGGGTTTAATTGTTTCTCTCCACAGGGGCACCTTTTTTCCATGGCTCAGGACACACTCCTGGGTCAAGCCAATAGGAAAGCTCTCTGGTAAGTATTTGACTCACTTTTCAAAACTAAAGATGGCAACTCGTTAGAGTCTGGTGATTTCTTTTTTTCCTTTCAATCTTCTGGGTTTTTGATAGTTTAGTTCTCTCTGAGGGTAGACTTCTTAAAAGACTTCTTATCCATATGCTGTTTTCACCACCTGATTTCCCAGTGTGGACCTATGCCCAAGGACTCTGACCAGGGCTGCAGGTGAGCATGGCAAGTGTCCGCTGCAAGCTGGCTCGTTACCTGGAGGATCTGGAAGACGTAGACTTTAAGAAATTCAAGATGCACTTAGAAGACTATCCTAGTCAGAAGGGCTGCACGTCACTTCCTCGGGGTCAGACAGAGAAAGCAGATCACGTGGATCTAGCCACTCTGATGATTGATTTCAATGGAGAGGAGAAAGCATGGGCCATGGCCAAGTGGATTTTTGCTGCAATCAACAGGAGAGACCTTTATGAGAAAGCTAAGAGGGATGAGCCCGAATGGGGTGAGTGGAAGGAAGACAGTATATTTTTTAAAATTGTGATAAAATACACATAATATAAAACTTACTGTCAACCATTTTAAAGTGTATGATTCATTGGTGTTAAGCACATTCACACTTTTGTGCAATCAATCTCCAGAAATCTTTTCATCTTGCAAAACTCTGTACCCATTAAACAACGATTCCTCATTCTACCCTCCCCTCAGCCCCTGGCAACCTCTTTTCGTCTCTATGAACTTGACTATTCCAGTACCTTTTATAAGTGGAATCATACAGTATTTGTCTTTTTGTATCTGGCTTATTTCACTCAGCATAAACATCCTCAAGCTTCACCCATGTTGTCACATATGGCAGGATTTCGTTCCTTTTTAAGGTGGAATAATATTTTGTGGTATGTATATACCACAGTTTGTTCATCCATTCATCCATCAGTGGACTTTCTGGTTGCTTCTAGCTTTTGATTATTGTGAATAATGCTGCTATGAACATGGCTGTACAAATCTCTTTGAGACCTTGATTTCAATTCTTTTGGATATATGCCTAGAAGTGGAATTACTGGATTACATGGTAATTCTAGTTTAATTTTTTGAGGAATGTTTTCCATAATGGCCGCATCATATTACACTCCCACTAGCAGTGTACAATTGTTCTAATTTCTCCACATCCTTACCAACACTTATTTTATATATATATTTATATATTTTTGATAGTAGCAGTCCTAATGGGTGTGAGATAGTATCTCATTGTGGTTTTGATTTGCATTTCCCTATTGACGAGTGACGTGAGCACCTTCTCATGTGCTTGTTAGTCATTTGTTTATCTTTGGAGAAATGCCTGTTCAAGTCCCTTTCCCATGTTTTAATTGGGTTGTTTGTCTTTCTTGTTGTTGACTTGTAGGAGTTCTTTATATATCCTGGATATTAACCTCTCATCAGATATATGATTTGCAAATGTTTTCTCCCATTCTATGGGTTGCCTTTTCACTCTGTTAATGGTATCCTTTGACGAATCAAAGTTAGTATGTTTGTTTTATTTGTTTGTTTAAATTTATTTTATTTATTTATTTTTGGCTGTATTGGGTCTTTGTTGCGGTGCGCGGACTTCTCACTGCAGTGGCTTCTCTTGTTGCGGAGCACAGGGTCTAGGTGCACGGGCTTCAGTAGGTGTAGCACTTGGGTTCAGTAGTTGTGGCTTGTGTGCTCTAGAGCGGAGGCTCAGTACTTGTGGCGCACGGACTTAGTTGCTCTGCGGCATGTGGGATCTTCTTGGACCAGGGCTCGAACCCGCGACCCCGGCATTGGCAGGTGGATTCTTAACAACTGTGCCACCAGGGAAGCCCAGTATGTTTGTTTTTTAATCACTTGTTTTATTATCTTGGCTTCATCTTCTTTTTTCCTCTCATGATAGTGCTATGAGAAGATGGAGGAAAGCAGTTTACTTTTTTTCTAACTTCTTTAAAAACCTAAGTCAGGGCTCATATACCACTAGGAATCTTCTCTGAATAGTTACACTTTATCCAAATCTCTCCTGTGCCTGAAACTTCCTCCAGGTCTCCATCTAGCTCCTCATGTGTCTGCCTGCATAGTCAACAAACTTGAATCTCTGCTTCCCATGGCTCAGGGGGCAATCTCTCACCTTATAGAACTATGTAATTTCTGGGGAAAAGCTTTTCCTATGGCCATTACTTTGGGTGTTGGAATGATCAAAGAAATACTCTTCATCCCTGTGGACAGGCTGAGGGTGAGGTTCTTCCTTCTGGCTCTGGTTCTGAGCAAGGGAAGGGTACAAGGATGGGCTCAGGGGAATCTAGAAAATCACAGGATGATGATGTTGAGCTAGCGGAAATGGGGAATAAAAATGAATCAGCATTTCTGAAATGGTCAGACAAAAATGGTGGTGTGTATGTAATATATCCATGCCATTTGAAGTCAGTTTTATATATTTAAACTTCTGTTTTCTAATGAATGTTTACCCTGTTTACCCTGTTTTTTCTTCCAACCCTGTATTGTCCATATTGGCATGTCTGAAGTCAATTAAAATGTATTTATACTGGCAAAAAAAAAAAAGAATCATCAGGTCAGAAGCACAGTGAACTGGGGAAGCAATATGGGTCTAATGAGGGAGATTAAAATAATATAGGGGCATGAGGGCAAGGGCGTACACCAGTGGGATGTTATAAACAAATTACGTATAATAACACAGTTATAAATGTGTCAGTACTTACATACTCAATAACCCTTTTAAAGTATAATAATCATAGTGGCAGAAGTAGTTCACTAAGCAGTTTTTGTGGATTTTATTCATTCTTCACAAGAACCCCAGGAAGCCTGTGCTTTTTCAAATGAACTTTCAGTTTTATTATACTGAGTGAAATAAGCCAGTCACAGCCCCTGGTGGTTGCCAGGGGCTGCAGGGAATGGGGAATGGAGAATTGTTGTTTAATGGGTATAGAGTTTCATTTTTACAAGATGAAAAATAATTCTGGAGATTGGTTGCACAACCATGTGAAGTGAACCTGGAAAAGGTTTTGGTTGTCCATGACTCTGTTCTAATCAGAGCCAAGACTGGGATTCAATGCCAAGTGTGTCTTTGGTGGAAGCCTGGCTCTTAACCACTGTGCCATTTGGCTTTTACATCTGGGTTGTGGGGTGGAAGAATGATAACTAGGGTTAGAATTTTTTTGTTTTTATGGGGGGTGCTGGCTAGGGTTAGGTTTTAGGTAAGAATTAAATTTTAGTCTTGGTTTGAGTTAATGTTTAGATTTTGTTTTGTGGTTTTGTGTGTGTTGGATTAACAGCTTTGCCATTCAGAATAAGTAGACACCTATCAGGAATCCTTTATGTAGCTCTTCGGTTCCTGCCCACCTAAAGTTATCTGTCCCATGTGTTTCCCTTGGTGCCTAGCTCTTATTCTACTGTGTCTAATTTCTCCTATAAGATGCTTCTTTGGGATGTGTTATTCAGTGATTGTTTAGATCTGTGATTCTCAACTGTGGATGCGTGTTGGAGCTTTTAAAATATAATGGTGCCTGGGCTCCACCTCAGAGAATTGACAAAGGATCACCGGAGGTGGAGTCCTGGAATCACTGTTTTTAAAGCTTTCTAGGTGAATCTAAAGTCAGCCAGGATTCTGAATACTGAAATAGAGAAATAGACATAAGTCAGATTGGTTATTCTTACTCTTAAGACTCAGGGTATGGGTAAGATGAATTTCAGGTGTTTGGGGTCAAGGAAGGATGATATTGCTGGCCTTTAGCCATCTTGGGGATATTGGAAAGTGTGTGGGATGGCCTCAAAACCAGAGCACCAGGGAGGGAGTCTGCCAAAGACAAATGAGGGTAAGAAACCTTGATGCCTCACATGTTTACTGTTTGATTTCCAGGCTTGGGAGACAGATTCCAAGACTGGATATAGTGTGGACATAATTCTGGGTGGTATCCATTGCTTTGAAATTAGGAGTACAGGAATGCCCCTAACTGGACATTCAACTGAGCTGTATTCTGGTTTGGGAGATGTTCAGGGCAGGTGCCTTTGACCTATGCCAGGTGTTAGATATTGGATCTCAGTGACGTCATCTTAATCAGGAGTCCTGGGTTTTGACGCTTTAAATTTTTCTTCCTTTTACTCTCAGACAATGCAAACGTTTCTGTGATAAGCCAGGAAGAAAGCCTTGAAGAGGAGTGGATGGGTTTACTGGGGTACCTTTCCAGAATCTCTATTTGTAAAAAAAAGAAAGGTAAGCAATGGGGGTGGCACTTCTAGTTGGGTTTGGAGACCTGGTTCTGTAGGTACTTGAAGCTAGGAAGGTGGATAATTTGGTGATCCTAACATGTTCCTGCTCCTTGGGATGAAAAGGCCTGTCTCAGGAAATCCACTTCAGCTTAAGAAATAGATTCATGTTTGCATGGCTCCTTGGAGTCCCAGAACCAAGGGGAGGCAATTGAGTGTTTCAGGTTTTATCAGGCATGAGCTGCAGCCTACCTAAAGGAGTAAGATTGAATAAAAAGGATCTTCTGGCCAGGGCCAGTTCATATGGCGTTTTGCTGTTCTTTTGTTTAACTGTGTCTAGGAAGACTTTGACACCCTAGATTTTCTGGGGCTGTTCATACCCAGGCAGTGGAGAGAAACTGCAACTCCCAGTCCTCAATTCCAGTTACCATTCCTTAGAGACCACCAGCCCCTGCTGATAGCTCATCTCTGGTGGATGTGCTCAGGCTTCTTCCAAAATCTAACTTTCTGTCTCTGCCACAGATTACTGTAAGAAGTACAGAAAATATGTGAGAAGCAGATTCCAGTGTATCAAAGACAGGAATGCCCGTCTGGGTGAGAGCGTGAACCTCAACAAACGCTTCACCAGGCTGCGTCTCATCAAGGAACACCGGAGCCAGCAGGAGAGAGAGCATGAGCTCCTGGCCATTGGTAGGACCTCAGCCAAGATGCAGGATGGCCCCGTGAGTTCCATGAACTTGGAATTGCTTTTTGATCCTGAGGACCAACACTCTGAGCCTGTGCACACGGTGGTATTCCAGGGAGCAGCGGGCATTGGGAAGACAATACTGGCCAGGAAGATCATGTTGGACTGGGCGTCAGGGGAACTTTACCAGGACAAATTTGACTATTTGTTTTACATTCACTGTCGGGAGGTGAGCCTTGGGATGCAGAGGAGCCTGGGGGACCTGATCGCCAGCTGCTGCCCTGGCCCAAACCCACCCATAGGCAAGATTGTGAGCAAGCCTTCCAGGATCCTCTTTCTCATGGATGGTTTTGATGAGCTGCAAGGTGCCTTTGATGAGCACACAGAAGCACTCTGCACCAACTGGCAGAAGGTGGAGCGGGGAGACATTCTCCTGAGCAGCCTCATCAGGAAAAGACTGCTTCCCGAGGCCTCTCTGCTCATCACCACAAGACCCGTGGCCCTGGAGAAACTTCAGCACTTGCTGGGCCGGGCTCGTCACGTGGAGATCCTGGGTTTCTCAGAGGTCAGAAAGAAGGAATATTTCTTTAAGTATTTCTCAGATGAGCAGCAAGCCAGGGAAGCCTTCAGGCTGATTCAGGAGAATGAGATCCTCTTCACCATGTGCTTTATTCCCCTGGTCTGCTGGATCGTGTGCACTGGGCTGAAACAGCAGATGGACAGTGGCAAGAGCCTTGCCCGGACGTCCAAGACCACCACTGCCGTGTATATCTTCTTCCTCTCCAGTTTGTTGCAGTCCCAAGGAGGGAACCAGGAGCACCACAACTCTGCCACCCTCTGGGGTCTCTGTTCATTGGCTGCAGATGGAATCTGGAACCAGAAAATCCTGTTTGAGGAGTGTGACCTCAGGAATCATGGCCTGCAGAAGGCAGATGTGTCTGCTTTCTTGAGGATGAACCTATTCCAAAAGGAAGTGGACTGTGAGAAATTCTACAGCTTCATCCACATGACGTTCCAGGAGTTCTTTGCTGCCATGTACTATCTGCTGGAAGAGGAGAATCAGGGGGAGATGAGGAGCATGCAGCAGAGTAGTTTGAAGCTTCCCAACCGAGATGTGACGGTCCTTCTCGAAAACTATGGCAAGTTTGAGAAAGGGTATCTGATTTTCGTTGTCCGTTTTCTCTTTGGCCTTATAAACCAGGAGAGAACCTCCTACTTGGAGAAAAAACTGAGTTGCAAGATCTCTCAGAAAATCAGGCTGGAGTTGCTAAAATGGATTGAAGCAAAAGCCGAGGCCAAGATGCTACAGATTGAGCCCAGCCAGCTGGAATTGTTCTACTGTTTGTATGAGATGCAGGAGGAGGACTTTGTGCAAAGGGCCATGGGCTATTTCCCCAAAATTGAGATCAAGCTCTCCACCAGAATGGACCATGTGGTTTCTTCTTTTTGTATTGAGAACTGTCGCCACGTGGAATCACTTTCCCTGAGATTGCTCCATAACTCATCCAAGGAGGAGGAGGAGGAGGAAGAGGAGGAGGAGAAAGAGGAGGAAGTTCAACACTCTGATGTGAACGATTGTGTCCTCTCTGATCCTCATGTTGCATATTCTCAGCGGTAAGGAGATTCTGCTTCAGGCAGGTGGTAGTATATGTTTTCTATTTTCCAACCACCTATCTCTTGGCACCTGCTCTCTCTCCTTCCTTCTCAACTGTCTTGCAAATGCAGTTGCCACAGCTACATAATAATGCCACCACCACTCATTTCTACCAGACCCCTTCATTGGCAGATATTGACTAGTAGAGAAAGGGTAGGTGGACAAACGCCATGAGAAAAAAGCCAATGAAACAAAAAGCAAATGTTTGGTGGATGCCAATTTAGCACAAGGCATTCTGTGGGAGAAAGAATGGAATAAAAATGTTCATAAACTCAAATTGCTTGTAATGTACTTGGGGCTTTAGTGCATAATACCCTATCAGTACCTAAGGGGCAAAACAACCTCTTTGACTCTGCCCAGGGACACAGAGGACAGAGGGCCCTCAGCGTTGGATGCTTGGGGGAGGTTTCTTGGAGGAGTGGAGTTTGAGCCTGCCGTGAAGGATTGATAGGATGTGCGTGAGTGGAGGAGAAGGTAAAGGGATTTGTGCAATGGGTTCTTGTATGAAGAAAGCATGAATACGATCTGAGGAAGAGTACTTATGTTGGAGAAAATGGGGAGGGACATGGCTTCACTGGACCAACCAATGAGGGGAAATCGAGGGAAATAGGGCTGGAAAGGAGAGAGTGCTCCAAGGCCCCCACCTTGTGTTTGCAGCCAGGCATTCATCAACAGCACCCCCTTCAGTGTCTGTTCACCCACTTGCGAGGGGGTTGGACGCCAGTTGCTGTGTGTGTACAGTGAAGGGATTGAGTTACTTGACTTCTAAGTCCTTGCACAGAAACTGCCACAGCTACAGTGGCTGTGGGGAGGTGGCTGTTCTGTGAGTGCTTGGGTTTAACCGCTATAGAAGACACTTGACATAGGACAAAATTCAGGACAAAGAGAGCTGACCCTTTCACTGGCAGCAATAAATTTTCAGCTCCCTCTCTTTGCCTCAGCACCACTACCAGGATGACTTTTCTATTTACTGTCGGGTCATCAAGGACCACCCGCTGGGGCTTCAGTGGACGCTAAGACCAAGGTCCTGCTCACAGCGACTTACAGTTGGGTTGTGGGGACAGGAAGGAAACAAGGGCAGTTGGTAGAGAGGATGGGCTTTGGCGAGAACACTGGTGGAGTGCACCTGAAACACATGGGCGGAGCCCTTGAACAGCCGGACCCTGAACGATGGGGCATGAGAGAGCCATGGATGTGCAAAGGGCAACTCAGATTGAGGGAATAGTGGGTTCAAAGGGTGGGAGGTGGGAAAGCCAGGGTACATTTTGACAATGGCAAATAGTTCAGAATAGCTAGAAAGAAGATGGGAGAGGGAGAGAAAGAGAGAGGGGGACTAAGAGGAGAAGATCTGCTCTCTAGGGCTCTAAAATTGAAGCTGAGTAAACAAGACATCTGACAAAGATCACACGGCTGTGAGGAAGGCTGGCAGAGACTCGGACTAAAACTCCTGATGAAGAGCCTGATGCCCATCTTGCTAGATGACAGCTACCTTCTTCTGAGGGCAGGCGCTTGCTTTGCGTGTTCTAGAGCCTTCGAAGGGCCAGCAGCATGGGCATCCACCTGGTGCCTGTTAGAAGTGCAGGACTGCAGGCCTGATCCTAGATCCATGGAGTCAGAATCTGCATTTTAACAAGAGCTGAACTTTGAAATCACCTGGAAGTCTTAAAAATATCAATATGCTTGGTCCCACCTCAGAGATTCTGACTCTATTCCTATGGCCTGGCCTAGGGATTTTCGAGAGCACTGCTGATGCTATTGTGCAGCCAATGTGAGAACTGGTCTCTGGGTCACTTAGCAGAGTGTCCAGGGCCATGGACAGGACAGCCGACTGTTGAGGGAGGAGAAGGATGCCTGAGGGAAGGGCCAGAGGGTATTCACAGTCAGCCAAAGTCACAGGCTCTTTCTTAATTGTTTTTTACTTTTAATTTTATTATTATTATTTTTTATTGAGGTATAGTTGATGTACAATATTATATAAGTTTCAGGTGTATAGCATAGTGATTCACAATTTTTAAAGGTTACATTCCATTTATAGCTATTATAAAATATTGGCTATATTCCTTGTGTTGTACAATGTATTCTTATAGTTTATTTATTTTACACATAGTAGTTTGTACCTCTTAATCCCCTACCCCTATCTTGTTCCTCCCCCTTCCTTCTCCCCACTGGTAACCACTAGTTTGTTCTTTATATCCGTGAGTTTGTTTCTTTTCCATTGTAGTCACTAGTTTGTTTTATTTTTTAGATTCCACATATAAGTGATATCATACAGTATTTGTCTTTCACTTATATCACTTAGCATAATACCCTCTAAGTTCATCCATGTTGTTACGACAAAATTTCATTATTTTAAAATTTAATTTAGTTTTTTAAATTTTAATTATTTTTTTTGTATTTGTTTATTTATTTATTTATGTGTTGGGTCTTCGTTTCTGTGCGAGGGCTTTCTCTAGTTGTGGCAAGCGGGGGCCACTCTTCATCACGGTGCGCGGGCCTCTCACTATTGCGGCCTCTCTTGTTGCGGAGCACAGGCTCCAGACGCGCAGGCTCAGTAATTGTGGCTCATGGGCCCAGCTGCTCTGCGGCACATGGGATCTTCCCAGACCAGGGCTTGAACCCGTGTCCCCTGCATTGGCAGGCAGATTCTCAACCACTGTGCCACCAGGGAAACCCTTTAATTTAGTTTTTAATTTTTATTTCTTTAATTGAAGTATAGTTAATTTATAGTGTCATGTTAGTTTCAGGCGTACAGCACAGTGATTCAGATATATATATAGATATATATATATATATATTCTTTTTCAGATTATTTTCCCTTATAGGTTATTACAAAATATTGAATATAGTTCCCTGTGCTATACAGTAGGTCCTTGTTGGTTATCTATTTTATATATAGTAGTGTGTACATGTTAATCCCAACCTTCTAATTTATTCCTCCCCCCCACTTTGGTAACCGTAACTTTGTTTTCTATGTCTGTGAGTCTCTTTCTGTTTTGTAAATAAGTTTATTTGTATTATTTTTTAGATTCCACATATAAGTGATATCATATAGCATTTGTCTTTCACTTATTTCACTTAGCGTAATACCCTCAAGTCCATCCATGTTGTTGCAAATGACAAAATTTCATTATTTTTTTATGGCTGAGTAGTATTCCATTGTGTGGCGTGTGTGTGTGTGTGTGTGTATACATCACATCTTCTTTATCCATTCATCACAGGCTCTTTGAATCATAGGTGTGTAGAACAGTCTTACCAAGGCTCCTCTGGCCTTTTTCATTCCTCAGTGCACAATCTTTGGTTCTGTGACTCATTTCTTAATTCCCAGGAGGCCTTTGAACTGGTGTCAGCCACTCCTGGCCCCTAGCTTCAGTTTGCTATCCTTAGAGATTGACTTTGTTTTCTGTCCTTCCTTCCTTCCAATTTCTAGATTGGTGAACTATCTCACTTCCAGCATTTGCAGGGGCATCTTCTCAGTCCTGAGCAATAACTGGAACCTCACTGAATTGAACCTCAGTGGCAATACCTTGGGAGACCCAGGGATGAAGGTATTATGTGAAACACTCCATCAACCTGGATGTAACATTCGCAGATTGTGGTAAGAACATGTGTGTGTGTATGTGTGTGTGTGTGTGTGTTTGTGTGTGTGAGAGAGAGAGAGAGGGAGAGAGAGAGAGAAAGGGAGAAGAAGGACCAGATTAGTGATTAGCTTTCTAAGGTTGTCATAACAAAGTACAACAGACTGGGAGCCTTAAACAACAGAAATTAATTTTCTCACAGTCCTGGGGGCTAGAAGTCCAAGATGAAGTTGTCAGAAGGGTTGGTTTCTTCTGCATCTTCTCTCCTTGGCTTGTAGTTGGCTGTCCTCTCCTTGTGTCTTCACATGGTCTCTGTGTGTGTCTGATTTCTTCTTCTTACAAGAACACAAGTCATGTTGGATTAGGGCCTACCTTAATGACCTATTTTAACTTAATTACTTTTTAAACCTGTCTCCAAATATAGTCACATTCTGAGGTCCTAAGTGTTGAGACTTCAACATGAAATATTTGGGGGGACACAATTCAGCCCATAGTAAGTGGGAAGGCAAAATTGATTGGAAGACAGTTGTTTGGGAAGTTTAAGATGGGGAAGAATAAAGGGGAACTGAAAATAAGTCATTTGTTGGTGTTATGAAAGGACGTGACTTTCAGTATCTTCCATTTCTTCATTAGCCATGCTTACAGATGAGATTTGAAGAGTTTCATCAAATACAGCAATGGCTACCTGGGCTGGAACCCATCAAAATATTTTGCATAGATTAAATTGTCACAGGGAATCTCTTGTAGATTTATTAATGAAATGCTTACTGTGAGCCCACACTGTGAATCAGACTCGCATGCCCTGAGTTGAGCACACAGCTGTATGGGCCATCCCTCCAGCCCTCTTCCATCACACATCTGCATTTTTGATGAGCTACACAGCCAGTGTTAAAGCCCACCACTCCAGGACATTTTCATTCCTTCCTCTCTTGCTCGTCATAACCACGCCATCACCAGTCTTATTTTACCTATTACACAAACCGTTGTCCACTTTTCCTCATTCTCACTCTATTACTGACTAGAGTCCTTAGACTCCTTAATCAACAGAAATTAATTAGAGGCCAGATGATGAATTCAGGCAAGGCTTTATTGGGGCTCATGCTACAGCACAAGGGAGCAAAAACAAGTAACAGGTGCCCTTGCTCGCTCCCTGAGCGGGGGGCGAGCTGGTCCCTTAAATGGGGTGAGAGTAGGGGAAGATCCAGGGGTCTGGCCAGAGGCGTGGCTTAGGTGGTCTGCCACCCCCTTGGTGGTACTCTGTGCAGGGATCATGTGCAGTACCCTGCTTTTGCTCCTGGCGCCTCAGAAATGGCAGTTGGGTTTTGACTTTTTTGTATCTTATTGTTCATAATTTGCCCCAACTGCACACATGCATGCAGTTATGTTTAGTCCCTTATAGTTTCTTTGTATTCTGTTGCTTGAGCAGATATTTGTCCAGGTGCAAGCACTGCAGCAAAGAGTCCCAGGTCCCAGCCTATCTCAACTCCACCAGCCCAGGTCCAACAACCACCGTGATTTGCCTGGATAGTGCAATAGACTCTAAGACCATAAACTTCTCATGACAGGATTCATGTTTGTTCTGCAATTGTCTCTATAATGTCTGGAGACATTGTTCTTACCATGTGTTCATGCCCCAAAATACATATTGAATGAATGTTGGCTGTTTGGTCTCCCTGCATCTACTTTTGCCACTCACCAATCATTCTCTGTACAAAAGACAGAGTGTTATTTAGAAAATTCTACTTTGATCGTGGCATTTCTATGCTTAGGTGCTTTTTCTTTGCTCTTTTGACAAAGTATAAAATGTTCTTCTTGCCTTCAAGGCTCTGGCTGGTTTTGACATTTAACCTTCCTCTCCACCATCATCCCATGCCACTCTCCCCATCGCCCCTGTGGGTGCCCCTGTGTGATTCCAGAAAGTGAGACACAAATGGGGAGACATGGGTGAGAATGAGATGTTTTGCAGATAAGATCTATTATCCATTCGCTTCTAGTTGGTGTGGAAATGGAGGCAGAAAAGATGATCCAACGAGCTCCAGGACATTTGAACTATTCACCTGGAGATGAGCTGGAATATTGTTCTCGCTCCTCTGATAGGGACTAATTGTTGGTGGTGGTGGTGATGGTGGTGACGGAGTGTGTGTTTGTGTGTGTGTAGAGCAAACCAAGAATCAGAGCTGCTTGCTCCTTCAGTTTAGATGAAGGGCTGGGATTAAATCATCAAACAGTATAGGGGCTTCCCTGGTGGCGCAGTGGTTGAGAATCTGCCTGCCAATGCAGGGGACACGGGTTCGAGCCCTGGTCTGGGAAGATCCCACATGCCGCGGAGCAACTGGGCCCGTGAGCCACAATTACTGAGCCTGCGCGTCTGGAGCCTGTGCTCTGCAACAAGAGAGGCCGCGATAGTGAGAGGCCCGCGCACCGCGATGAAGAGTGGCCCCCGCTTGCCGCAACTAGAGAAAGCCCTCGCACAGAAACGAAGACCCAACACAGCCAAAAATAAATAAATTAATTAATTTAAAAAAAATCATCAAACAGTATAGCAGGGACAAGGTTGGCAAAGAGAAAAGGTAGATGGGTACAACCCTAAAGAGAATAGTATCCACCTGAAGGAGTTTCAGCTGTTAGGAACATGTGGTAAAGAGGTGGAACCCATAGGTTCACCATTGTTTTCATTTACAAAACTGGAACTTGCCAATAATATACTCATATATATGCCCATTATTTTTGGAGGGCGTTCACTGGCAGCTGTGGTCTCAGACCGTGAGCCAGTGAGCCCAACACCTAACTTCCCAATACGTCTTGAGCTGTAGTCAGGAGTTCTGATAAGATAATTCTTTCTTTCATTAAAAAATTTAGGGGTGGCGGGGCGAGGGAAGAAAAAAAAAAATTTAGTTATAACTTTCTCTTTGTAACATGAGAACAGAGTGCCCCTTCCTGGTGCTAAAAACCAACGTAGACCAGAAAGCCGTGACAGAAAAGCCGCCCACGTTCTGACGTTTTCTGTTTCTGTGCTTGGCATGAAGGCTGGGGCAGTGCTGCCTTTCCCATCAGTGCTGCTTCAACATCTCCTCGGTCTTGAGTAACAACCAGAAGCTGGTGGAACTGGATCTGAGCCACAATGCCCTGGGAGACTTTGGAATCAGGCTTTTGTGTGTGGGACTGAGGCATCTATTTTGCAATCTGAAGAAGCTCTGGTGAGTCTGAACTAATTTCCTTCAAGAAGTATGAGCTGTGGCTTCAATGAGTCACGATGGTTTAGAATTTTAGTGTGAGGATGACCTTTGCTGCTCAGAGGATCCCCTGTGTTTATCTCTGGGTGTTTGTCAATAATTAATTCAGTTCGTGTTTGTCGTAGGAAAAGCCACGTAACTCAGCCCTGGAGGGGAACTTAAAAAAGCAAAAATGTCATGCTTGCCTTTAAGGTATTTACAACCTGGCTGAGAAAATAAAACCGACGTATGCATTGCTTTAGAAGAGTTTTGGGACTTGATGACAGGGCCCTGGTCCACACAGAATAGGAAAAACGACGCTAAAGCAATGCAGACACTTGACATTCTATGCAGCTCTTCATTAAATGCTTCTGGGACACTTGAATTTTGAAGAAGACAAGAACGCACTTGAAAATGGTACCCATTAGGGTGGCTATTATAAAAAAGCAAAGCAAAATAAGACTATATATTCAATAAAATAAGCCAGAAGAAAAAGGGCAATATTTGTATGATTTCACTTATATGAAGTCCCTAGAATTGTCAAATTCGTAGAGACAAGATGTAGAATGGTGGTTTCCAGGGGCTCGGGGGAGGGGAATTGGGAGTTATTGTTTAATGGGTACAAAGTTTCAGTTTGGGAAGATGAAAAGAGTTCTGGAGATAAACAGCGGTAGCGTTGCACAATTATGTGAATGTACTTAAGTGCTACTGAGTTGTAGCACTTATAAATGAACACTTATAAATGTTTACAATGGTAAATTTTATGTTATGCATATTTTACCACAATAAAAATACATGTAGAGATCTGGGAAGATGTTGTAATATTGCATGGGCTTGGAAGGTGTTTACGTGCTATTATACCAACCAGAAAAAGAAGCAAAAAGTTAATAAAGAGCTTGGATGTACTCTTTCCACGTGTGGACTGGACTATAGGCAAGGGCCGGACAAGTGCTTTCTTGAGTCACAGGAGAGTGGGGAGTGGCATGAGAGAAGTGTTGTGACATTCTGCCATCTCTGAAGGTTGGTCAGTTGCTGTCTCACATCGGTGTGTTGTGATGATCTCGCATCTGTCCTGAGCACCAACCATTCCCTGACCAGACTCTACTTGGGGGAAAATGCTCTGGGAGACTCAGGAGTTGGAATTTTATGTGAAAAAGCAAAGAATCCACAATGTAACCTGCAGAAACTGGGGTAAGTCTTCATGAGTGTCTCAGCAATAAAGCAACTTATCTTTAGGGATATATTGTTTGGAAAATGTGAATGGGGGTTATTCTAAAAAAGATTAATCAGGTGGAGTTGAGGGTAGAGAATGGAAGAGACAATATCTGAAGTAGTTTGAAGCACTAGATACTACCCACTGCTAGTAAGTTAGTTATGTCTATGCTACTGAATGCAAGTTCATGTGCCCAGCACACAGTGAGGCACAACAAATTGAAACATTGCAGTTTGGAGCAGAGAAAGGTTTATTGCAGGGCCATGCAAGGAGATGCGTGGCTCATGTACCCCAAAACCCTGCACTCCTTTAAGGGTTTCAGCAAACATTTTTAAAGGCAAGTTGAGGGAAGGGCGTGGGTGGTTTTTGCAGACTTCTTGGTGTCCGTAATCCTTTGTTCTTGCACTGTCCATGTAGGTCAGGTCACACTGTTCCCATAAACCTCCAACAAGACAAATGTTACCCTCTGTTCTGCAACTTTGTATCTCCAAATGGATGACTCTTAAAAGTCAGAGCTTTGAGAATAGGCTATTCTGTATATTTCAGGCTACAGGCAACATTCTTACACAAAGGTGCAAAGCATGACTAAGCACAGGCAACAGAGCACAAAGGTTAAAGTAAAAGAACCAGATCTAATATGGAGTCAGATTTGCTCTTCTCTATTACATATAGAAGTGGAGGTTCTCAGAGCTGAAAGAAAGCTTAGGAATTGTGCAGCCCAGTGAAGCAGCGAAACACTTGCTTCTAAGACATTCACGTGGGTAGTCACCCGTTTTATGCGTAAAAATTTCTAGGCATGCTAGTCATTGCTACACTGCCTGCAGTTCTTATTTCTATGCAGCCCCTTCTTTTTTTTTTTGTGCATTGGTCTTTGTTCTGCTCCCCAGGGTCTGCTAAGAGATGCTGATCTCAATTCCTCAGAGACAACACTCACACTCTAGGTCTTCTCATCTTTTGCCTGGATGTCTAAACCCTTAACTAGGATGTGGTTTAGCACCTTCACCTATTTAGTTATGTTGTCCTAGGTGAGGGTTGGTCTGTTAATGTGTCTATTTCAAGTGCAATGCCCAGACCTGAACCTGATACTCCTAAAGATGCCTGGTGGAACTTTCACCTCCTGTGGCAGGGCACTATAATGTCACCGGTGAAGCCTGGGATTTCCTTATATTTCTGGCAATCACATTAGAACATGAGTTCTACTGGATGTCTGCAGTCAATAATAATACACATTTTGGGGGTGTTTCTAACACCAATAACCAATTCTCTGCAGACACCAACTGGGTGTCTTACAAGGCAATTCGATTTTGACACTAACTACCCAGAGTTATTGCAGACCCTTCAGCTAAGGTCTCAGTCCAAAAAGACTGCCTCCACCAACCCCTGCCAATGTCAGACATCAACTGCAAGTAGTGGGTCCCCAGATTACTCACACTTCTTTCTGACTTGGCTACAAATTGAGGATTCACACGACCCCCTACTCAGGTGGGAAAATTTGCTAGAATGACTCACAGAAATCAGGGAAATACTTTACTTATGTTTGAATTTTTTATAAAGGGTACAAATAATCAGATGAAGAGACACTAGGGTGAAGTACAGTAGGGTCTGGAGCCCAGGGGCTTCTATCCCCATGGAGTTGGGGTGCTTTACACTCCTGGCCTGTGGATATATTCACCAACCCAGAAGGTCTCCAAATCTCATTGTTCAAGAGATTTTATAGAGCTTAATCTCCAGCCTTCCTCCCCTCTCCTTCCTGAAAGTTGGTGGATGGGGCTGAAAGTTCCAACTTTCTAATCACTTGGGCTTTCTGATGATCAGCCCATCGTGAGCCTATCTAGGGGCCCGACCTTAAGTTACCTCATTAGCATAAACTCAGATGTGATCAAAAGGGGCTCCTTTGAATAACAAGAGACACTCTTATTACTCAGGAAATCCCCAGGGTTTTAGGACCTCTGAGCTGGGAATGGGGGACAAAGACCAAATATATTTCTTTTTTAAAATTTTTTAACACCTTTATTGCAGTATAATTGCTTTACAGTGGTGTGTTAGTTTCTGCTTTATAACAAAGTGAATCAGCTATATATATACATATATCCCCATATCTCCTCCCTCTTGCATCTCCGTCCCACCCTCCCTATCCCACCCCTCTAGGTGGTCACAAAGCACCGAGCTGATCTCCCTGTGCTATGCAGCTGCTTCCCACTAGCTACCTATTTTACATTTGGTAGTGTATATATGTTCATGCCATTCTTTCACTTCATCCCAGCTTACCCTTCCCCCTCACCACATCCTCAAGTCCATTCTCTACGTCTGCGTCTTTATTCCTGTCCTGCCCCTAGGTTCTTCAGAACATTTTTTTTTTTTTTAGATTCCATATATATGTGTTAGCATACAGTATTTGTTTTTCTCTTTCTGACTTACTTCACTCTGCATGACAGTCTCTAGGTCCATCCATCTCACTACAAATAACTCAATTTTGCTTCTTTTTATGGCTGAGTAATATTCCATTGCATATATGTGCCTACCACAAAAATACCCACTGATATACACTGAGTAGATATCAGTGTCTCCAATTGAAAGACGAGAACGTGAGGCTCAAAGAGCTTAAAGGCAGTGGAACCCAATGCAGATATAGTCCAGTGTAACCCACCACCCACCCCTTAACTCCAGCACAACACTGCTTCATGATGAGTTGCTAGTAGACTCTCTAGAAGGCTTCTACAATATATATTGCCCTCTCCAACCTGTGTGGCACCTCACATTTAGGTCTGTTAAATTTCTTCATATCTTTCTTTTGACTCATTTTCTAGGCATTTTTTTAATTTAATTTTTAAAAATATACAGCAGGTTCTTATTAGTAATCTATTTTATACATATTAGTGTATATATGTCAATCCCAATCTCCCGCTTCATCCCACCACCTCCTCCACCCCCCTGCTTTCCCCCCTTGGTGTCCATACATTTGTTCTCTACATCTGTGTCTCTATTTCTGCCTTGCAAACCGGTTCATCTGTATCATTTTTCTAGATTCCACATATATGCGTTAATATACGATATTTGTTTTTCTATTTCTGAATTACTTCACTCTGTATGACATTCTCTAGGTCCATTCACGTCTCTACAAATGACCCAATTTCATTCCTTTTTTATGGCTCAGTAATATTCCATTGTATATATATACCACATCTTCTTTATCCATATATCTGTCGATGGGCATTTAGGTTGCTTCCATGACCTAGCTATTGCAAATAGTGCTGCAGTGAACATTAGTGTGCATATGTCTTTTTGAATTATGGTTTTCTCTGGGTATATGCCCAGTAGTGGGTCATAAGATAATTCTATTTTCAGTTTTTTAAGAAACCTCCATACTGTTCTCCATAGTGGCTGTACCAATTTATATTCCCACCAACAGTGCAGGAAGGTTCCCTTTCCTCCACACCCTCTCCAGCATTTGTTGTTTGTAGATTTTCTGATGATGCCCATTCTAACCAGCGTGCGCTGATACCTCATTGTAGCTTTGATTTCCATTTCTCTAATAATTAGTGATGTTGAGCAGCTTTTCATGTGCCTCTTGGCCATCTGTATGTCTTCTTTGAAGAAATGTCTATTTAGGTCTTCTTCCCATTTTTGGATTGGGTTGTTTGTTTTTTTAATATTGAGTTGCGTGAGCTATTTATATATTTTGGAGATTAATCCTTTGTCCATTGATTCATTTGCAAATATTTTCTCCCATTCTGAGGATTGTCTTTTCATCTTTTTTATAGTTTCCTTTGCTGTGAAAAAGCTTTTAACTTTCATTAGGTCCCATTTGTTTATTTTTGTTTTAATTTCCAATACTCTGGGTGGTGGGTCAAAAAATATGTTGCTGTGATTTATGTCAAAGAGTGTTTGTTCTTCCTATGTTTTGCTCTAAGAGTTTTATAGTGTCTGGTCTTACATTTAGGTCTTTCATCCATTTTGAGTTTATTTTTGTGTATGGTGTTAGGGAGTGTTCTAATTTCATTCTTTTACATGTCGCTGTCCAGTTTTCCCAGCACCACTTATTGAAGAGACTGTCTTTTCTCCATTGTATATCCCTGCCACCTTTGTCATAGATTAGTTGACCATAGGTGTGTGGGTTTATCTCTGGGCTTTCTATCCTGTTCCATTCATCTATATTTCTGTTTTTGTGCCAGTACCATATTGTCTTGATTACTGTAGCTTTGTAGTATAGTCTGAAGTCAGGGAGTCTGATTCCTCCAGCTCCATTTTTTCTCCTCAAGATGGCTATGGCTATAAGGGGTCTTTTGTGTCTCCATACAAATTTTAAGATTTTTTTGTTCTAGTTCTGTAAAAATGCCATTGGTAATTTGATAGGGATTGAATTGAATCTGTAGATTGCTTTGGGTAGTATAGTCATTTTCACAGTATTGATTCTTCCAATCCAAGAACATGGTATATCTCTTGATCTGTTTGTGTCATATTTGATTTCTTTCATCAGTGCCTTATAGTTTTCTGAGTACAGGTGTTTTACCTCCTTAAGTAGGTTTATTCCTAGGTAATTTATTTTTTTGTTGCAATGGTGAATGGGATTGTTTCCTTAATTTCTCTTTCAGATCTTTCATTGTTAGTGTATAGGAATGCAAGAGATTTCTGTGCATTAATTTTGTGTCCTGCAACTTTACCAAATTCATGGATTAGCTCTAGTAGTTTTCTGGTGGCATCTTCAGGATTATCTATGTACAGTATTATATCATCTGCGAACAGTGACAGTTTCACTTCTTCTTTTCCAATTTGTATTCTTTTCATTATTTTTTCTTCTCTGATTGCCGTGGCTAGGACTTCCAAAACTATGTTGAATAATAGTGGTGAGAGTGGACATCCTTGTCTTGTTCCTGATCTTAGAGGAAATGCTTTCAGTTTTTCACCATTGAGAATGATGTTTGCTGTGGGTTTGTCACATATGGCCTCTATCATGTTGAGGTAGTTTCCCTCTATGCCCACTTTCTGGAGAGTGTTTTGCATAAATGAGTGTTGAATCTTGTGAAAAGCTTTTTCTGCATCTATTGAGATGATCATATGGTTTTTATTCTTCAATTTGTTAATATGGTGTATCAGATTGCTTGATTTGTGTATATTGAAGAATCCTTACATCCCTGGGATAAATCTCACTTGACCATGGTGTATGATCCTTTTAATGTGTTGTTGGATTCTGTTTGCTAGTATTTTGTTGAGGATTTTTGCATCTATATATATCAGTGATATTAGTTTGTAATTTTCTTTTTTTTGTAGTATCTTTGTCTGGTTTTGGTATCAGGGTGATGGTGGCCTCATAGAATGAGTTCAGGAGTGTTCCTTCCTCTGCAATTTTTTGGAAGAGTTTGAGAAGGATGGGTGTTAGCTCTCCTCTAAATGTTTGAAAGAATTCACCCGTGAAGCCATCTGGTCCTCGACTTTTGTTTGTTGGAAGATTTTAAATCACAGCTTCAATTTCATTCCTTGTGATTGGTCTGTTCAAATTTTATTTTTCTTCCTGGTTCAGTCTCAGAAGGTTATACCTTTCTAAGAATTTGTCCATTTTTTCCAGGTTGTCCATTTTATTGGCATAGAGTTGCTTGTAGTAGTCTCTTAGGATGCTTTGTATTTCTGCGGTGTCTGTTGTAACTTCTCCTTTTTCATTTCTAATTTTATTGATTTGAGTCCTCTCCCTCTTTTTCTTGATGAGTCTGACTAAAAGTTTATCAATTTTGCTTATCTTCTCAAAGAACCAGCTTTTAGTTTTATTTATCTTTGCTACTGTTTTCTTTGTTTCTATTTCATTTATTTCTGCTCTGATCTTTATGATTTCTTTCCTTCTACTAATTTTGGGTTTTGGGTTTCTTTTTCTAGTTCCTTTAGGTGTAAGGTTAGATTGTTTATTTGAGATTTTTCTTGTTTCTTGAGTTAGGATTGTATTGCTATAAACTTCCATCTTAGAACTGCTTTTGCTGCAACCCATAGCTTTTGGATCGTCGTGTTTTCGTTGTCATTTTTCTCTAGGTATTTTTCGATTTCCTCTTTGATTTCTTCAATGATCTCTTGGTTATTTAGTAGTGTATTCTTTAGCCTCCATGTTTATGTGTTTTTTATGTTTTTTTCCCTATAATTTATTCCTAATCTCATAGCGTTGTGGTCGGAAAAGATGCTTGATATGATTTCAATTTTCTTAAATTTACTGACGCTTGATTTGTGACCCAAGATGTGATCTATCCTGGAAAATGTTCTATATGCACTTGAGAAGAAATTGTAATCTGCTCTTTTCAGATGGAATGTCTTATAAATATCAATTAAATCTATCTGGTCTATTGCATCATTTAACGCCTGTGTTTCCTTATTAATTTTCTGTCTCGATGATCTGTCCATTGGTGTAAGTGAGCTGTTAAAGTCCCCCACTATTATTGTGTTACTGTCGATTTCCTCTTTTATAACTGTTTTTTGCATTTGCCTTATGTATTGAGGTACTCCTATGTTGGGTGCATATATATTTATAATTGTTATATCTTCTTCTGGGATTGATCCCTTGATCATTATGTAGTATCATTTCTTGTCTCTTGTAACATTCTTTATTTTAAAGGCTATTTTATCTGATATGAGTAATGCTACTCCAGCTTTCTTTTCATTTCCATTTGCATGGAATATCTTTTTCCATATCCTCACTTTCAGTCTGTATGTGTCCCTAGGTCTGAGGTGAGTCTCTTGTAGACAGCATATATATGGGTCTTGTTTTTGTATCCATTCAGCGAGCCTGTGTCTTTTGGTTGGAGCATTTAATCCATTCACATTTAAGGTAATTATATGTATGTTATTATTGCCATTTTCTAATTGTTTTGGGTTAGTTTTTGTAGGTCCTTTTCTTCTCTTGTGTTTCCCACTTGGAGAAGTTCCTTTAGCATTTGTTGTAGAGCTAGTTTGGTGGTGCTGAATCCTCTTAGCTTTTTCTTGTTTGTAAAGCTTTTGATTTCTCCATCAAATCTGAATGAGTTCCTTGCCAGTAGAGTAATCTTGGTTGCAGATTCTTCCCTTTCATCACTTTAAATATATCATGCCACTCCCTTCTGGCTTGTAGAGTTTCTGCTGAGAAATCAGCTCTTAACCTTATGGGAGTTCCCGTGTATGTTATTTGTCATTTTTCACTTACTGCTTTTAATAATTTTTCTTTGTCTTTAATTTTTGTCAATTTGATTACTATGTGTCTCAGCAAGTTTCTCCTTGGGTTTATCCTGCCTGGGACTCTCTGCACTTCCTGGACTTGGGTGGCTATTTCCTTTCCCATGTTAGGGAAGTTTTTGACTATAATCTCTTCAAATATTTTCTCAGGTCATATCTCTCTCTCTTCTCCTTCTGGGACCCCTATAATGTGAATCTTGTTGCATTTAATGTTGTCCCAGAGGTCTCTTAGGCTGTCTTCATTTCTTTTTATTCTGTTTTCTTTATTCTTTTCTGCAGCAGTGAATTCCACCATTCTGTCTTCCAGGTCACTTATCCATCCTTCTGCCTCAGTTATTCTGCTATTGATTCCTTCTAGTGTGTTTTTCATTTCAGTTATTGTATTGTTCATCTCTGTTTGTTTGTTCTTTAATCCTTCTAGGTCGTTGTTCTTTAATTCTTCTGGGTCTTTGTTAAACATTTCTTGCATCTTCTCGATCTTTGCCTCCATTCTTTTTCTGACGTCCTGGATCATCTTCACTATCATTATTCTGAATTCTTTTTCTGGAAGGTTGCCTATCTCCTCTTCATTTAGTTGTTTTTCTGGGGTTTTATCTTGTTCCTTCATCTGCTACATAGTCCTCTGCCTTTTCATTTTGTCTGTCTTTATGTGAATGTGGTTTTCATTCCACAGGCTGCAAGATTGTAGCTCTTCTTGCTTCTGCTGTCTGCCCTCTGGTGGATGAGGCTCTCTAAGAGGTTTGTGCAAGCTGCCTGATGGGAGGGACTGGTGGTGGGTAGAGCTGGGTGTTGCTCTGGTGGACAGAGCTCAGTAAAACTTTAATCCATTTGTCTGCTGATGAGTGGGGCTGTGTTCCCTCCCTGTTGGTTGTTTGGCCTGAGGCAACCCAGCACTGGAGGCTACAGGCTCTTTGGTGGGGCTAATGGTGGACTCTGGGAGGGCTCACGCCAAGGAGTACATCCCAGAACTTCTGCTGCCAGTGTCCTTGTCCTCATGGTGAGCCACAGCCACCCCACCCCGCCTCTGCAGGAGGCCCTCCAACACTAGCAGGTAGGTCTGGTTCAGTCTCCTATGGGGTCACTGCTCCTTCCCCTTGGGTCCTGATGTGCACACTACTTTGTGTGTGCCCTCCAAGAGTGGAATCTCTGTTTCCCCCAGTCCTGTTGAAGTCCTGCAATCAAATCCCACTAGCCTTCAAAGCCTGATTCCCCAGGAATTCCTCCTCCCATTTCTGGACCCCCAGGTTGGGAAGCCTGATGTGGGGTTCAGAACCTTCACTCCAGTGGGTGGACTTCTGTGGTATAATTGTTCTCCAGTTTGTGAGTCACCCATCCAGTGGTTATGGGATTTAATTTTATTGTGATTGTGCCCCTCCTACCATCTCATTGCGGCTTCTCCTTTGTCTTTGGATGTAGGGTATCTTTTTTGGTGAGTTTCAGTGTCTTCCTGTCCATGATTGTTCAGCAGTTAGCTATGATTCTGGTGCTCTCGCAAGAGGGAGTGAGCGCACGTCCTTCTACTCTGCCATCTTGAAGAAATCTCTGTGCTGGACTTATTGAGGCTCAGGTTCTTTGTGTCTCAACACAGAAGGACTTCAGCGAGAGGCACATTGATAGGCAAGAAGTAGATTTATTAATGTAGGACGCTTGTAAGAGATGCAAGCGGGCAGGTGAGAGAGCTGTCTAGGCATTTTTGAATCATGATCCTGTCAGTATTACCTAGACATATAACAAGCAAACTGTCTTCATTAATGTTACTGACAGAAATACCAACTAGATCAGCACCAAATACAGCAGGAAGTGTATTTACTGAGGAATAATCTGTTAATCCATAATTAAAACCCATAGATGTTCACAAAGCTCTGTTACCTCCTTGGGCCTGTCCCAGTGGCCCATCCTCAGATATTGCCAAACTCTTTACCAAAAAAAGTCTATATTCAATGCCTTCATTTCCTTCCCTTATATCATTACTCTATCTCAGCAATTTGGCTTCTGCTATTCTTGGTTTGTTCAACAGATATGATTTAGCCCCTTTATTTTCCAGGTACTCTGGGGGCTCAGTTGTGGGTGTTGATAGTAGCAGTGAGTAAAACAAACCAAGACCCGGGTTTCACAAACATTCTTATAGTGGGTGATAAACACTAGACAATAGACAAGCAAAGCAATGTACAATATATGTAAGTGGTATAATAAAAACTGGAGTGACAATGAGGACTGCTTCCTTGCCCAAGTGTTCAGTAAATGCCTCCCATGCAGATGACATGGGATTGGGTACTAAATAAACTGAGGGTGAGAGCCATGAAAAAGCCAGGGGAAAACACTCCACACAAAGCAAAAAGAAGTGAAGAGGCTCAGAGCATAAACTCTCAGTTGACCCTCAGTGATCCTGTTTCTGACTCTTGTAGATTCTCCTCAGTCCTAATCCTAGTTGAAATCTGTTGCCTTTAATTCTGTTCATCATCTCCTCCTTGAAACCCTTCTTTCTTGTTTTTAGGGCACTGCTCAGTTTTTCCTGCTAATTTTATAGCTTCTGCTCCTCTGGCTTCTGCATTGACTTCTCTTCCTGTGGTCTGGGGATTTCACCATTGGTTTTCTTTTTCACTAAATGTTTCTACACTCTCTGGGAACTCTCATATGCCCCTCAGCTTTGAAAACAACCTGTATACAGGTGGCTCCCCAAACAGATCTTAAACCTAGATATTGCTCTTGTGCTTTTTTCTTTTTAAATAGACATTTTTTAGAGGGGAATTAGATACACAGCAAAATTGAGAGGAAGATACAGAGATTTCCCATATGCCCCCTACCTCACATATGCATAATCTCCCCCATTATCACCATCACCCCCCAGAGTCGTATATTTGTTACAACTGACGAACCTACACTGACATATCATAATCACCCAAAGTTCATAGTTTACATTAGGTTCACTCTTCATTTGGTATGCTCTGTGGGTTTGGAAAATTGTATAATGATATGTATCTACTATTGTAGTAACATAGAGAGGAGGTTTACTGCCCCCCAAATCCTCCATGCTTGGTCTATTCATCCCACCCTCACCTCTAATCCCTGGTAACCACTGATCTTTTTACTGTCTTCATAATTTTGCCTTAAACAGAATGTCATACAGTTGGAATCATACAATATGTAGCCTTTTCAGATTGGCTTGTTTTATTTAGTAATATGTATTTAAGTTTTTGCCATTTCTTTATAGCACTGACCATTGTCTGGATGTACCAGTTTATTTATCCATTCACCTAATGAAGGATATCTTGGTTGCTTCCAAGTTTTGATAATTATGAATAAAGCTTCCATAAACATCTGTGTACAGGCTTTTGCATGGACATAAGTTTTCAACTTCTTTGGGTAAATACCAAGGAGTGATATTGCTGGATCATATAGTAACAAATGTTTAGTTTTGTAAGAAACTGAAAAACTGTCTTCCAAAGTGGATATAAAATTTTGCATTCCCACCACCAATGAATGAGAGTTCCTGTTGCTCCATATCATTGCCAGTATTTGGTGTTTTCAGTGTACCAGACTCTGGCTATTCTGATATGTATGTGGTGGTATCTCATTGTTGTTTTAATTTGCATTTCATTGATGACATATGATGTGGAGCATATTTTCATAAGTTTATTTGCCATCTATATATCCTCTTTGATAAGGTGTCTGTTAAGGCATTTAGCCCATTTTTTGACTGGATTTTTTCTTTTCTTACTGTTGGGTTTTAAGTGTTCTCTGTATATTTTGGATAACAGTCCTTTATCAGATATATCTTTTGCAAATATTTTCTCCCAGTGTAGCTTGTCTCTTTATTCTCTTGACAGTGTCTTTCCCAGAGAAGAAAATTTTAATTTTGATAAAGTCCAACTTATCAATTATTTATTTCTTGGATCATGAGTTTGGCCATCGCCAAACTAAAGTCATTGCCAAACCCAAAGTCCTCCAGATTTTCTCCTATGTTATCTTCTAGGAGTTTTATAGTTTTGTGTTTTACCTTTAGGTCTGTTTTGAGTTAATTTTTTGTGTTATTTTTGTGAAGGGTATGAGTGTCTGGATTCATGTTTTTGTATGTGGATGTCTAGTTATCCAGCACCATTTGTTGAAAGGACTTATCTTTGCCCTTGCTCCTTTGTCAAAGATAAGTTGACTATATTTATGTTCCTCTATTTCTGGGCTCTCTATTCTGTTCCACTGATCAATTTGCCTATTCTTTTGTCCTCATTACTGTTATTTTACAGTAAGTCATTGAGCTGAATAGTGTCAGTCCTCCAACTTTGTTCTTCTCCTTCACTATTTTGTTGGCTATTATGGGTCTTTTGCTTCTACATATAAACTTTAGAATCATTTTGTCAATATCCACACACACACAAAAACTTGCTGGGAAGTTTATTGGGACTGCATTGAATCTATAGATCACGTTGGGCAGAACTGACATCTTGACAACATTGAGTCTTCCTATCTATGAACATGAAATATATGTCCATATATGTAGTTCTTTGATTTCTTTTATCAGGCTTTTGTAGTTTTCCTTATGTAGATCTTATACATATTTTGTTAGATTTATACCTAAGTATTGTTGCCGAAATTTGGCCTCTGTTCACCTGCACCGAATAGAAATGTGGACACAGAGTTTTGGATGAAGTAGAAAAGAATAGCTTTATTGCTTTGCCAGGCAAAGGGGGCCACAGTGGGCTAACGCCCTCAGAACTGTGAGTCCCACCCTGGAGGGTGTAGTAAGGAGCCTTATAGTGTTCAAGGAGCAGGGCGTGGTCAGCTTGTGGACAATCTTCTGATTGGTTGGTGGTGAGGTAATCAAGAGTCAGCATCATCAACCTTCTGGTTCCAAATGGTCTGGGGTCTACACACTTGTGGGCAGCATACAATTAACTTCTTCCACCTGGTGGGGGTTTCAGTTTCTGCAAAACAGCTCAAAGGACATTGCTCAGAATATTATCTATAGTCCTTGAGGAAGAACTAAAGGTCCTTGACTTTGTTTAATGACTAAAGTATTATTATTTTGTCTTGCTTGACTGTTTTCCTTTCTTTCTGCATTTTCTCACTTCTCTGATTAAATTTATTCTTTGACTAAAGTCTTTCTTCAGACAAAAGGCAGGTGGAGGACATGGGTGTAGGTCTATTCTGGAAAGGCCTCATAGGGTCCTGCTCGGTTAAAATGTTTCAGTTTTTTGGGTGCTAATATAAATGGTATTGTGTTTTATTTCAAATTCTAGTAGTTCGTTGCTAGTATAGGAAAGGGATGGATTTTTTTAATTAAAATTTTATTTTATATTAGAGTATAGTTGATTTACAATGTTGTGTTAGTTTCAGGTGTTCAGCTAAGTGATTCAGTTATACATATTCATATATCCATTCTTTTTCAGATTCTTTTCTCATATAGGTTATTACAGAACATTGAGTAGAGTTCCCTGTGCTATACAGTAGGTCCTTGTTGATTATCTATTTTATATATAGTGGTGTGTATATGTTAATCCCCAAGTCCTAATTTATCCCTCCCCTCTCCCCACATTTCCCCTTTGTTAACCATGAGTTTGTTTCCCAAGTCTGTGAGTCTGTTTCTGTTTTGTGAATAAGTTCATTTGTATCATTTTTTTCTTTTGAGTCCACATATAAATGATATCATATGATATTTGTCTTTCTCTGTCTGACTTACTTCACTTAGTATGATAATTTCCATATCCCTCCATGTTGCTGCAAATAGCATTGTTTCATTCTTTTTTTATGGCTGGGTAATATTCCACTGTATATATGTACCACATCTTTTTTTAAAATAGTTGATTTACAATGTTGTGTTTATTTCTGCTGCACAGCAAAGTGATTCAGTTATACATATATTTATATATATATTCTTTTTGCAATATTCTTTTCCATTATGGTTTGTCCCAAGATACTGACCATAGTTCCCTGTGCCATACAGTAAGACCCCATTGTCCATCCATTCCATAGATAGCAGTTTGCAACTGCTAACCCCAAACTTCCACTCCATCCCCCAACCCCCTCCCCCTTGGCAACCACAAGTCTATCCTCTATGTCTGTGAGTCCATTTCTGTTTCATAGATAAGTTCATTTGTGTCATATTTTAGATTCCACATGTAAGTGCTATCATATGGTATTTGTCTTTCTCTTTCTGAGTTACTTCACTTAGTATGACAATCTCTAGTTCAATCCCTGTTGCTGCAAATGGCATTATTTCATTCTTTATTTTTTTTTATTTTTGGCTGCATTGGGTCTTCGTTGCTGCATGTGGGCTTTCTCTAGTTGTGGCGAGTGGGGCTACTCTTTGATGAGGTGCATGGGTTTCTCATTGCGGTGGCTTCTCTTGTTGTGGAGCACGGGCTCTAGGCATGTGGACTTCAGTAGTTGTGGCACGTGGACTCGTAGTTGTGGCCCATGTGCTCTAGAGTGCAGGCTCAGTAGTTGTGGCCCACAGGCTTAGTTGATCTGCGGCAGGTTGGATCTACCCGGACCATGGATTGAACCCATGTCCCCACATTGGCAGGCGAATTCTTAACCACTGCACCACCAGGTCGCTATTTCATTCTATTTTTATGGATGGGTTGTATTTCATTATATATATATATAATATATATATAATATATATATATATATATATCACATTTTTTTAACATCTTTATTGGAGTATAATTGCTTTACAATGTTGTGTTTCTGCTGTATAACAAAACTGAACCAGCTATATGTATACATGTATCCCCATATCCCCTTCCTCTTGTGCCTCCCTCCCACCCTCCCTATCCCACCCCTCTACATGGTCACAGGGTACCAAGCTGATCTCCCTGTGTTATGCAGCTGCTTCCCACTAGCTATCTGTTTTACATTTGGTAGTGTATATGTGTCAGTGCTACTCTCTCACTTCATCCCAGCTTACCCTTCCCCCTCCCTGTGTCCTCATAACCTTATACCCTGCAACCATGCTGAAATTGCTTTTTCATTGTAAGAGTTTTTTTCAGTTCTTTCAGATTTTCTATATGGAAGATCGTGTCCTCTGTGAACACAGCTTTATTTTTTCTTCCCAATCTGTATACCTTTTATTATTTTTTCCTTTTGCTGTCTTATTGTATTAGCTAAGACTTCTACTATGATGAAGAAAAGGAGTGGTGAGAGGGGACATCCTTGTCTTTTTCCTAATCTTAGTGGGAAAACTTCAAGTTCCTTACCTTTAAGTATGCTGTTACCAGTAGGTCTTTTTGTAGATTTTTTAAAACAAGTCCAGGAAATTTCCCTCATTCCTAGTTTGCTGAGTACTTTCATCATGAATGGGTGTTGGATTTTGTCAAATGCTTTTTCTGTATCTATTGATATGATCATGCAATTTTTTCTATATTCTGTTGATGTGATGGATTATATTAATTGATTTTCAAATGTTGATTCAGTCTTGAATATCTGGGATAAATTCCATGTGGGTATATAACTTTTTATACATTGTTGGATTCAGTTTGGTAATATTCTGTTGAGGATTTTTGCACCTTTGGTCATAAGAGATATTTATAATGCTGGCTTCATAGAATGAGTTTGGAAATGTTCCCTTTGCTTCTCTCTTCTGAAAGAAGTTGTAGAGGATTGGTAAAATTTCTTCCTTAAACATTTGTTAGAATTCATCAGTGAAACCATTTGTGTCTAGTACTTTCTCTTTTGGAAGTTTGTTAATTATTGATTCAATTTCTTTAATAGATAAAGTTCTATTCAGACTATTTCTTCTTGTTTAAGTTTTGGCAAATTTTGTCCTTAAAGGATTGGTTCATTTCGTCTAACTTATAAAATATGTGCATATAGAATTGTTTGTAGGACTCCTTTCTTATCCTTGTAATATTTTGGGGAACTGTAGAGATTTCCCTTCTTTCATTTCTGATATTAGTAATTTGTGTCCTCTCTCTTTGTTTTTCTTCATTAGCCTGGCTAGATATTTATCAATTTTATTGATCTTTTCAGGAGATCAGTTTTTGGATTCATTGATTTTCTTTTTTCCTTTTTTTTTTTTAAATTATTTTTGTCTGCATTGGGTCTTCGTTGTTGCACGTGGGCTTTCTCTAGTTGTGGTGAGTGGGGGCTGCTCTTCCTTGCTGTGCATGGGCCTCTCATTGCAGTGACTTCTCTTGTTGCAGAGCACCAGTTCTAGGTACGCGGGCTTCAGTAGTTGTGGCTCATGGGCTCTAGAGCGCAGGCTCAGTAGTTCTGGCACACGGACTTAGCTGCTCCGCAGCATGTGGGATCTTCCCGGACCAGGGCTCAAACCTGTGTCCCCTGCATTGGCAGGCGGATTCTTAACCACTGCACCACAAGGAAAGCCCAAGATTCACTGATTTTCTTTTTTTAAAAAATTAATTAATTTATTTATTTATTTATTTATTTTTGGCTGTGTTGGGTCTTTGTTGCTGTGTGTGGGCTTTCTCTAGTTGAGGCAAGCAGGGGCTACTCTTCATTGTGGTGCATGGGCTTTTCATTGCAGTGGCTTCCCTTGTTGCAGAGCACAGGCTCTAGGCGCATGGGCTTCAGTTGTTGTGGCATGGGGTCAGTCGTTGTGGTTTGCAGGCTCCAGAGTGGAGGCTCAGTACTTGTGGTGCATAGGCTTATTTGCTCCACGGCACATGGGATCTTCCCAGGCCAGGGCTCAAACCCGTGTCCCCTGCATTGGCAGGCAGATTCTTAATCACTGTGCCACCAGGGAAGCCCTCATTGATTTTCTTGATATGAATTTATTGTTTTCAATTTCATTGATTCCTTCTCTAATGTCTATTGCTTTTCTTCTGCTTACTTTGAATTTAACTTGCTCTTCTTCTTCTAGTTTCCTAAGGTGGAAGCTTAGATGATTGATTTTAGATTTTTATGTTTTACTAATATATGCATCCCTTGCTATAAATTTCCATCTAAGCACTGCTTTTGCTGCATCCCACAAATTTTAAGTTGTGTTTTTATTTTCATTTAGTTTAAAATATTTTAAAATTTCTTTTGAGATTTCTTCCTTGATCCATGTTTTATTTAGAACTGTGTTGTTTAGAAAATTGACTGTGTTATGAAATTCCATGCCAAAAGTTACTTTGCCTGGGTCATTAATATTTATAACTAACCTGTCCTTTGATTTGCATTAATAATGTACCTTGGGATTACACAAAGAATAATTCATAAATATTCTGGTAAAGGGGAAGATGCCATAATTAAAACACTGTAATTAACATGGAAAGAAAAAAGAAGTATGTTGTTTAGTGTCCATGTATTTTGGAATTTTCCAGCTATCTTTCTGTTATTTATTTCTAGTTTCATTTGATTGCAGTCTGATTTGTTTTTTAAACTTGTTAAGATATGTTTTATGACACAGAATGTGGTCTATCTTGGTGAATGTTACATGTGAGCCTGAGAAGAATGTGTATTCCTCTGTTGTTGGATGAAGTAGTCCATAGATGTCAATTTTTTTTAATTTATTTTTTTGAAGTATAGTTGATTTACAGTGTTGTGTTAATTTCTGCTGTACAGCAAAGTGATTCAGATATATACATATATACTCTTTTCCATTATGGTTTATCACAGGATATTGAATATAGTTCCCCGTGCTATACAGTGGGACCTTGTTGTTTATCCATTCTAAATATAATAGTTTGCATCTGCTAATCCAAAACTCCCAATCCCTCCCTCCCCTACTCCCACTCCCCCTTGGCAACCACACGTAGATGTCAATTATTTTCAGTTCATTGATAGAGTTGCTGAGTTCAACTATGTCCTTACTGATTTTCTGCCTGCTGGATCTGTTAGTTTCTGATAGAGGGGTGTTAAAGTCTCCAACAATGTGTTATAGATACATATATTTTTTCTCCTTGCAGTTCTATCAGTTTTTGCCTCACATATTTTGACTTTTTTTAGGCACACATATTTTAAGAATTGTTATGTCTTCCTGGAAAATTGACCAATATAAACATCATATAATGTCCCTCTTTATCTTTAATAATTTTCATTGCTCTGCAGGCTGCTCTGTCTGAAATTAATATAGATACTCCTGCTTTATTTTTTATTTTTTAATTTAAAAACATTTTCAAGCTTTATCGAGGTATGATTGACCAGTAAAAGTCATATATATTTAATATGTACCACATGATGTTTTTATATATGTATACATTGTGAACTAATTTCCACAAACAAGCTAATTAACATACCCATCACATTGTTACTTTTTTGTGTGTGTGTGGTGAGAGCACTTGAATCTACTCTTAGCAAATATCAAATATACAACATGTTAACTTGGTGAATGTACAGTCACCAAGCTGTACATTCAGTCTTCAGAACTTATAATTGAAAGTTTATATTCTTTGATCAATATCTCCCTTTTTCCCCCATTCCCCCAACCTTTGGTAACCCCCATTCTACTCTGTTAACTATGAGTTTGGTGGGTTTTTTGTTTTTTTGTGTTTTTTTTGATTCCACATATAGGTGAGATTACATGGTATTTGTCTTTCTCTCTTTGGCTTAAATCACTTAGCATAATGTCCTCTGGGTTCATTCATGTCACAAACGGCAGGATTTCCTTCTTTTTTAAGGATGAATAATATTCCATTGCATATATGTATATGTATATCTATCTATCTATCTATCTATCTATCTATCTATCTATCTATCTATCATCTATCACCTATGCCACATATCCTCTGCTTTTTTTTGATTAGTGTTAGCATGCTATATCTTTCTCTATCCCTTTACACTTATTTTTTAAAACATTGTTTCCATTCCTGTAATTTTAATCTGTATGTGTTTATATTTAAAGTGGATTTCTATTTATTTATTTATTTATTTATTTATTTATTTTTGGCCGCCTTGGGTCTTCGTTGCTATGCACGGACTTTCTCTAGTTGTGGTGAGTGGGGGCTACTCTTTGGTGCAGTGTGCAGGCTTCTCATTGCAGTGGCTTCTCTTGTTGCAGAGCATGGGCTCTAGGTGCATGGGCTTCAGTAGCTGTGGCACATGGGCTCAGTAGTTGTGGCTCATGGTCTCTAGAGTGCAGGCTTATTAGTTGTGGTACATGGGCTTAGTTGCTCCGCAGCATGTAGGATCTTCCCGGACCAGGGCTCAGACCCGTGTCCCCTGCATTGGCAGGTAGATTCTTAACCACTGCGCCACCAGGGAAGTCCTAAAGTGGATTTCTTGTAGACAATAAACAGTTGGGTCTTATTTTTTGTTCACTCTCTGATACCTGCCTTTTAATCGATTTATTTAGATCATTGATAAATTAATTATTGACATTGTTGGATTAATATCTCATATTTGTTCCCATTTTCCATTTATTGCTCTTGTTCTTTTATCTTATTTTTGTCTTCATCTCTTTTACTGCCTTTTGTGACTTTAACTGGACCTTTTATATAATTCCATTTTGTCTCTTTTCTTAGCACATCCATCATACTTTATTTTTTTTGGCTGTGCTGCCCGGTTTACAGGATCTTTGCTTTCTGACCAGGGATTGAACTGGGCCCATGGCAGTGAAAGTGCTGAGTCCTAACCACTGGACAGCCAGGATTCCCTCCATTTTACTTTCAAAAAATTTTTCTTAGTGGTTGCTCCAGAGTTTGGAATACATATTTACAACTAATCTGTCTACTTTCAAATAACCTTATGCCACTTCACAGTATGAATACCTTATAATAACAAAGTAATCCTAATTCCTCCTTTCTGTCCCTTGTATAATTGCTGTCATTCATTCAATTTATATATAAGCATATATATACACATAAATATAAATCATTGAATACATTGTTGCTATTATTTTGAACATGATGTTATCTGTTTGATCAATTAAGAATAAGAAAAATAAAAGTTCTTATTTAACCTTCACTTGTTCCTTCTCTGGTGCTCTTCCATTCTTTATGCACATCTGACATATATTATTTTCCTTCTCTCTAAAGAACTTTTTAAAGTAACATTTCATTTCTTGCAAGGTGATCTATTGGTGACAAATTCCCTCAATTTTTGTTTGTCTGAGAAACAAAGGCTGAGTAATATTCAGTTTTGATGGCTAATTTCACAGGGTTCAGAATTCTAGGATTTTTTTTTCTCTCAACACTAAATATTTCACTCCATTCTTTTCTTGTTTGCATGATTTCTGAGAATAAGTCAGTTGTAATTCTTATCTTTGCTCCTAAACAGAAAAAGTATTTTCCCCCCTCTGGCTTCTTTCAGGATTTTTCCTTTACCTTTGATTTTTTGTGTTCTGAAAATGATATGCCTAGCCGTAGTTTTTTTTTTTTTTTTCTTTTTTTCCATCTTTTTTGGTACCTATATTGCTTGGCGTTCTCTGGATCTGTGATTTGGCATCTGACGTTAACTTAGTGAAAATTCTTGGTCATATTTGTTTCCTGTAATTCTTCTGTTCCATTCTCCTCTCCTTCTGGTATTTCCATTGTGTGTCTGTTACACTCATATGGCAACTTTTATAGTTATTCCACAGTTCTTGGATATTCTGGGGTTTTTTTTCCATCCTTTTTTTCTGTTTACTTTTCAGTTCTAGAGCTTCCTATTAAGATATCCTCAAGCTCAGAGATTCTTTTCTCAGCTATGTCCAGTCTACTAATAATCCCATCAAAGGCATTCTTCTTTTCTGTTACACTGTTATTATTTTTTGGGTTTTTGTTGTTGTTGTTGTTCTTGTTTTAATCTCTAGCTTTCCTTTTTGGTTCCTTCTTGGAATTTCCATCACTCTGCTTACTTTTTTTTTAAGAGTTTTTTTTTTTTCTAGTTTTTTTTTTTAATTAATTAATTTATTTATGGCTGTGTTGGCTCTTCGTTTCTGTGCAAGGGCTTTCTCTAGTTGTGGCAAGCGGGGGCCACTCTTCATCGTGGTGCGCGGGCCTCTCACTATCGCGGCCTCTCTTGTTGCTGAGCACAGGTTCCAGATGCGCAGGCTCAGTAATTGTGGCTCATGGGCCCAGCTGTTCCGCGGCATGTGGGATCTTCCCAGACCAGGGCTCGAACCCATGTCCCCTGCATTGGCAGGCAGATTCTCAACCACTGCGCCACCAGGGAAGCCCACTTTTTTTTTTTATGGTTTATCATAGGATACTGAATATAGTTCCCTGTGCTATACAGTAGGACCTTGTGGTTTATCCATTCCATATATAATAGCTTACATCTGCTAACCCCAACCTCCCACTCCACCCCTCCCCTAACTCCCTAGGCTCAGGTTTTTGTTTCTTTTCTTTATACAGCAGGTTCTTATTAGTCATCAATTTTATACTCATCAGTGTATACATGTCAATCCCAATCGCCCAATTCATCAAACCACCACCCCCACCACCCCACAGCTTTCCCCCCTTGGTGTCCATACGTTTGTTCTCTACATCTGCCCTGTCTCAATTTCTGCCCTGAAAACAGTTTCATCTGTAACATTTTTCTAGGTTCCACATATATGCGTTAATGTACAATATTTGTTTTTCTCTCTCTGACTTACTTCACTCTGTATGACAGTCTCTAGATCCATCCACGTCTCAACAAATGACCCAATGTCATCCCTTTTTATGGCTGAGTAATATTCCATTGTGTATATGTACCACAACTTCTTTATCCATTCGTCTGTTGATGGGCATTTAGGTTGCTTCCATGACCTGGCTATTGTAAATAGTGCTGCAATGAACATTAGGGTGCATGTGTCTTTTTGAATTGTGCTTTTCTCTGGGTATATGGCCAGTAGTAGGATTGCTGGATCATATGGTAATTCTATTTTTAGTTTTTTAAGGAACTTCCATATTGTTCTCCATAGTGACTGTATCAATTTACATTCCCACCAACAGTGCAAGAGGGTTCCCTTTTCTCCACACCCTCTCCAGCATTTGTTGTTTGTAGATTTTCTGATGAAACCCATTCTAACTGGTGTGAGGTGATACCTCATTGTAGTTTTGATTTGCATTTCTCTAATAATTAGTGATGTTGAGCAGCTTATGTGCTCTTGGCCATCTGTATGTCTTCTTTGGAGAAATGTCTATTTAGGTCTTCTGCCCATTTTTGGATTGGGTTGTTTGTTTTTTTGTTATTGAGCTGCATGAGCTGCTTGTAAATCTTGGAGATGAATCCTTTGTCCGTTGATTCATTTGCAAATATTTTCTCCCATTCTGAGGGTTGTCTTTTCATCTTGTTTTTGGTTTCCTTTGCTGTGCAAAAGCTTTTAAACTTCATTAGGTCCCATTTGTTTATTTTTGTTTTTATTTCCATTACTCTAGGAGGTGGATCAAAAAGGACCTTGCTGTGATTTGTGTCAAAGAGTGTTCTTCCTATGTTTTCTTCTGAGAGTTTTATAGTGTCCAGTCTTACATTTAGGTCTCTAATCCATTTTGAGTTTATTTTTGTGTATGGTGTTAGGGAGTGTTCTAATTTCATTCTTTTACATGTAGCTGTCCAGTTTTCCCAGCACCACTTATTGAAGAGACTGTCTTTTCTCCATTGTATATCCTGCCTCCTTTGTCATAGATTAGTTAACCATAGGTGCATGGGTTTATCTGTGGGCTTTCTATCTTGTTCCATTGATCTATGTTTCTGTTTTTGTGCCAGTACCATATTGTCTTGATTACTGTAGCTTTGTAGTATAGTCTGAAGTCAGGGAGTCTGATTCCTCCAGCTCCGCTTTTTTCCCTCAAGACTTCTTTGGCTATTCGGGGTCTTTTGTGTCTCCATACAAATTTTAAGATTTTTTGTTCTAGTTCCGCAAAAAATGCCATTGGTAATTTGATAGGGATTGCATTAAATCTGTAGATTGCTTTGGGTAGTATAGTCATTTTCACAATGTTGATTCTTCCAATCCAAGAACATGGTATATCTCTCCATCTGTTGGTATCACCTTTAATTTCTTTCATCAGTGTCTTATAGTTTTCTGCATATAGGTCTTTTGTCTCCCAGGTACGTTTATTCCTAGGTATATTATTGTTTTTGTTGCAATGGTGAATGGGATTGTTTCCTTAATTTCTCTTTCTGATTTTTCACTGTTAGTGTATAGGAATGGAAGAGATTTCTGTGCATTAATTTTGTGTCCTGCAACTTTACCAAATTCATGGATTAGCTATAGAAGTTTTCTGGTGGCATCTTCAGGATTATCTATGTACAGTATCATATCATCTGCAAACAGTGACAGTTTTACTTCTTCTTTTCCAATTTGTATTGCTTTTATTATTTTTTTTCTTCTCTGATTGCCATGGCTAGGACTTCCAAAACTATGTTGAATAATAGTGGTGAGAGTGGACATCCTTGTCTTGTTCCTGATCTTAGAGGAAATGCTTTCAATTTTTCACCATTGAGAATGATGTTTGCTGTGGGTTTGTCATATATGGCCTCTATTATGTTGAGGTAGGTTTCCTCTATGCCCACTTTCTGGAGAGTTTTTTTCATAAATGAGTGTTGAATCTTGTGAAAAGCTTTTTCTGCATCTATTGAGATGATCATATGGTTTTTATTCTTCAATTTGTTAATATGGTGTATCACATTGATTGATCTGAATATATTGAAGAATCCTTGCATCCCTGGGATAAATCCCACTTGATCCTTTTAATGTGTTGTTGGATTCTGTTTGCTATTATTGTGTTGAGGATTTTTGCATCTGTAATCAGCAGTGATATTGGTCTGTAATTTTCTTTTTTTGTAGTATCTTTGTCTGGTTTTGGTATCAGGGTGATGGTGGCCTCATAGAATGAATTTGGGAGTGTTCCTTCCTCCACAATTTTTTGGAAGAGTTTGAGCAGGATGGGTGTTAGCTCTTCTCTAATTGTTTGATAGATTCACCTGTGAAGCCATGTGGTCCAGGACTTTTGTTTGTTGGAAGATTTTTAATACAGTTTCAATTTCATTACTTGTGACTGGTCAGTTCATATTTTCTATTTCTTCCTAGTTCAGTCTTGGAAGGTTATACCTTTCTAAGAATTTGTCCATTTTTTCCAGGTTGTCCATTTTATTGGCATAGAGTTGCTTGTAGTAGTCTCTTAGGATGCTTTGTATTTCTATGGTGTCTGTTGTAACTTCTCCTTTTTCATTTCTAATTTTATTGATCTGAGTCCTCTCCCTCTTTTTCTTGATGAGTCTGGCTAATGGTTTATCAATTTTGTTTATCTTCTCAAAGAACCAACTTTTAGTTTTATTGATCTTTGCTATTGTTTTCTTTGTTTCTATTTCATTTATTTCTGCTCTGATCTTTATGATTTTCTTTCCTTCTGCTAACTCTGGGTTTTGTTTGTTCTTCTTTCTCTAGTTCCTTTAGGTGTAAGGTTAGATTGTTTATTTGCGATTTTTCTTGTTTCTTGAGGTACGCTTTTATAACTATAAACTTCTCTCTTAGAACTGCTTTTGCTGCATCCCATAGGTTTTGGATCATCGTGTTTTCATTGTCATTTGTCTCTAGGTATTTTTTGATTTCTTCTTTGATTTCTTCAGTGATCTCTTGGTTATTTAGGAACGTACTGTTTAGCCTCCATGTGTTTGTGTTTTTTACGTTTTTTTCCCTGTAATTCATTTCTAATCTCATAGCGTTGTGGTCAGAAAAGATGCTTGATATGATTTCAATTTTATTAAATTTACTGAGGCTTGATTTGTGACCCAAGATGTGATCTATCCTGGAGAATGTTCCATGCACACTTGAGAAGAAAGTGTAATCTGCTGTTTTTGGATGGAATGTCCTATAAATATCAATTAATCTATCTGGTCTATTGTGTCATTTAAAGCTTCTGTTTCCTTATTTATTTTCATTTTGGATGATCTGTCCATTGGTGTAAGTGAGGTGTTCAAGTCCCCCACTATTATTGTGTTACTGTCGATTTCCTCTCTTATAGCTGTTAGCAGTTGCCTTATATATTGAGGTGCTCCTATGTTGGGTGCATATATATTTAGAATTGTTATATCTTCTTCTTGGATTGATCCCTTGATCATTATGTAGTGTCCTTTCTTGTCTCTTGTAACATTCTTTATTTAAAAGTCTATTTTATCTGATATGAATATAGCTACTCCAGCTTTCTTTTGATTTCCATTTGCATGGAATATCTTTTTCCATCCCCTCACTTTCAGTCTGTATGTGTCCTTAGGTCTGAAGTGGGTCTCTTGTAGACAGCATATAGATGGGTCTTGTTTTTGTATCCATTCAGCAAGCTTGTGTCTTTTGGTTGGAGCATTTAATCCATTCACGTTTAAGGTATTTGTCGATATGTATGTTCCTATGACCATTTTCTTAATTGTTTTGGGTTTGTTTTTGTAGATCCTTTTCTTCTCTTGTGTTTCCCACTTAGAGAAGTTCCTTTAGCATTTGTTGTAGAGCTGGTTTGGTGATGCTGAATTCTCTTAGCTTTTGCTTGTCTGTAAAGCTTTTGATTTCTCCATCGAATCTGAATGAGATCCTTGCTGGGTAGAGTAATCTTGGTTGTAGGTTCTTCCCCTTCATCACTTTAAGTATATCATGCCACTCCATTCTGACTTGTAGAGTTTCTGCTGAGAAATCAGCTGTTAACCTTATGGGAGTTCCCTTGTATGTTATTTTTTGTTTTTCCCTTGCTGCTTTCAATAATTTTTCTGTGTCTTTAATTTTTGCCAATTTGATTAGTATGTGTCTCGGTGTGTTTCTCCTTGGGTTTATCCTGCCTGGGACTCTCTGGGCTTCCTGGACTTGGGTGGCTATCTCCTTTCCCATGTTAGGGAAGTTTTTGACTATAATCTCTTCAAATATTTTCTCTGGTCCTTTCTCTCTCTCTTCTCCTTCTGGGACCCCTATAATGCAAATGTTGTTGCGTTTAATGTTGTCCCAGAGGTCTCTTAGGCTGTCTTCATTTCTTTTCATTCTTTTTTCTTTATTCTTTTCTGCAGCAGTGAATTCCACCCTTCTGTCTTCCAGGTCACTTATCCGTTCTTCTGCCTCAGTTATTCTGCTATTGATTCCTTCTAGTGTAGTTTTAATTTTAGTTATTTATTGCTCATCTCTGTTTGTTTGTTCTTTAATTCTTCTAGGTCTCTGTTAAACATTTCTTGCATCTTCTCGATCTTTGCCTCCATTGTTTTTCCGAGGTCCTGAATCATCTTCACTGTCATTATTCTGAATTCTTTTTCTGGAAGGTTGCCTATCTCCAGTTCATTTAGTTGTTTTTCTGGGGTTTTATCCTGTTCCTTCATCTGGTACATAGCCCTCTGCCTTTTCATCTTGTCTATCTATGTGTGAATGTGGTTTTTGTTCCACAGACTGCAGGATTGTAGTTCTTCTTGCTTCTGCTATCTGTCTTCTGGTGGATGAGGCTATCTAAGAGGCTTGTGCAGGTTTTCTGATGGGAGAGACTGGTCCTCTCTCTGCTTACTTTGCCTGTCTGTTCTTCCATGTTGTTTACTTAATCCGTTAGAGCTCTTAGGGTATTAGTTATAATTATTTTAAATGCCTGGTCTGAGAATTTCACATTCCTGCCATATCTGACTCTGGTTCTGATGTTTTCTCTGTTTCTTCAACCTTTATTCTTTGCCTTTTAAAGTGTTTTGTAACTTTTTCTTGAAACCTGGACATGATGTACTGGGTAGAGGGAACTACTCTAAATAGAACTTTAGTAATATGGTAATGGAGTGTGGGAAGAGGTGAAGCATTCTAGAATCCTATGATTAGGTTTCAGCCTTTTAGTGAATTTATACCTCTGGGCTGTGAATTCTCAGTGCTTTTCAACTGTTTCTCAGTTTTTTCCCTCCCTTCTTAGCAGGACAGGTTGCCTAGAGTAGCCTGAAGCTGAGTATTTCCCTTCCCTAAGATCAGTTAGACTAATAATATCCCAGCAAGTTAGGCCCTGGGCAACTATTTTCTCCTGAAGATAAGTATTGTTGAAAAGAACAGAGTGCTCTGGTATATAGGCATACGTTAATTTATTGATCTTTGCTTTATTGTGCTTTGCAGACATTGCAATTTTTACAAATTGAAGGTTTGTGGCAACCCTGTGTTGAGCAAGTCTATTCGCATCATTTTCCAACAGCATTTCCTCACTTTGTGTCTCTGTGTCACATTTTGGTAATTCTTGCCTTATTTCATACTTTTTGATTATTATTATATTTGTTATGGTGATCCATGATCAGCAATTTTTATTGGTTCCATTGTAACTGTTTTGGGGGCACCACAGACCACACCCATGTACGTCAGTGAACTTAACTGATAAATGTTGTGTGTGTTCTGACTGCTCCACAGATCGGCTGTTCCTGTGTCATCTCTCTTCCTCTCAGCGGGCTTCCCTATTCTCTGAGACACAACAATATTGAAATTAGGCCAATTAATAACCCTACAATTCTTCTAAGTGTTCAAGTGAAGAGTCAATCAATCTGGCAAACTTCATGGTTGTCTTTTTAAAAAAAAATTATTGAAGTGTAGTTGATTTACAATGTTGTGTTAGTTTCTACTGTACAGCAAAGTGAGTCAGTTATACATATGTATACGTTCTTTTTCATGTTCATTTCCATTACGATTTATCACAGAATGTTGAATATATCTCCCTGTGCTCTACAGTAGGACCTTGTTGTTCACTGTTGTCTTATTTCAAGACATCGCCACAGCCACCCTAAACCTCAGCAACCACCATTCTGATCAGTCAGCAGCCATCAACACTGAGTCAAGACCTTCCACCAGCAAAGATTATGACTCACTGAAGGCTCAGACGACAGTTAGCATTTTTTAGCAATAAAGTATTTTTTAATTAAAGTATACACATTGTTTTTTTTAGACATATTGCTATTGCACACTTAATAGACTACAGCATAGTGTAAACATAACTTTTATATGCACTGGGAAACCAAAAAACTCGTGTGACTAATTTGGTTGCGATATTTGTTTCATTACGGTAGTCTGGCACTGAACTGACAATATATCTGACATATGCTTGTATTTTAAAATGGTTCCTTTACTCCTCCCTGTACTGGAAGCACAGACGGATTTTTCCCTGATATTTAATGTGAGAACTTGGTTGAGCTCCTGGAGATAAAACTCACAAAAGTATGCAGGTCCCCTTATGATGGGGTCCCCCGGTGTTTTTATTGTTCAGACTTGTCCACAACTAGCCTTTAGTTATTTGTCAATTACAATTCAGGTTTTCCTACCTGGGCACTGATTCTCATGGAGATTTAAACTCATTGGTTTCTGATCCAGGAAGTTATGATTCTTTGTATTTGCCTCTGTGTCTCCCCAATTTTGGGGGAGCAAATTGTGCTGTGGCCACACTTCTCGTGGATTTAAGAAGTATTGTTGATTCGTCAGCTTGTTCAGCTTTTACCTTGTTGTTAGGACAGAATGGCAACTTCTAAGCTTTCTACATGCTGGCCTGGAAACTGGAAGTCCTGCTTGTGAGTTTTTTAATTACAAAAGTAATACATGCTTAGTGTGAAAATGTTAAATAATACAAATACATGAAGTAAGAATTGAAAGCTCCTTTTCAGCTCACTTCCCAAGAGAACAATTTACAGCAGGCTGATGAGCAAACTTCTAGACATTTTGTTATACATGAACAATCATCCATCCATTAATCTGTCCATCTACCCACCCATCTTAATACACTCTGTGTATTGGTTTTCTAGGGCTACTGTAATAAAGTACCACAAAAGGAGTGGCTTAAGCAACATTTATTTTTACTTTTTTTCTTTCAATTTTATTGGCATATAATTAAAGTACAGCACTGTATAAGTTTAAGGTGTATAGCATAATGACTTGACATACATATATTGCAAAATGATTACCACTGTTAATATCCATCACTTCATATAGTTACAAAAAATGTTTTAGAATTACTCTCTTAACAACTTTCAAATATACCATACAGCAGTGTTATCTATAGTTATTACTTGTCTTTTTGATGATGGCCATTTTAACAGACATGAGGTAGTAGCTCATTGTGTTTTTAATTTACATTTCCCTGGTGAGTAGTCCTGTTGAGCATCTTTTCATGTACCTGTTGGCTATTCGAATATCTTCTTTGGAAAAATATCTATTCAGGCCCTTTGCTCATTTTTAAATTGGATTATTTGCTTTTTTGCTATTGAGTTATATGAGTTCTTTACATTTTGTATATTAACCTTTTATCAGATACATGATTTGCAAATATTGTCTTCCATTCTGTAGGTTGCCTTTTCATTTTGTTGATTATTTCTTTTGCTATGCAGAAACTTTAGTTTTATGTAGTCCCATTTGTTTATTTTTAATTTTGTTGCCAATGCTTTAGGAGTCATATTAAAAAATAATCATTACTAAGACCCATGTCAAGGAGCTTTGTTTTCTATATTTTCTTCCAGGAATTTTATGGTTTCAGGTCTTATCTTTAAGTCTTTAATCCTATTCAAGTTGATTTTTGTGAATGATATATGAAAGGGGTCTAGTTTCATTCCTTTTCAGGTGAATATCTAATTTCCCCAGCACCATTTATGGAAGAGATTGTCTTCTCCATTGAGTATTCTTGGCTCCTCATCAAATATATGTTGATGGCATATTCATGGGCTTATTTCTGGTCTCTGGATCCTGTTCCATTGATCTACTGTATGTTTTTATGCCACTATGATACTGTTTTGATTACCATAGCTTTACAATATACTTTGAAATTAGGAGGTATGATGCCTCTAGCTTTGTTCTTCTCTATCAGGATTACTTTGGCTATTCTGGGTCTTTTATGGTTCCATATAAATTTTAGAAGTGTTTTTTCTACTTCTGTGAAAAATTCCACTGAAGTCTTGATAAGGATTGCATTGAATTGGTAGATGTCTTCAAGTAGTATGGACATTTTGATGATATTAATTCTTCCAATACGTGAACAAGGGATATCTTTCCGTTTGTTTATGTCTTCTTAAATTTCTTTCACCCGTGTCTTACAGTTTTCAGTGTAGAGATCTTTCACCTCTTTGATTAAGTTTATTCCTAAGTATTTTATTGTTTTTGATGCTACTGTAAATGGGATAGTTTTCTTTATTTCTTTTTTATATAATGTTATTAGCGTATAGAAATGCTACTGGGTTTTGGAAGGCAGCTGTGCTCACCACTATACCACCAACGCTACATGAAATGTTACTGACGTTTGTTTGTTGATTTTTGTATACTGCAACTTTACTGAATTCATTGATTAGATCTAACAGTTTTTTTGGTTGAGTCTTTAGGATTTTCTATATAAAAATCATGTCATCTGTAGAGTCAATTTTACTTCTTCCTTTCCAATTCTGATACATTTATTTCTTTTTCTGGCCTGATTGCTCTTGCTAGGACTTTCAGTACTATGTTGAATAGGAGTGGGGAGGGTGGGCACTTTTGTCATGTTTCTGATTATAGAGAAAAGCTTTCAACATTTCACTGTTGAGTATGATGTTAATTGTGGGCTTGTAATATATGGTCTTTATTATGATGGGGTATATTCCTTCTATACCTAATTTGTTAAGAGTTTTTATCATGAACAGATGTTGAATTTTGTCAAATGCTTTTTCTGCATCTACTGAGATGGTCATGTGATTTTTTATTTCATTCTATTAATGTGATGTATCACATTAATGGATTTGCATATGTTGAACTATCCTTGCATCCCAGAGATAAATTCCACTTGATCATATTGCATGATTCTTTTTTTTTTTTTCTTTTTTTTTGGCTGTGCTGGGTCTTCATTGCTGCGCATGGGCTTTCTCTAGTTGCGGTGAGCAGGGGCTACTCTTCATTGTGGTGCATGGGCTTCTCATTGTAGTGGTTTCTCTTATTGCAGAGCACAGGCTCTAGGCACACGGGCTTCAGTAGTTGTGGCTCATCATCTCAGTAGTTGCAGCTCGCAGGCTCTAGAGCTCAGGCTCAGTAGTCGTGGTTCATGGGCTTAGTTGTCCCGCGGCATGTGAGATCTTCCCGGACCAGGGATTGAACCCATGTCCCCTGCATTGGCAGGCAGATTCTTAACCACTGGACCACCAGGGAAGTCCTGCATGATTCTTATAATGTGCTGCTGAATTCAGTTTACTAGAATTTTGTTGAGAATTTTTACATCTATATTCATCAAGGAAATTGGTCTCTGGTTTTCTTTTCTTATAGTGTCCTATCTGGTATCAAGATAACGTTGGCCTCATAAAATGAGTTAGGGAGTGTTCCCTCCTTTTTGATTTTTGGAAAAGTCTGTAGAGAATTGGTGATAATTCTTCTTTAAATGTTTAATAAAATTCACTAGTGAAGCCATCTGGTCCTGGGCCTTCTTTTGCTGGGAGTTTTTAAATTTCTGATTCAATCTCCTTACTAGTAATTGGTCTGGTTAGATTTTCTATTTCTTCCTGATTCAGTCCTGGTAGCTTGTATGTTTCTAAGAATTTTTCCGTTTCTTCTAGGTTGTCCAGTTTGTTATAGTTGTTTATAGCAGTTCTTATGATCTTCTGTATTTCTGTGATATCAGTTTTAATGTCTCCTCTTTTGGTTATACTTTTATTGACTTAGGTTTTCTTTCTCTCTCTCCTTTTTTTGGGGGGGGAGGTTTCTAGCTAAAAGTTTGTAAATTTTGTTTATCTTTTCAAAGGTCCAACTCTTAGTTTGTTATTTTTTTCTATTATTTTTCTACTTTTTATTTTACTTATTTCTGCTGTAATCTTTTATTTCCTTCCTTTTGTTAACTTTAGGCTTTGTTTATTCCTCTTTTTCTAGTTCTTTGAGGTGTAGAGTTAGTTGTTTAATTAAGATCTTTCAATTTTCTTGATGTATGCATTTATGGCTAAAAACTTTCCCATTAGAAATGATTTTCCTGCATCTTATAAGTTTTGGTATGTTATTTTTAATTTTTTTTTGACTCAAGATATTTTATTTCCCCTATAATTTTTCTTTGACTCATCGGTTGTTCAGAAGAGCATTGTTTAATTTTCATGTATTTTTGAGTTTTTCAATTATCCTCCTGTTATTGATTTCTAGTTTCATACCATTGTGGTCTGAGACGATACTTGGTATAATTTCAATCTTCTTGAATTTGCTAAGACCTGTTTTGTGGCCTAACATATGATCTATCCTAGAAAATTTTTCATGTGCACTTGAGAAGAATGTTCTGCTATTGTTAAAATGTTCCAAACAAAATTTATTTTGTCTTAGTAATGGAGGCTAAAAGTCCAAGATCAAGGTGTCGGCAGGATTTGTTCCTCTGACAGCTGTGAGGAAGAATATGTTCCATACTTCTCTTCCAGCTTCTGGTGGTTTACTGGCAATCTTTGACATTCCTTGGCTTGTAGATGTATGCACATGGTGTTCTCACTGTGTTGGTGTGTGTCTGTCTTTGAGTTTAAACATCTCCCTTTTATAAGGATATCAGTCATATTGGGTTAGGGCTTACCTTAATGACCTCATTTTAACTAATTACATCTTCAATGACCCTATTTCTAAATAAGGTCATATTCTGAAGTACTGGGGGATAAGACTTCAACATATAAAATGTTGGGGGACATGATTCAACCCCAAACACTCTGTCTATCCAAACTGGAATCATTATGAGACCATTTTTCCATGATTTACTTTTTTCATTTATTGTGGACACGTTGCCATGCTGGTATATACAGATCTACAGATTTTGACATAATGCTCTATAGTATGCATTATGGTAATATATTTAGCTGCTCATTGAATGATGAACCTTTGGATGAGTTTCTACTTTTTCACTGTTACAAATAACTCTGCAACAAGCATATTTATATATACAACTTTATGTGTGTGTATTTGTTTTGAGACAGATACCTACAAGTGGAATTAATGAGGCAAAACTTTTAGGCATTTTATATTTTGTTAGGTATAGCCAACATTTCTTTTCTTGAACTTTAGGTCTTTCTCTCTGGCTGCATATTGCCCCTGCCCCCTCCACAATATTACACAAGCATCACACACTAAGCATTTGCAAAATTCTTTATTTCTTGTAACTTTTTTCCCACCCCTCTCCTTTTTCTTGCCCTCTCTATTCTGCCCTCTTGCCCTCTCTATTCTGCCTTGTTGAATAGTGGGACTTTCCAGGGAGCTGACAAGTAAACAGAGGATAATTCTAATCTTGTGTTTACTTTCAAATTCCTCTGCCTCTCATCTTTCTTTTACATAACACCAGAGGGAATTTTCTGAAATGCAAATTTGATAATACTGGGTTTTTGCTCAAAAAAACCTTCAAACGTTCTTCTTTGAAATCAGGGTAAATTTGGTATATCTTAGCTTGGCACACAAGGCTATCCCTGATCAGCCCTAAATTGCTGCTTCTTCCCTCTTGCCTACCACACACGTCACTCTTCTGAGTCATACTAAAGTTTTAGTTCTAAGAACCTGGCCCACTCTTTCACCCTTCCTCACGCTTGCATACCATTTTCCTTTTTGCCTGAGGGTTACCCTTACTCTCCCATTCCTACTGTCCATCTAGAAAGCTCCTTCTTATTCTTCAACTGATTTCTCTGATCCTCAGTTTTTCTGTTTAAAAATAGATATAAAAACAACACGTGCATCTTGATTTTCTAATAATTCAATGAGATAATCCTATTTAAAGTCATCATCACACAGCCAAGCAATTAGTAGATACTCAATAAATGTTAAATCTTCTTCCTCAATTTTCTTTGTGAGACATTTTTGTGACATAAGGCATATCATTAGTAAATTTTTAAAAAATCAGTAACAATATAGTACACGGAAAGATATCTATGTTCAGTAAATGTAGATCTGAGTCGAATGGATTGAGTGAAACCAAGATATATGATGTTGGTTACATTCTTCTAATCTAGTGGTTTGGTTGGTAGGGCTTGGTTGTTTGATTTTCTAAACATTTCATTATGTACTCTATGTACCCATCACTCAGTCTCAGTGGTTACCAACATTCTGATAATCCTGATGTGACTTATTCTTAACAAAACCACCCTATCTACTTGTAATTGCTGCCACTTCACTGTGTACTTCTCCTCAAACATCTGTTGCATAATACTTTTTAGCCCTTTTCTGGAAATACTAGTAAATCTTACTATTCTGTAACTTTCAAAATATTCTTTCTTTTCCTTTTTGAGGACCATCTCTAGTCTTCTGGAATGGTCTTCATCTTTGCCAGTGTCTTAGTCTATTTGGGCTGCAATAACAAAAATACCATAGACTAGGTGGCTCAAACAACAAACATTTATTTCTCACAGTTCTGGTGGTTGGAAATCCAAGATCAAGGTGCCTGTAGATCACCTGGTTCCTGGTGAGAACTCTATTCTTGGCTTGCATACAGCCACTCTTGCTGTGTTCTCACATGGTGATAGGGGTGAGGCAGCTCTCTGGGGTCTCTTTTAAAAGGGCACTAATCCCATCATGAGGACTCTACCCTCAAGATCTAATCACATCTTAAAGCCCCCACATTCTACTGGATTGGCCAAAAAGTTCTTTTGGGTTTTTCCCTAAGATGTTACAGAAAAACCCAAATGATCTTTGTGGCCAACCCAATAATACCATCACATTGAGAGTTAAGATTTCAACATATGAAATTTGGAGGAGGGGGGACTACAAACATTCAGTCTATGATAGCCAGAAATCCTGAAAATCCCTTCTGCATGTTCACTGAAGATCCTCTGATAAAATTCTCCTTAGCTAGAAAGAAGAACTTACTATAAACTACTCAATTGTTTTTGTTCATAGCTCTTGGGCTTCATTTCCCTCTGTCTTGCTTACTTAGTCTTTTTTGTTGTGATTCATTCTTAACTGGGAAGATGGAGACTTGCGGATGGATAATTATTTCTGTTTCCTTTTGGTCATCTGTTCATGCTATGCTGTCTGGATCACTTCTTTCTGTATTTCTATTTTTTCTGATTCTAAGACACCTTGGAACTTAAAAACATGTCATTGTTAAGAAAGAAATGTGACTGCATGAGATATTCTTAAATCAAAGCTTTGTTGAAGGCCTAGCACATGTGACTTTCTGCATACTGTATATTACTCTTTGAGCTTCTATGCAGGAGTGACACAGCTCTCTATTTCAGAGCGCTTATGCTCTCGTTGGGTGATAGTATATTCTCAACTTGACCAAGAGTAGTACATCAAAAATCTTAGTTCCACTGCGTATAATGCAAACCTAGGGCTTTGTACTCTGAGAGGCCATTTACAAGGCAGAAGGTAGTGTGAAATGGACAAAAGGGCCAATAGAGAAGGGGATGGCTCTAGAAGGTGTAAGTCTGGCTCCCCTCTCTACCAAATACTCTCTCTTTGACCTTAAAAGCAACACATGATTTGATGAGCTTCAGCTTTCTAATCTGTAGAAAATATTCAATAGTTACAGCTGCACTGCCACCCTGCTTGGTTGGTATAAGAATCAAATAAGGTAGGCCTCTGCAGTGTTAATATAATAATAATGAGAGTTATTAGTAAGAGACAATCTGGGATGTCTTTCTGGAAGAAGTGGTAGTGAGGAACATGTATGGCCAGAGGGAATACGTGTAAGAAGGAGGAATGTGGAGGGAATGTGGATCAGTTTGCTTTTGCTCTGTCCCTTCTGCTGATCCCAGGAAAGCATCTGCTAAGAAATCATTTGTCTCTTTTATGGGGCCAGAGATAGGGAGTCATGCTCTCCTCAGATTATATCCAAAATGCTGGCCACTGACCTTTAAGTTGAAGCATGAAGCCTTTCAGATAAAATGAAGTTCATGTGTTGAGACAGCTGTGCAATGTTCAAGGAAGTCTGGGCATTGAGGATTCTTCTCCCTGTTCCTTCTACAGGTTGGTGAATTCTGGCATTACGTCAGGTGGTTGTCTAGCTCTATGCTCGGTGCTCAGCACAAACCAGAATCTCACACACCTTTACCTACGGGGCAATGCTCTCGGAGACGTGGGGCTCAAGCTACTCTGTAAGGGACTCTTACATGCCCACTGCAAACTTCAGGTGTTGGAGTAAGTCTCTGAGCTTATTACAGTGATGGGAATGCATGGTGGCTACAGGGAAGGGGACAGTTGAGGGGAATGATGATGAGATAATCTATATCTGAGAGTCTTCCTAGGGCTTGGCTTCTTACAGGATTATGGGACTAGGAGGAGCTGTACTTTTAGATGGTGTAAAGGTAAATACTGAAGTTCCTTTCACCATAAATCTCTCTACCACAAAAGAGTGGGGGTGGTACGGCACTAGTGTTTTAGGAAAATCTGGGGGAGAGACACAGAATTTGGGAAAAATCATTTCATAAACTGCTGTTAATCATTTGAACTGCAAAATCCAGTAGACTGGAAAAAATATTCTCATCTGAAGAGGAGAGAATGATAACCCTTGGCACATAAGGCAGTTCCAAATTTGTTAATCCTGAGCCTTTTCTGCATTTGAAATATTACAGGCTAAGATCTGGGAGACCTGTGGAGGATAATTAAGGGTACATTTTCTTGAAATCACCTTCTTTCTTGCAGATTAGACAACTGCAGCCTCACGTCACACTGCTGCTGGGGTCTTTCCACACTTCTGACTTCTAACCAGAGCCTGAGAAAGTTGAGCTTAGGCAACAATGACCTGGGTGATCTGGGGGTCATGCTACTCTGTGAAGTGCTGAAACAGCAGGGCTGCCTCCTGAAAAGCCTGAAGTAAGTGTGCTCTGTAGAGATTTGTGTGGCAGGGCTCCTAGTGCTAAGGAAAAGTTGGCCAGTTTCCAAAATCCAGGTTGGCTTCATTTGCACTCTGGGTGAGGTTGGGCCTGGGCCAGTTGCAGATTTATAAATGTATACAGTAATTGAGTCATGAACTATGTATTCAATTTCATCCAGACATTTAGAATAATCAAGGTTCATTTGGGTGTGAAAAGACCTTTCATCCATATTCCTGAAAGAAACACAAGTCCCAGTGAAAAATAGCCAAAGAGAATTGTATTTCTATGCAAGGTATCATACTTTGTAGAACTAGACCTGTCCATGGGTCATCCTTATTGCAAAGGTCCTCGCGTAGTAGGGATGTTGTTGGTCTTGTTTCGGAGAATTTCTAAATAGAAAGTGCTCCAGAAACATCAAGATTAGGAATTCCATAAACTTTGGCCTGTCTTCAGGTTGTTGGGACCGTTGGCTCCTTTCCATCATCAATGATACCACTGAGGTACACATTACCTCGCTAGTAAGAGCTTCCTAATTAGTTTCATAACTTCTGTCAGCTCTGACGATCACAGTCTCCACTAAAGACATTTCTTTCACTTGGTTTTAGGGTCAACACACTCTCCTCTGGATTTTCTCCTACTACATTGGCTGTTTCTGCTCAGTCTTCTCTGGTATCCCTTCATCATTCTGACCTTTACATACTGAATCCCCAGGACTCAATCACTGGGTTAATTTTTCTTCTTTACACTTTCTCCCTTGTTTACATCATCTAGTCTTCTGGTTTCATCATATATGTGCTGTTCCCCTCCCCCCAGTTCATATCTCCATGAATTCCATGTTCAAATGCTTGTCTCACCTTTCTACTTGGATGTCTAATAAGCCTCCCAAATTTCACATGTCCAAATCCAAACCTGTGCTGTTCCCTTCTGTCTAAAATCTGCTTCTTCCCTATCTCAGTCAATGGTAACTCAGTCTGAATTGTTCAGGTCAAAACAATCCTGGTGTCATCTTTGACACATCTTTTTCCTTATGCACATATCCAATCCATTGGCATGTCCTGTTAACTCTGCTTTCACAGCATGCCCACTCATTGACCACTTTTTGCCAGCTTCATGGCTCCTACCCTAGTTCAAACCACTGTCACCTCTTGTCTGGATTGTCCTGGTAGCATTCTGCCAGGATACTCTGCATCTACCATTGCAGATGGAGGGTGTAGCTAAAACATGAGTCAGAGCATATCACTCCTACCAACATGCTTCTATCACAAAGTAAGAGCCACAAACTCATGGCAGTGTCTAAGGCCCCATGTGATCTGGCTCCTGCTATTTTTGCAAAGTCATCTTCTAACCCTAGTTCCTTCTGCTCCACTCACACTGGTTTCCTTGCTATTTCGAAAAACACTGTCACCTCCGAAACTATGCACTTGCAGTTCCCTCTGCCTGGAACTTCCCCCCTTTGATAGCCACATGCCTTATTCCTGTGCATCATTAACTTCTCTGCTCAGGGTTTTCTCTGTGAGTCTGACTGTAACCATCCTACTGAAAATAGCAGCCCAGCATGCCTTTCCTCTTCTTTGCTTATTTTCCTCCATAGTGTTGACCATCATAATACATGCTATATCATTTTCTTGTTTATTTATTATCTATATCTTACCCCTAGTTTATAAATTCTATTAGCCCAGAAATTTCTGTCCTTGTCCATGGACTCAAGGCTGAGAACCAATTGGAATACAGGTTTGAATAAACAATAGTTCAGATCAGCATTGTATCCTTGTGTGGACACAGTGGAACATGTTTCTTGCAAGAAAAGCCATTTCCAGAGCTAAGAGAAATAGGAACGAAAGGAATTATTGGTCAGGATGAAGCTGGGGACATTGCTGTATGTGGGCTAATTGACCCAGCCCTGAAGGACACTCTGGAGATAAGGGACAGGCTCAAAATAGACTGGGGAATCCATGGATTCATTCAACCTGTCTTGTGAGCTCAGGTTGCCATAACAAAATAGCATAGACTAGGTGCCTTAAACAAATCATAGACATTTATTTCTCACAGTTCTGGCAGCTGGAACATCCAAGATCATGACACTGGCTGATTTGGTTTCTGGTGAGAGCTCTTTTCTGGACTTGTTGTGTCCTCATGTGGTACACACAGAGAGACACAGTGATAGACAGAGAGTGTGTGCTGTGGTATCTCTTATTATAAGGGCACTAATCCCATCATGAGGACCCACCCCCATGACCTCATCTAACCCTCATTACCTCCCACAGACCTCATATCCAAATACCATCACATTGAGGGTTAGGGCTTTAACATATGAATTTTGAAGGAACACAAACAGTCCATAACACAACCAAATCAAGATTATTAGAAATGCTTCAGGACAAATGGTATGATTTCTTAGTTAAGTTGCAAGGGAAATTTAAAAAAAGAGAAGGAGGAAGAACTGATATCAAAGAAGAGTTGAAAGGCATACCAAGCAATTACAATGTGTGGACCTTTTTTTTTTGGCTGCATTGTGCGGCTTGCAGGATCTTAGTTCCCCCACCAGCAATTGAACCTGGGCCATGGCAGTGAAAGCACCAAGTCTTAACCACTGGGCCTCCAGGGAATTCCCAATGTGTGGACTTTATATGGCTCCTGATTAAATGAACATAATATAAAAATTTTATCAGACAGTTGAGGAAGTTTAAACACTGATTGGACATATATTGATATTTAGAAATTATTGTTAACTTTTTTGGGTGTGATAATGGCATTGCAGGTATGTTTTAAAAGTCTGCATTTAGTTTCACACATTGAAATATTTATAGATACATGAACTGCTGTGTTTAAGATAATCCACTGATGTGAGGAGTGGGTGGATGATAGATGAAACAAGATTGGCCATGAGCTGTTAACTGTCAAACCTGGGTAATGGGATTCATTATACTATTCTCTCTATATTTGCACATGTTTAAACATTTCCAAACTTGAAGGTTAAAAATATTGAATATCACAGAAACCACCTTAGGCATGAAGTGCAGCATTGGAAAACCTAGAAGTGTGAGGCTAAGTGAGGAGATGAGATTTTTAAAGCCAAAAACTGAAAGTGTTTATTTGAAGAGTACAATCCAAAGCTTCTCTATTTGCTTTTACAGGTTGTGTGGAATGTATTTCAATTATGATACAAAACGTGCATTAGAAACACTTCAAGAAGAAAAGCCTGAGTTGACCATTGTCTTTGAGCCTGTTCGGTAGTGGTGGAAGCAGGGCTGCCAGACGCCAAGGTTCTTTGCCTTCTCTGCCATCTAGGTGTGGATAAGTGGTAGTGAGTACTCCTCCATCAGGGTTAAGACCACCACTCTGTGATTCTTCTGGTCCAGTGAGGAAGAGTGGAAGCTTGCTGATGGTGCCTTTGCCTAGAGAACGTGAGCATCTCCTTTACCTCTGGGTTGAAGACACCAGGGCAATAAAATCATCAAACAACACAGGTCTCACCATAGTGCCTCAGTCAGAGGATGTGCTCCTGTTGGTGACCTCATGTAACTAACTCATTCAATAAAGCACTTTTTCTTTCTTTTTCTCTTTTTGCTCTAGCTCTCCTTTCCCTCATATCTTCCCCCCCCCCTTTTTTTGTTTACTTTTGACTGTATCATTCCTCCTGCCATCTTTCTCTTAACTGACCATAACAGAATGAGTTAACTGTATATTATGTTGCAATTTTGTGGCAGCAACTTATTTATTTTTAATCTTTGAACAGTTATATTTTCTAATAAAATAATTCATTTTATTGTATTGTAGCTGGTTGAAAATTTGGAAAATAGAAAAACTTTATTGTATTTATTGAGTTAATTTGTTTCCTTTCCTTAATTTTAAGAGAGTGTGCCTAGAAATCTTTTTATTTATTTATCTAAACTACTAAAGATAAAATAAATTGCTTCATGTGTTAAAAAATCTCTTTGCCAAATGATTCAATTGTAATGAATAAGGAAAAAAAAATGTCTTATCCTAACTCTGATGGTTGAAATTTCAGCTCTGGTAGGACAGGAGGTTGAAATCATGCAAAAGAAAGTTTTAGAGTAGAGGGAGCCTATATTCATAAATAGAAGTATTATGTAGAAAATGCATTTTGCCTTCAGTTATAAGAACTTATCTTGGATTTGTCACATTCCAGGAGCATTTCATCTACCACACTTCACATAGCATTAAATCATTAATGTATATTGAATGATTGCTTCTCCACACATGGAGCAACTCTTAAACCACATGGAATTTTTCAGGATGGAAATACCACTTCCTTTTTCAAATGAGTCATCTAGACCTCTGCTTTTCAAAGTGTAGCCTATGGACTGTTGATGTAAGGAGATTTTGAAAGAATGTAAATCAATCGAATTACTAAGTATGCTTTTTAGATGAGCTGACTTTTTTCATGATAAGACTTTTTCAATAAGGGAAGCAGTATGTGATTTATATTCTGGTGCAAAGTCTTTTTCTAGTCTAGGACTAGCACTTTTGAGTAACTCTGATCTCGATATTTGTTTTTTTGCATCTTAGTGAAGTGAGATATTGCAGACTGCCTCTCTGCCATAAACACCTTGACATGCAGGATAAAATATAATTAGAAAAACACAGCTAAACTGGAAAGACAGAAGAAAAATTTCTGTTCATTAAGATCTCAAAATTGGATTAAAAGTTTACCTTTCAGTGGTCAAGAGGAATATCTGAATAGATAAATACCCCACAATATAACTATTAATTTGGAAAATTCCATGAGGTTTTCCACACTAGTAGAACTAAAAAATAAGTAAAGGTGATGGATAGAAAAATCAATATACAAACATCAACACATGCAGTTGGAAAGAAATCATTCGTTCCAACCATCACAATTAAAATTGGGTGAGGCATGAAGCAGTAATGGGTGCTAAAACCTAATAGGAAATTTAAATGATAAGCAGTATTCTTGTGTAGTCTGAAATTATCTTTTTACAGTTGGCTAATCAGTTGCAAAAGAAAAATAGTAACTATATAAAGAGCAGAAATTGGACAGTACCTGACCATCTAATAAAAAATATCAGTGAGGGCAGATGGATGTCTGCTTTCAGGTGAGATGACTTGAGGTGGAACCAATATCACTACTGTGTGTTTCTGGTTGAGAACCTGGAATTTAATCATCAGCAAACACCAGACAAACTCCAAATGAGGAAGTTCTATTAAAAGGGGGGGGGGGGAACTATATTCTTCAAGAATGTCAATGTCAGTGTTGACAATGGATAAATCTTGGGGTGGGAGGGTTATGGAATTATTCTTTAGACTGTTCTTATTCTTGCATCTTTTATGTACATATGACATATTTCCAAATAAAAGGTATAAATAATCGAAACAGCAGTATTTCTAAGCACTTGCAATTTAAAATGTAATAAAATCCTATTAATAAAGGGACTTCCCTGCTGGTGCAGTGGTTAAGAATCCACCTGCTAATGCAGGGGACATGGTTTCAAGCCCTTGTCTGGGAAGATCCCACATGCCGCGGAGCAGCTAAGCCCATGCACCACAACTACTGAAGCCCGTGCACCACAACTACTGAAGCCCGTGCACCTAGAGCCCGTGCTCTGCAACAAGAGAAACTACCTCAATGAGAAGCTCACACACTGCAACGAAGAGTAGCCCCCGCTCGCCACAGCTAGAGAAAGCCTGTGCACAACAACGAAGACCCAACGTAGCCAAAAATAAATGAATAAATTTATTTTTAAAAATCCCATTAATCATAGCAATAAAAGTTATTAAGTATGCAAACAAAAGAAGAGCAAAGAGCATTTTTCTCACCATCCAAGTCTACAAAGATTTACCCACTACAGTCACTGACCAACAGTGCACTCTGTGTTTCAGACAGAGGAAATTAAAGATGACAACAGGATGCTCTGTGTTTTGGACAAACAGGTTCCTTAGATAGTTAGATGTAGGTCAGGAAGAGTTTTAATAAGCCCAGTTTCTTTCATCTTCTCATAGATAGAAAAGCATGTTAATCATTAACTTGAGATATCTGTTCGTTATGACTAGCAGTAATCTTTTACCAAGATGTATACTTGACTACATGCATTCCCTAGCCAAAAAAAAAAAAAAAAAAAGTCACATATATACTGGCTTCTTCCCCTACCTCTTTGGAGCAGTTCCTCAGAGCTATCTGAGAGGCTGTCTCCTGGGCTATAGTCCTCAGTAAGACCCTGAATAAAATGTAACTTGTGTGTTTTTCTTTCAGTCAATATTTACCTGGAGTGAATCTCTTAAAAATTAAAAGTTGTAAAAAACCATACAAAAGAGGACCTGAATGAATGGAGAGATGGAGATATATGTCATATTCATGGATGGGAAGTTTCAAAGGCATGACAATGTTATCTGTTCCTCCCCTCAAACTAAAATTTGATGCAATTGTCATTAACATACTGACAGGGATTTTCACAGAACTGAGCAAGATAATTTTTTAAATGTATAAGAAAAATAAGGAACAAAGAATATCCAGAAAAAATTTGACAACGTAGGAGAACTTGCCACACTAGATATTAAAAAGCTATAAAACTGATTGATGTAGTATAGGCAGGATAGAGTTCATGCACAGGCATAGGCATGCATGGAAATGTAATTTGTGACATTGAAAATGTTGAGGAAAGGAAGGACTAGTCAACCTGGCTGGGACAAAGAGCCATGCACATGGAAACATTGTATTTCTGCCTTATATCATACAAATAAATTCCAAAAGTAATGAAGACACATTTTCAAAGTAAAGCTACATGTACAACAACGTGACTATAGTTAACAATACTGTATTGTATAATTGAAGTTTGCTAAGAGGGTAGATCTTAAATGTTCTCACCATACACACACACACAAAAGGAAAAGTGCAACTATGTGAGACAATAGATATGTTAATTAGCTTGATTGAGTTGATTGTTTCACAGTGTATACTTAACTAAAACATCACATTGTGTTCTACCTATTTACCTATCTAATTTTTATTTGTCAGTTATAACCCAATGAAGCTGGGGGAGAAACAGAATGACAGGAAAGTGCATTACATGACATAAGCACATTGACACAGATCATTAAATTAACAGAATGCAGTCACAATAAAAGCACATTGTTTTCTTCAGGGAAGAAAGTATAAAGACTTTAGAAGAAAATAGAGCAAAATGTGCAAGTTTAGGTAATGTGCTTCTTGAAATAAATATAAAATACACAAAGTATAAAGGAAAGGTTGATAAACTATAAAATGTAAAACTTTTGAGCATTGTTGTAAAGATAAAATATTAGCCCCAGCTTGAACCCTCTTGTGCCCAGTTCTGGTTCACATTTCACTCCAGCCATTGTGCTCACCAGCTGCACACAGATGCAATATGATAGTATGTCAAGTCAGAGGTAACACCTATCTTTCTTTGCCTTTCAGCCATGAGGCTTCTCTGATACTCCATGGGACATTTGCTGAACAACCCCATGCTGCCCAGCCTGCCAATACAACAAAGCTAATGCCCTTGAGAACAGGGGTGGGGACCACTATGAAGGTTTCCTCTTCCTTTGAGTGATACATTCTACATACTTTTCAGAAGGACTTGCTAGGATTGAGGCCCTGTAACTTACTGTAGGGGTCAGCTTATTACACCTCCCTTGTGTTTGCTTTCCTTCTGTTATGGATTATGTCAAGTTGAATGAAAATGCGCAACACAAGAACTGTGAGTGTAGTTTATTCAGTGTCTTACTGAGGTCTATAGCCTGGGAGAGAGCCTCTACGATAGCTCTGAGAAACTGTTCTGAAGAGGTAAGGGGGGAGGCCCACATAAATATGATTTTGCTGAAGCGTACTTGTAATCAATCACACATCTCTGTAGAAGATTGCTGCTAGTTGCCAAGAACGAATATCTTAGTGGTTTTAGTGTTTTTCTAAGTATGGGAAGATGCAAGAATTAGGGTTCATAAAATTTTCTCCTGAAAAAATCTAACTATCTGAAGTCTTGTTCTGCCAGTTTTCCCAGAGTGCCTCATTCCTGATCTCTGCCCTGAATTTCTTTCAAGTTATACTGAAGGCCAGCGACTACAGTGGCTAATGACTTAATTCTTGTAGAACCAGTGGCGAGTGACATTCTTTAGTTTGCAGTTACATTGTGTTCCCTCGCCCCACAACCTGTCTCAATTCATATGTTGAAACCCCAACCTTCAGTAACTCAGAATGTGACCCTATTTGGAAACAGGGTCTTTATAGATGTAATTAGTTAAGGTGGGAACATGCTGGAGTAGAATGGGCCCTAATTCAATATGCCTGGTATCCTTGTAAAAGGGTAAAATTTAGACACAGACATAAACACAGGGAGAACATCATGTGCAGATGAAGGCAGAACTCTACAAACCGAGGAATGCCAAGGATTTTCAGCAAACCACCTGAGAGACAGACAGAGACAGAGACAGAGACAGAGACATGGAGCAGATTCTTCCTCATAGCTCTCAGAAGGAACCAACCTGGTTGACATCCCGGTCTCAGATGTCTAACCTCCAGAACTGTGAGACAGTGCATTTCTATTATTTAAACCACGCAGTTTGTGGCACTTTGTTATGGCAGTGCTAGTAAACTAATACAATTTGTAATAGCAAAATGTTTAGTCAGGTTAAAATGGTAACACTCACTCTCAGAACTGATGTGTCACTAGCAGCCAGTGGAGCTTTTCCAGTGACGAAACTTTATAGGAACATTTGTAGAAATGGAGGAGGCTCACCCTACTCCCGAATGTCCTCATCTTAACTAATTACAACTGCAATAATGCTATTTCCAAATAAGGTCACATTCTGGGGTGCTGGGAGATAGACCTTCAATATATAAATTTTGGGGGACACAAACTCATAAGCGTGCTCTCTCTGGCTCTCCAAATTCATGTTCTTTTCACGTGTAAAATACATTCACTGTATCCCAACCTCCCTAAAGGTCTTCACCCATTCCACTATCCAAGCTCATCTAATTATCATCTAGAATTCCCTGGCAGTCCAGAGGTTAGGACTCCGGGCTTTCACTGTCAAAGGCCTGGGTTCAATCCCTGGTTGGGGAACTAAGATCCTGCAAGCTGTGCAGCTCGGCCAAAAAAAATACATCATCTAAATCAGGTATGGGTGAGACTTGAGGAATAATTCATCCTGAGGCAAAATTCCTGTCCAGCTGTGAACATGTGAAACCAAACATCAGGTTATGTACTTCCAAAATATAATGGTGGGACAGGCATAGGATAGACATTCCCATTCAAAAGGAGAAAAATCAGAAGGAAAGAAATAATCACTGGTCCCAAGCAAGTATGAAACCTGACAGAACAAATTCCATTAGATTTTAAGTCTTGAGAATAATCTGCTCTGATTATGCACTGCCCTCCTGGTCACAAAAAAGTAGATGACCTCACCCCCTGGACCTGTGCTCTCTGGACCCTGGTGACAATGGCAGCCTTGTCAAACTCTGAACCACCAATAGGATCAGTCTTCCATTTTCTTGAAGGATAACATGTATTCCTAGACAGATAGCCCTGTTGGCCCATTTCTTGCCTCTGGAATCCTAGAAATCCTACAGTCTCCTTTATTTTATTCTGTTTCTGTCTCCTTTAGTCCAATCTGTCAGTATTTCTGCTGATAGAACATTCACAAAAATCTTGTTGGTCTCCTGTGAAATTCATAGGAGTCCAAATCATCAAACAAGAGGGACCTTTTTAGATCTTACCTGGACAACAAATTTATTCCTGGTTTCTACTGAGATAGTTGATTGGATCCATGAGTCACATGCCTCATCCCTTTAGCAAACAGTTGTCCAGTCACATTCTTGATCCTGTAGCTTAAACTACACACGCACACACACACACACACACACACACACACACACCTTGCATGAAAGCATCCATGCACTTCTGTTGAACTTAAGTTTAAATTGGGAAAGAATCACAGTTTTGTGATATGTCATGCCATCTGTAAACATTGTATATCTACCCCATTATTCTCCTTTTCTATCTTTCAGTAATGTTTAGTTATTTTTTTAATATGTATCTCCCTCAGTTTTAAAAATTAGCTTTATTCCTATATACTCTAATATCTTTGTGGCCTTTATAAATGGGGTTGCATTTCTATTGCATTTTATAATGTCATTGTTGGATTGTGAAATTGCTGTATATAAATAAATATTTATCTATAGCAAAACAATTAGCTTTAGTATTCTAGTGGTTTGTCTAATGAATTTGCTTGCTTTTTCTATATAGATATCACCTTCAAGTAATAATAATTCTCTGATTCTTCTTTTCTCTTTCTCCTACATCTTATTTTTCTTTCTAGTTTGTTACATTATGTAGTTTTTACTACTTGGAGTGGTAGTGAATATCCTTGCTATGCTCCAAATTTAATGAGAATTAACCTAAGATTCACAATTCCTGGTTTCTTTTATTTTTTAAAATTTTTTATTTATTTTATGTATTTTATTTTTTAACATCTTTATTGGAGTATAATGGCTTTACAATAGTGTGTTAGTTTCTGCTTTATAACAAAGTGAATCAGTTATACATATACATATATCTGCATATCTCTTCCCTCTTGTGTCTCCCTCCCTCCCACCCTCCCTATCCCACCCTTCCAGCTGGTCACAAAGCACCGAGCTGATCTCCCTGTGCTATGCAACTGCTTCCCACTAGCTATCTATTGTACATTTGGTAGTACATATATACACTACCACTCTCTACCATGTCCATATATACACTACCACCCTCTCACTTTGTCCCAACTTACCCTATCCCTTCCCCGTGTCCTCAAGTCCATTCTCTAGTAGGTCTGTGCCTTTATTCCCATCTTGCCCCTAGTTCTCCATGACCTGTTTTTTTTTTTTTTTTAGATTCCATATATATGTGTCAGCATACGGTATTTGTTTTTCTCTTTCTGTCTTAACTTCACTCTGTATGACAGACTCTAGGTCCATCCACCTCACTACAAATAACTCAATTTCGTTTCTTTTTATGGCTGAGTAATATTCCATTGTACATATGTGCTACATCTTCTTTGTCCATTCATCTGTCGATGGACACTTAGGTTGCTTTCAAGTCCTGGTTATTGTAAATAGAGCTGCAATGAACATTGTGGTACATGACTCTTTTTGAATTACGGTTTTCTCAGGGTATATGCCCAGTAGTTGGATTGCTGGGTCGTATGGTAGTTCTATTTTTAGTTTTTGAAGGAACCTTTATACTGTTCTCCATAGTGGCTGTATCAATTTACATTCGCACCAACAGTGTATGAGGGTTCCCTTTTCTCCACACCCTCTCCAGCATTTATTGTTTGTAGATTTTTTGATGATGGCCATTCTGACTGGTGTGAAATGATATCGTATTGTAGTTTTGATTTGCATTTCCCTGATGATTAGCGATGTTGAGCATCCTTTCATGTGTTTGTTGGCAATCTGTTTATCTTCTTTGGAGAAATGTCTATTTAGGTCTTCTGCCCATTTTTGGATTGGGTTTTTTGTTTTTTGATATTGAGCTGCATGAGCTGCTTGTAAATTTTGGAGATTAATCTTTTGTCAGTTGCCTCATTTGCAATTTTTTTCTCCCATTCTGAGGGTTGTCTTTTTGTCTTGTTTATGGTTTCCTTTGCTGTGCAAAAGCTTTTAAGTTTCATTAGGTCCCATTTGTTTATTTTTGTTTTTATTTCCATTTCTCTAGGAAGTATGTCAAAAAGGATCTTGCTGTGATTTATGTCATAGAGTGTTCTGCCTAAGTTCTCCTCTAAGAGTTTTATAGTGTCTGGCCTTAAATTTAGTCTTAAATCCATTTTGAATTTATTTTTGTGTATGGTGTTGAGTGTTCTATTTTCATTCTTTTACATGTAGCTGTCCAGTTTCCCCAGTACCACTTATTGAAGAGGCTGTCTTTTCTCCATTGTATATTCTTGCCTCCTTTATCAAAGATAAGGTGATCATATGTGCGTGGGTTTATCTCTGGGCTTTCTATCCTGTTTCATTGATCTATATTTCTGTTTTTGTGCCAGTACCATACTGTCTTGATTACTGTAGTTTTGTAATATAGTCTGAAGCCAGGGAGCCTGATTCCTCCAGCTCTGTTTTTCTTTCTCAGGATTGTTTGATGATTCAGGGTGTTCTTTGTTTCCATACAAATTGTGAAATTTTTTGTTCTAATTCTGTGAAAAATGCCATTCATAATTTTATAGAGATTGCATTGAATCTGTAGATTGCTTTGGTCAGTATAGTCATTTTCACAATATTGATTCTTCCAATCCAACAACATGGTGTGTCTCTCCATCTGTTTTTGTCATCTTTGATTTCTTTCATCAGTATCTTATAGTTTTCTGAGTACAGGTCTTTTGCCTCCTTAGGTAGATATATTCCTAGGTATTTTATTCTTTTTTTGCAATGGTAAATGGGATTGTTTCCTTAATTTCTCTTTCTGATATTTCATTGTTAGTGTATAGGAATGCAAGAGATTTCTGTGCATGAATTTTGTATCCTGCACATTTACCAGATTCATTGATTAGCTCTAGTAGTTTTCTGGTGGCATCTTTAGGATTTTCTGTGCATAGTGTCATGTCATCTGCAAACAGTGACAGCTTTACTTCTTCTTTTCCAATTTGGATTCCTTTTATTTATGTTTCTTCTCTGATTGCTGTGACTAAAACTTCCAAAACTATGTTGAATAATAGTGGTGAGAGTGGACAACCTTGTCTTGTTCCTGATCTTAGAGTAAGTGGTTTCAGTTTTTCACCACTGAGAATGATGTTGGCTGTGGGTTTGTCATATATGGCCATTATTATGTTGAGGTAAGTTCCCTCTATGCCTACTTTCTGGAGGGTTTTTATCATAAATGAGTGTTGAATTTTGTCAAAAGATTTTTATGCATCCATTGAGATTATCATATGGTGTTTCTCCTTCAATTTGTTAATATGGTGTATCACATTGATTGATTTGCATGTATTGAAGTATCCTTGCATTCCTGGGATAAACCCCACTTGATCATGATGTATGATCCTTTTAATGTGCTGCTGGATTAGTTTGCTAGTGTTTTGTTGAGGATTTTTGCATCTATGTTCATCAGTGATATTGGTCTGTAATTTTCTTTTTTTGTGACATCTTTGTCTGGTTTTGGTATCAGGGTGATGGTGGCCCTGTAGAAGGAGTTTGGGAGTGTTCTTCCCTCTGTTATATTTTGGAAGAGTTTAGGAAGGATAGGTATTAGCTCTTCTCTAAATGTTTGATAGAATTCGCCTGTGAAGCCATCTGGTCCTGGGCTTTTATTTGTTGGAAGATTTTTTATCACAGTTTCAATTTCAGTGCTTGTGATTGGTCTGTTTATATTTTCTATTTCTTCCTTGTTTAGCCTCGGAAGGTTGAGCTTTTCTAAGAATTAGTCCATTTCTTCCAGGTTGCCCATTTTATTGGCATGTACTTGCTTGTAGTAATCTCTCACGATCCTTTGTTCTTCTGCAGTGTCAGTTGTTACTTCTCCTTTTTCAGTGCTAATTCTATTGATTTGAGTCTTCTCCCTTTTTTTCTTGATGAGTCTGGCTAATGGTTTATCAATTTTCTGTATCTTCTCAAAGAACCAACTGTTAGTTTATTGATCTTTGCTATTGTTTCCTTCATTTCTTTTTCATTTATTTCTGCTCTGATCTTTATGATTTCTTTCCTTCTGCTAACTTTGGGGGTTTTTTGTTCTTCTTTCTCTAATTGCTTTAGGTGTAATGTTAGGTTGTTTATTTGAGATGTTCCTTGTTTCTTGCAGTAGGATTGTATTGCTATAAACTTCTCTCTTAGAACTGCTTTTGCTGCATTCCATAGGTTTTGGGTCGTCGTGTTTTCATTGTCATTTGTTTCTAGGTATTATTTGATTTCCTCTTTATTTTCTTCAGTGATCTCTTGGTTATTTAGTAATATATGTTTAGCCTCCATGTGTTTGTATTTTTTACAGATTTTTTCCTGTAATTGATATCTAGTCTCATAGCATTGTGGTCGGAAATGATTCAATTTTCTTAAATTCACCAAGGCTTGATTTGTGCCCCAACATATGATCTATCCTGGAGAAGGTTCTATGAACACTAGAGAAGATAGTGTATTCTGTTGTTTTTGGATGGAATGTCCTATAAATATTAATTAAATCCATCTTGTCTAATGTGTCATTTAAAGCTTGTGTTTCCTTATTTCTTTTCATTTTGGATGATCTGTCCATTGGTGAAAGTGGGGTGTTAAAGTCCTAGTATTATTGTGTTACTGTCGATTTCCCTTTCTATGGCTGTTAGCATTTGCCTTATGTATTGAGGTACTCCTATGTTGGGTGCATAAATATTTACAACTGTAATATCTTCTTCTTGGATTGATCCTTTGATCATTATGCAGTGTCCTTCTTTGTTTCTTATAACAGTCTTTATTTTAACATCTATTTTGTCTGATATGATAATTGCTACTCCAGCTTTCTTTTGATTTCCATTTGTATGGAATATCTTTTTCCATCTCATCACTTTCAGTCTGTATGTGTCCCTAGGTCTGAAGTGGGTCTCTTGTAGACAGCATATATACAGGTCTTGTTTCTGTATCCATTCAACCTGCCTGTGTCTTTTGGTTGGAGCATTTAATCCATTTACTTTTAAGGTAATTATCACTATATATGTTCCTATTACCATTTTCTTAATTGTTTTGAGTTTGTTTTTGTAGGTCTTTTCCTTCTCTTGTCTTTTCTGCCTAGAGAAGTTCCTTTAGCATTTGTTGTAAAGCTGGTTTGGTGGTGCTGAATTCTTTTAGCTTTTGCTTGCCTGTAAAGATTTTAATTTCTCCATCATATCTGACTGGGATCCTTGCTGGGTAGAATAATTTCGGTTGTAGGTTTTTCCCTTTCATCACTTTAAATATGTCCTGCCACTCCCTTCTGGCTTGCAGAGTTTCTGCCGAAAGATGAGCTGTTAGCCTTATGGGGATTCCCTTGTATGTTATTTGTTGCTTTTCCCTTGCTGCTTTTAATATTCTGTCTTTGTATTTAATTTTTGATAATTTGATTAATATCTGTCTTGTGGTGTTTCTCCTTGCATTTATCCTGTATGGGACTCTCTGTGCTTCCTGGACTTGATTGACTATTTCCTTTCCCATATTAGGGACGTTTTCAACTATAAATGTTCAAATACTTTCTCAGACCCTTTCTTTTTCTCTTCTTCATCTGGGACCCCTATAATTCGAAAGTTGGTGCATTTAATGTTGTCCCAGAGGTCTCTGAGACTGTCCTTAATTCTTTTCATTATTTTTTCTTTATTCTGCTCTGCAGTAGTTATTTCCACTATTTTATCTTCCAGGTCACTTATCCGTTCTTCTGCCTCAGTTATTCTGCTATTGCTTCCTTCTAGAGAATTTTCAATTTCATTTATTGTGTTGTTCATCATTGTTTGTTTGCTCTTCAGTTCTTCTAGGTCTTTGTTAAACATTTCTTGTATTTTCTCCAACCTATTTCCAAGACTTTGGATCATCTTTATTATTATTACTATGAATTCTTTTTCAGGTAGACTGTTTATTTCCTGCTTCATTTGTTTGGTCTGGTGTGTTTTTACCTTGCTCCTTCACCTGCTGTATATTTCTCTGTCTTCTCATTTTGTTTAGCTCACTGTGTTTGGGGTCTCCTTTTTGCAGGCTGCAGGTTCATAGTTCTCATTGTTTATGGTATCTGCCCCCAGTGGGTAAGGTTGGTACAGTGGTATGTATAGGCTTCCTGGTGGAGGGGAATGGTGCCTGTGTTCTGGTGGGTGGGGCTGGATCTTGTCCTTCTGGTGAGAAGGGTCGAGTCTGGTGGTGTGTTTTGCGGTGTCTGTGAACTTAATATGATTTTAGGCAACCTCTGTGCTAACGAGTGGGGTTGTGTTCCTGTCTTGCTAGTTGTTTGGCATGGAGAGTCCAGCACTGGAGCTTGCTGGCTGTTGGGTGGAGCTGTGTCTTAGCATTTAGCTGGAGATTTCTGGCAGAGCTCTTGACGATTGATATTACTTGGGGCTGCAAGGTGTCTGGTGGTCCAATGTCCTGAAGTCAGCTCTCCCACCTCGGAGGCTCAGGCCTTACACCAGGCTGGAGCACCAAGACCCTGTTAGCAGACGTCCCTGGTGGTGCAGGGGTAAAGAATCCACCTACCATTGCAGGGGACACAGTTTCAATCCCTGGTCTGTGAAGATCTCACATGCCACATAGCAACTAAGCCCATGTGCCACAACTACTGAGCCTGCACTCTAAAGCCTGCAAGCCACAACTACTGAAGCCCATGCGTCTAGAGCCCATGCTCTGCAACAAGGAGAAACCACCACAATGAGAAGCCCGTGTGCACCACAATGAAGTTTAGCCCCTGCTCGCCACAACTAGATATAGCCCGCACACAACAACGAAGACCCAATGCAGCTAAAAATAAAATAAATAAATAAATAAAGTAAAAAAAAAAAAAAAAAAGACCCTGTGAACCACATGGCTCAGAAGAAAAGGGAGGAAAAAAGAAAGAAAAAAAGATAATAATTATAAAAAAGTAAAATAATAATAATAATAAAAAGAGAGCATCCAAACCAATAAACAAATCCACGAATGATAACAAGCACTAAAAACTATACTAAGATAAACATAAAAATCAGAAACAGATTAGTTGCAGACAGCAAACCCTAAGTCTACAGTTGCTCCCAAAGTCCACCATCTCAATTTTGGGATAATTCATTATCTATTCAGTTATTCCACAGGTGCAGGGTACATCAAGTTGATTGTGTGGGTTTAATCCACTGCTCTTGAGGCTTCACGGAGAAATTTCCCTTTCTCTTCTTTGTTTGCACAGCTCCTGGGGTTCAGCTTTGGTTTTGGCCCCACCTCTGCATGAAGGTGGCCCTCAGGCATCTGTTCCCCTTCCAGACAGGAGGAGGTTAAAGCAGTGGCTGATTAGGGCACTCTTGTTCACTCAGGTGGGGGGGAGGGAGGGGTATTGTAATCATACTTGGAATGAAGAGTGAGCCTGGGGTGGCAGAGACCGGCGTGACATTGCAACAGCCTGAGGTGTGCTGTGTTTTCTTCCAGGGAAGTTGTTCTTGGATCACAGGACCCTGGCAGGCTGCATAGGCTCCCAGGGGGAGGTGTGGATAGTGACCTGTGCTTGCACATAGGACTCTTGGTGACAGCAGCAGCAGCGTTAGAGTTTCATGCCCGTCTCTGGGGTCCGAGCTGATAGCTGTGGCTCGCACCCATCTATGGAGCTCTTTTAGCTGGTGCTCTGAATTCCCTCTCCTCGCACACCCTGCAACCATGGTCTCTTGTCTCGTAGGTAGTTCCAGACTTTTTCCCAGACTCCCTCCTGGCTAGCTGTGGTGCAGTAGCCCCCTCAGGCTGTCTTCACGCAGCCAACCCCAGTCCTATCCGTGGAGTATGATGTCCAAAGCCTGAGCCTCAGCTCCCAGCTCTGACCCTCCCTGGCAGGTGAGCAGACAAGCCTCTCAGGCTGGTGAGTGCTGGCCGGCACCAATCCTCTGTGTGGGAATCTCTCTGCTTTGCCCTCTGCACTGCTGTTGCTGCGCTCTCCTCCGTGGCTCTGAAGATTCCCCCCTGCCCATCCCCTCTGTCCACCAGTGAAGGAGTTTCCTAGTGTGTGGAAACTTTTCCTCCTTCACAGCTCCCTCTCAGAGGTGCACGTCCCATCCCTATTCTTTTGTCTCTGTTTTTTCTTTTGCCCTACCCAGGTACATGGAGACTTTCTTGCCTTTGGGAAGTCTGAGGTCTTCTGCCAGCATTCAGTAGGTGTTCTGCAGGAGTTGCTCCACATGTAGATGTATTTTTGATGTGTTTGTGGGGAGGAAGGTGATCTGCACGTCTTACTCCTCCGCCATGTTGAAGGTTCCCCCTTTGCCAGGAGTCTTCTAAGATCACCCTCCACATCCTTGTTCCTCGGGGTACAGATGAAGGGATTGAGGGTGGGTGTGATTTGGAATAGACGAGGGAGATAAATTCGCCCTGCTCCTGGGAGTAGCTGGAAGGAGGTTGCAAGTACAAGTAGATGGCAGGTAGGTAGATGAGGGAGACCACCACCAGGTGGGAAGAACAGGTCCCAAATGCCTTGTGCCATCCCTTGGAAGACTGGATCATGAGCACTGCACGAGCAATGAAGCCGTAAGAGAGAAGGATGAGAGCTAGGGGGACCAGCACAAAGAAGGTCACCAGCACAGCCAGTGTGGTGTCATTCACAGCTGTGTCAGCACACGCTAGCTTGATCTTGGCTGGCACCTCACAGAAGAAGTTGTTTAGCACCTTTTGCCCACAGAAAGGCAACTGTACTCTCAGGACTACCTAAACAAGGGAGTTGCCAAAGTCACTGAGCCAGGCCACAACCACAAGCTGCTGGCAGAGAGGGCAGTGCATGATAATGGTGTATCAGAGGGGCTCACAGATGGCCACGTAGCGGTCCAGAGCCATGGCTGCTCGTGCATCCCAACTAGTGGAAAACTGCATACTGTACAGTGCAGCCACTGTAGTTGATGGTCTTGCTGGAGCTTCCCATGTTGACCAGCATCTGAAGGACCTTGGTGGTGGTATAGCAGAGGTCCAGGAAGGAGAGGTGGTTGAGGAAGATTTACGTGGGGCTGTGGAGCTGGGGATCCAGCTGGGACACCAGGATGATGGAAATGTTCCCCAACATGGACAGAACATAGGACACCAGGAGGACCACAAAGAGAGGAAGTTCCAGACATGGCCTATCAGAAACACCCAGAAGGATGAAGTCCTTAGGGGGGGTCCCCCAAAAAGCTTTGGTTGTCACTTCTCATGCTGAGGCATTTTCTGGCACCTGTGATCAATTGAGAAAGTTGGGATGAATAAAATCTAAGAAGCAAAATTAACTGTCTTTCTCATGCCAGTGCCTGTGCTTTCTTATACAGGTTCCACCATGTCTGATCTTCCTTACCTCTGTAAAGACACTGAAATATGGAGGAAATTAGAACCAAGAGTCAGACAGTTGCATGTATGTCTTGCTCTCCTTCCTACTCTGTGACCCTCTCTGAACTTCAATTTCTGCATCTGTAACATGGGGAAAAAATACCTGCTTCAACTACATTCTTGGGGATGATAAAGGGCCATTAGGTTTGTGAAAGCATATTGTAAGAGCAATTTTCTTCCAATTTGGTCAAAATCTGCCATAGCTCCCATCACTATTAGAAGGTTTGAATTCTCTCTACAAACTCATTAACCAGGCATTGATCACTTTCTTAGGCTTTCTTGTTTGACCTTTTTGAAGTGGTGGCGGGAGGGAGGTGAAAGGTGGCATAAAGCAAGAGTAAGGGCTTTGCATTGGTGGGAAGGTAAATTGGTACAACCATCGTGGAGAACAGTATAGAGGTTCCTCAAAAAACTAAAAATAGAGCTACCATATGATCCTGCAATCCCACTCCTGGGCATCTATCCAGAGAAAACTACAATTTGAAAAGATACATGCACCACAATGTTCATTGCAGCACTATTTACAATAGCCAGAACATGGAAGCAACCTAAATGTCCATCGACAGATGAATGGATAAAGAAGATGTGGTGCATACATACAATGAAATATTACTCAGCCATAAAAAAGAATGAAATAATGTTACTTGCAGCAACATGGATGGACCTAGAGATTATCATACTGAGTGAAATAAGCCAGACAGAGAAAGACAAATATCATACTATATTGCTTATATGTGGAATCTAAAAAAGTGATACAAATGAACTTATTTACAAAACAGAAATACAGTCACAGATGTAGAAAACAAACTTATGGTTACCAGGGAGGAAAGTGGGGGGTTGGGGGGAGGAATAAATTGGGAGATTGGGATTGACATATATATGCTACTGTATATATAATAGATAACTAATAAAGACTTACTGTATAACACAGGGAACTCTTCTCAGTACTCTGTAATGACCTATATGGGAAAAGAATGTAAAAAAGAGTGGATATATGTATATGTACAACTGATTCACTTTGCTGTACAGCAGAAACTAACACAACATTTTAAATCAGATATACTCCAATAAAAATTTTTTTAAAAAGTAAGGGCTTTGTAAATAGCTAAGGGGTTTATTGATATGAGCACATCCTACTCACCTCCTAAGGTTTATATTGCCTCCCTGGCTCTCCATGCTGGTCTCTCTCTCCATGACTGCTCGTACATGGACAGCACTATCATTCACTTAGGCAGTTAAAAACAAACAAACAAACAAAAAAACACAGTCCAAAATCCTGAGTGGAGGAGATAAGTCCCTTCCACATTTGACTGGGTCATGGCACCTAATGAGACTCCAGAACATAGAATTTTGAGCAAAGGGAGAAAGGTGTTGATGAGGGTAAGAAACATAGCCCCTGGAGTTGTCTACTGAAGGATAAGATTGCCTCTAGAGGTAACATTTATCAGGCAGTTTGAGTGACATTTGAATTCCCTATAAAACTTTTTTTGCCAAGGAGCTGTTTCCTCTTGGAGTTGAAAAACACAACTGATCTGATTTCCAGATTCCATTGCTGTCATAAAGCAACTGTGTTGCCCTCTTCTGACTCAGGGGGCGTTACTACTGAGCTGCATTGGTCTCCAACCTCCTACACTCCCCTCAGGACTGTACACCCTCAAGTTCATGGTGGGAATGATACAGTCCATGATAATATTGAAAGGGAATTAAGTCCTGTGTGCAGGTAACTTATGAAGGATTCATTTTTTAGTTCTTTATTTGGTGCTTTATACATAACTCTAAAATTCATAGAGATCTCTTCAGCCTAGATGCTGTAATAAACATGTTTCCTCCCATTCCCCACAGCTCTACATTCTAAGGAATGTATTATTTGAAAATAACTCAAATTCTGGGGTTGAAATGGATAAATAAGTGCAAATTACCTTTCTTCCTCTGCTGTTTCAAAACTATATAATATTTCCTATTAAGTTCCCAATATTCTTGTGGAACACCCAATTGTTGCACTTCTACCCACCATCCTATCAAAAATACTTCTAAGATAATTCTATAAGAGAATTTGATTATTTTATCTCTAATGGGAACACAAGACCCAGATTTTGACACATGAGTTGCAGCAGGGCAAAGTCAGGCTTGCTCCTTTTTTAAGATGAAAAGTAATTATGTCATTTTCCTTTCCTAATTTCTGATTCCAAGGTTTCTTCTCAGAACCTAAACTAGACAAGAAAGAGAAAAGTTGGGGAATGGTGAAAAAAGAGATAAAAGGATGGAGGAAGCAAGAAAGATAGAGGGATAGATATAGGAGATTTTTAATAATAAATACCAATTATTAAGCACTCATGTGAGTGAGGTACTGTGATAACAACAGTACATGGTTATCTTACTTAGTGCTTTAACAACCCAGTAAGGTAGAAGTTTTCAACCCTGTTTTACTGTTAAGCAGTGTCTTGGGGAGGATAACTGGTCTACCTTATATTATTTATGTAGCAGCAACTGACAGTCAATACTGAAAGCTAAGATCTTCCTTTTAGCCATTATTCTCTCTAGCACTTTGCTTTTTAAAAATTTTTTTGATTTTTTAAAATTAAGGTATAATTGACATATAACATTAGTTTCAGGTGTACAACATAATGATTCTATATTTGTATATATTGCAAAATGATCACCACAGTAATTCTAGTTAACATCTGTTCCCATATATAGTTACAATTTTTTTTCTTGTGATTGGAACTTTTAAAATCTACTCTCTCAGCAACTTTCAAATATGCAATAACAGTATTATTAACTATAGTTGCTATGCTGTACACTACATCCCCATTACTTATTTAATTTATAAGTGGAAATTCGTTCCTTTTGACCTTGTGAGCCCATTTTGTCCATCGCCCCACCTCTGGCAACTACAAGTCTGTTCTCTGTGTCTATGAGCTTTTTTTTTTTTTTTTTTGGTATTCTACATATAAGTACAATCATATGGTACTTTTCTTTCTCTTACTTAGTTCACTTAGCATAAAGCCCTCAAGATCCATCCATGTTCTCACAAATGGCAAGGTTTCATTCTTTTTATGGCCCAGTAGCATTCCATGTGTATATATACCACAGTTTCTTTATCCATTCATCCATTGATAGACATTTAGGTTGGTTCCATATCTTGGCTATTGTAAATAATGCTGCAGCAGATATGGGGTGTATATGTCTTTTTGAATTATGGGTATACCTCATTTTATTGAAGTTCACTTTATTGCCCTTTGTAGATATTGCTTTTTTTTTTTTTTTTTTTTTTTTTTACAAGTTAAAGGTTTATGGAAACCCTGCATTGAGAAAGTCTGTTGGCATCATTTTTTTCAACAGCATTTGCTCACTTCACGTCTTGGTGCCACATTTTGGTAATTCTCACAATATTTTTAACTTTTTAATTATTATTTTATTTATTATGGTTGTCTGTGATCAGTGATCTTTGTCCTGTTTTTTTTTTTTGTTGTTGTTGTTGTTTTTGTTTTTTGGCCTTGCTGCACAGATTGTGGGATCTTAGTTCCCCGACCAGGGATTGAACCTGGGCCCTTGGCGGTGAAAGTGCAGATTCCTAACCACTGGACCACCAGGGAATTCCCTGTGATCAGTAATCTTTGATATTACTGTTGCAAAAAGATTATAACTCCTGGAAGGCTCGGATAATGGTTAGCATTTTTTAGCAGTAGAGAATTTTAAAATTAAGGCATATACATTGATTTTTTAGACATAATGCTATTACACACTTAATACACTACAATGTAGTGTAAACATAACTTTTATATTCACTGGGGAACCAAAAATTTTGTGTCACTTGTTTTATTGTTATATTTGCTCTATTGTGGTGGTCTGGAATGGAACCCACTATATCTCTGAGGTCAAGAGTGTTTTTGTTTTCTTCAGATAAACACCCAGAAGTTTAACTTCTGGATTATATATAATGTTTCCACTTTTAATTTTTCTCATACCACTTACCATAGTGGTTGCATCAATTTACATCTCCACCAATAGTGAATGAGGGTGGCTTTTTCTCCACATCTTCACCAACAATTGTTGTTTTTGTCTTTTTGATAATAGCCATTCTGACAGGTATGAGGTGATATCTCACTGTGGTTTGGGTTTGCAATTCCCTAATGATTAGTGATGTTGAACACCTTTTCTTGCTGTCTGTCTGTATGTCTCATTTGGAAAAATGTCTACTGAGATCCTCTGCCCATTTTAATTGGGATCGTTGGTTTTTGGTTATTAAGTTATATGAGTTCTATATATATTTTGGATATTAACCCCTTATCAGTTATTGTAATTTGCAAATATTTTCTCCCATTCAGTAAGTTGCCTTTTCATTTTGTTGATAATTTCCTTTGCTGTGCAGAAACTTTTTAGTTTCATGTAATCCCACTTGCTTATTTTTGCTTTTGTTGGTTTTTGTTCTAGCACTTTGCTTTTGAAAATGCAGCTAGTGACTTGGAGAGCATCAACAGCATTTGTGCAAATGACTAAGATAGAAGAAAATGCCAGAAAGAGAAGAGCAGTGTCACAGGAGGGAAAGTGGTAAGATAATTGAGAAGAGGTTTTTTGTAATTTCCAGTTCAGTGTACCAGGCATTTCTGGGCACATGCACCCACACACACACTCACACACACACCCACACACCCACACACACACCCTCTCAACTGCAAAGCTTGGAGTCATCCCAGCCTGACACTTCTCACCCTGCATCAGATGCCTTGCTGTCCAGCCCTCCATTTAGAGCTCTGCTTCAGATCTGGCCTCTGCTCTCTCTTGACATCCTTGTGTTTTTCTTCTACCAAAAAAGAGACGTTCCCCAACATGCTGCTTCGCTTCCCTGGGTAAACAGTAATTTCCACATCAGCTACAATAACCCTCAAGCAGAATCCAGACCTGTGTCTACAGCTGTCACTTATTCACTGATGTCCAATTTCCCTCTTGAGATTACTAACTGAAACAGCCCCAATTTAACTTAGCCATTCTTCCAACCTCAAACCAGCACCTTCCTACTAATTTTTGGCTGCCTCTGCGTTAGTCATCCTGACTCAAAGTATTCAGGTTATTTCTAATGATGTTCTATTCCTCACTTACCATATTTCATCAGTGACTTTGTTCTATTTATTCTACCAGCACAATGTTGTAGATACAAGCTATCTATTTTCTCGCCACTGCCATTCTGGGCCAGAATGGTCTTCCAGACCCCTCTTAGAGCCTGTTAACTGTCTTCTTGCAGGCAGTCCCTGCCTTATCTAACCCATCACTCACATTCACAATGGAGTCATCTTTCTAAGACTCAGGTGTTAAGAGCAAATATATCTTTATGTCTTCCAATTACCTAAAAAATAAAAACTCTTAATAAATAAATATAAATCTCCTTAATAGTTACTGAGCAAGAGCAAGGATTGTATCCTTCTCACACCAAATTCCCTGCAGTTTCTTCTGACCTCTGTCACATGTCTCTCTTAGCAGCTGCCATGGGAAATTTTAAGGACAGTATTTACACCATACCAATTGGCAGGCTGGATGGGAACACATTGATATACCCTGTGATATATATCATTCCATATCATTACCCTGTATGATATATAAACCTTGTTATCTATCTATCTATCTATCTATCTATCTATCATCTATCTGTACACACGCACATACACACACACACACACATGCCTGACACTGGCTGCTGAAATTCCTCTTGGGAGTTGACAGAACACGTTACCTACTCCAACAAACAAGAGAGAAAATCTAGAAATAAGCTTATGAGATGGGGAAACAAGGTCTAGGCCATGAGGTATTATTGTCTATCAACCCCAAAGATCTCTTTCTTCAATCAAAATTCAGCCTCAAATTCCCACCACTCAGATAACCAAGTGAAAGTCCTGTTTAACAGCCAAGGCCATAACTAAAACTATATTGCAGATTGAGTCTTGGGGACAAGGCTTAAGAATGCCAATATTGGGCTTCCCCGGTGGCGCAGTGGTTGAGAATCTGCCTGCCAATGCAGGGCACACGGGTTCGAGCCCTGGTCTGGAAAGATCCTACATGCCGCGGAGCAACTAGGCCCGTGAGCCACAACTACTGAGCCTGCGCGTCTGGAGCTTGTGCTCCGCAACAAAAGAGGCCGCCTCAGTGAGAGGCCCGCACACCGCGATGAAGAGTGGCCCCCGCTCGTCGCAACTAGAGAAAGCCCTCGCGCAGAAACGAAGACCCAACACAGCCAAAAATAAATAAATAAATTAATTAATTAAAAAAAAAGAAGAATGCCAATATTTTCCTTCACTGATATTAACAGGAAGTTTTTCCTCAAAAAAGAAAAAAGTACTTTTCTTATGATTTGTTTGTATTTCCAGTTCTGTTCTGATGACATGCTTATTCTTGGATGGAAGTTCTGATTAGAGTAAAATGAAGAAGTGAACTGGCACAATGAGGAAAGAGTACTTTTAGACTCTTCCCCCTTCAGCTCTGCCCCCTTTAGCTTTGCTCCACTAACTCTCAATCCATCAGCCCCTTCAGCATAGTTAACGCCCAGGTCCACTCACAGGTCTCACTCATCCTGAGACAGGTCTTTGCCCATGTGCCAGGATGCTGTTTCACTTCACATCATACATTTGATTTCACTATAGCTCAGCTTCTGCTTCTTTCATAAACCATCCTCACTGATCCTCACCATAGGTCATCCCTTATAAACTCCTACATACAGAGAGGTTTGAGGACCATTGGTAACCACATCTCCACAAGAGGCTTGAGGTAAAACTTTTCAAAATGCTTTACTTTTAGAGATTATTAAAAAAAAACAATTTCTAGCAAATAGTGAGAAAGGAAAGGAGGTAAATCAGCATTGACTGAGCACTACCACCCTTCAGTCTGTGTACCAGGTACTATATATGTGCTATCTCATGTCCTACTTCAAAAACTCTGGGAAAACTGAGAAGTTCATAAAGGTTAAGAACATCTTCCTTGTTCAGGTCAAAGCTGCAATATGACTCCGTGGGGTAAGATATTGAAGCCCCCTGATATTGGTTCATACAGAGGGAAAGTTACCTCTTCATAAGCCCCCAGATGTCATAACCATTGACCCAGGACATCACTGCCTCCAAAGTATGAGCAGTCCCCTTCTAGATGCACAACTCTTTCTTAAATACCCTGAAAAATATTGAAAACCTTGCCTAAAGGAAAACTTAATAATGTGCTATATTGTTTGATAATAATTTCCAATTTGTTAATTCTTACTTTTTGCAGAGATTGTAATTTCTCTAAAAGCAAGGATCTTACACATTGTGTCATTCACAGCACTTAGACAGCATGCATAATGCAATTAATTCATGAAGTGATTACTGATTATGTTCATAAACCTAAAGGTCTCAGTCTTCAAATAACTCCTTATTCCAGATGGTATGTAGAGTCCTGAGCTGCATCTGTTATTCTTTCTAGTGGTGGTGGGGAGGGGAAAAGGGAAGAAGGAGCTGGAACACAGCAGTGATGGGTCTTTGGGGCCACAGAGAGAGGACACAAGCCCTCACAGGGAGGGCACCAGTCTCTGCAAGCAAACACATGTCACCGAGACAGGGATGGCCTCGCCTGCAGAAATCTGGTCCCCCACCCATAATCCATTGCCTTTTAATGTTCTCTGGATATTTCAGTTTGCTGCTAAAATGTAGCTAGAAGCTTGCTTTCTCTAGGGATTGGCACTATTTGGCTTTACTTGTTCTGTTTCTCTCTTTTCATGACCATGAAGGGTTTAATATTGCTCTTGAGACTATGACTCAGCATTGTCGAAAATATTGAGAGGCAGCAGGAATGAGACTCAGGGTCTCATTTACTCTGGGCAATATCCACTCTTCCAGTGAGTATTGAACAGCTCATTTACCTAGAGGTGGGCGCAGCCTAGTCTGTTCCTGGCTGTCTTTTCTAGCTTTTAAGTACACAATCTTACATATGTTGCTTAATGCTTAGCCACTGATCATTGATCTGCCTGTCCGCTGTCCCACATCATCTTGGTCTCCAGCACAGACCAGTGTTCCTGCTGCCACAGCCTGACCAACCTCTACTGCACTGTGCAGATTTTAGTTTGTCTAGAGTTGAGGACTAACCACTTACCTCCATGTTTCCCTGGCTTCTACAGAGGGCTTGCTTAAGGAATGGAGGCTTTATTAGCAGCATGTGGTGCTTTTTGTTGGAGAGAGACATTTAGGGACGGAGTCATTGGAAATGTTCTTTATATTCTAGGAAGACACAACATGCTTTCTCTGATGAAGTTGCTGGGACTTCACCCTTACCTGAGCCTTGCCCTCTGAGTAGACATGGAGAGATTATTAGTCTAGAAGAAAAGTCTGTCTTCCATCACAACACGATCACTGGGGATACTCAGTGCTTTCTGTGTGATCTCCGTGGATCTGCTATAATCTTGGTGGTCCCCAGACCTGAAGACATTTTGATTTGGTGGAGCAAGCTTATGTGCTTAGGTAGTGAAGGTTACTTCTGAGGATAAGAGTCTTAGGTGGCAAACCATCCTGTGTCATGCTCCTTGATCATTTCAAAATTATCCCTCAGATGAAATTTGACCTCATTGTCTCTGTTTTATTAAGGGCTTTGCTCTTTCTCCCCAGACATTGAGAAGAAAACCTTGTTCTCCTCTGGCTGGGAAGTTATCCCTGATGTTTTGTTTAATTAGTGTCTGAGGGGTTAGCTGGTAATTGATGTAGTGTGTGAGACTGGAGTACTCGCAATGAATGATAAATCTTAGAAGACCAGAAGACCAGAGGAAATGGACCAAAAATGGGGAACGAGAACCCTGTATTTTTAACTTTTCAGGGTAGGTAGGGGCTGCTGTAAAATCAGAGTGGAAGATAAACTTGTACAGCACATAATTCACTTAGAGTGTGGGCACTGAACAGCCTTCAGCACCAAGCTCAGCTACTCACTGTCTGTGTGTCTTTGAGCAGGTTACCTAACTTCTATGTACCTCACTCATGATCAGAAAAGTACAGGAAGCACTAGAGTCACCCTTTAGTCTATTTCAAGTGCAAAATGAGTTGGTTTTTGTAAAGCACTCAGAACTGTGACTGGCACAGAGAAAAAATTTTGAAAAACTTTTTTCTGACTACTACACATGGTCTCAACTACCTGTTCTATTTGCCACATGGAAAGGATGGACAAAAAAGTCTTTAGGTTGACAGCCAGTATGAAGTAGTGCAAATTAATTCATGAGCTGTAATTCAGGTGAATAAGAGCTATTATGTACTATAAACCACCATGAATAGTGACACTTTGGGACAGTTATTTATGTATTTATTTTTAAACATCTTTATTGGAGTATAATTTGCTTTAAAATGTTGTGTTATTTGCTACTGTATAACAGAGTCAGCTACATGTATACATATATCCCCATATCTTCTCCCTCTTGCATCTCCCTCCCACCCTCCCTATCCCACCTCTTTAGGTGGTCACAAAGCACCGAGCTGATCTCCCTGTGTTATGTGGCTGATTCCCACTAGCCATCTATTTTACATTTGGTAGTGTATATATGTTCATGCCACTCTCTTACTTCATTCCAGCTTACCCTTCCCCCTCCCCATGTCCTCAAGTCCATTCTCTACCTCTGGGACAGTTATTTTTACTCTCTAGGTTTCAACTTGATTATTCTTGACCTCTAGTTCTAGATGTCTTGATTTGGCATGAGGTCGGATTATGGCTGTGGTTTCATTTTTACGCTCTGGCGTTCAGGAAGCATTTTGTCTAGGGTTAGAGTGAGGAGAGAAGGCCTGCCCCAAAGAAGACAGTAGATTGTGCTTGGGTGATGAAGTGGGAAAATTCCCTGATTCTAAGCATTTCTCTCACATGTGCTCTGTCCCGTGGAGAGCCAGATGTGGGATGTGGGAATTCTTGGGAACTGTCTTGATGTCCAGATGGGATAAATTCTGAAGACATAGAGGCTTAAATATACGTGAAGTTGGAAAAAAATAGATGAAATCCACAGTTTTGTGCTGTGAAAATGATGGTAGATGGAAACTATGACTATGGAAACTCTATGATGGAAAAATGATAAGTAGATGGAAACTGTGGAAACTGATAAACTGATGGAAACTGATAAGTAGATGGAAAATGATAAGTAGATGGAAACTATGGAAACTCTAGATGGAAAAATGATAAGTAGATGGAAACTGTTATGAGTGAGATAGAGTACCTTTATGCTAATCATCACCTTCCTCATCTTACTTCAGATATCTGTTCGGCCACTCTTATTTTTGGCAGTCTCTGTTACTCCAGACAACAAGGTACCCTGTGAAGGAGTTATATTTTTCACTTTCTTTGATAGAGGACAATAATGAGATGAATGAGATGCTGGGAAAACTTGTAGAAATATTTGTCAATCCTCCTTTCTTCATTTTCCTGTGGGCAATTTAGACTTGATGGCTGGAGCCCTAGCAGCCATTTTTCTCCTTGAAGCAAACTTGAAGATGAAAGCTGCACACTATGAATGGTGGAGCATTCAGAGGAACCAGGGTACCTGATGATCAGGGAGGTACCATGAGCTGTTGAACCCCAGCATCTGTGACAGGAGAGTGACAGCCTTCCACATTGTTTATAGCACCAGTTTGGGTTTTGTGCTTTAGGAAGCTGAACCTAATCATGACAGACCTTTCAAGAAGATTTTCTGAAATTTCTTTCTTAACATTATTATATTATGGGCTATAATAAAGTTGTTGATGTCAGTATTCCCAACAATCTCCCAATCTCTGGGAGAATGTAACCTGAAGCAGTCTCTGTTGATATGGACACAACAGATTAATAATTGAACTAACAATGAACAAATGAATACATTTAATGATCAAATAGGTGATAAAAAATAATGTGGTTATGGTTAGTGGAGATGAGAGATGCCTTGTTCTGCTTGGAATGAACTGGAAGGTTCTCTTGTGGAGGGGGGAGGGTATAATACAGATTGCCCATATTTCTGGGATTTCATGTTATTTCAGCTGCAGTTAAGATTCAAGGAGCAAAAGATTTGTGCTGATAACACATCTCTAGACCAATATTTATTTAACATGAAACCAGTGAAAAATAGTGGTGAAAAATGTACTTTTGTAATCAAATGAACTGGATTCAAACCCCAGCACCCACTTATTAACTATTGGACCTTGAATGACTTACAAAAGTTTTATGAAACCCAGTCTACTCATCTGTAAAATAGGAATAGTAAAATCTGAGCATTGGGTTGTAATGAGAAAAACTGAAATAATAAATGCAAATATCTTAGTATATTTCCTGGTATATAATTTAATAAGTGGTAGTCTACACTTCCCTTCTTTCCTTCCTGCACTCTTTCTTTCCATTGACCCACCAACAAGTATTGCATAGATTTTTACAATGTATCTTGCAGTATGATAAGTGGTGATAAATAGAATGCAACTAGAATTATTTGGCCCTCAAGGAAACTTTCTGGGGTGGTGGCAGTGTTCTACAATTTGATTGGAATGGTAGTATCATAACTGCCTATGTTTATGAAAACCTCAAATTGTGTATTAAAATGTATGAATTTTGTTATATGTGAATTATACCTCAAAAAATTTGTTTACAAGCATCTCCATTGGCTTCCATCCGTGTAGTAGGTGTGGCTTCATTTCCAGACTGTGCATGTTTGAGTTAAGCATGTGGGGAGACCCAGAGGGAAAGTTGAGGAGTTCACAAAGGGGGCCTGGGGTGACTTAGGGTCTGTTTGCTTTGGTGAGAGGGCATCAAAACCTGTGTGCAACTCTTTGATGCAAAAGGGGGCAGGAGTGACAGGAGTAATGGTGGAGACTAGAAGATTCTGATGTATTGGGCAGAAAAGGTGCATAATGTAAATCAGTAGATGGCTAGTTTCCAATAGGTCACATAATCATCTTTTCCCCTTTCACTGTAACTTAAGGACTTACACACAAATAAGACAGAAATTCACTCTATTTAGGAAGACCTTCCCTCACTCTCCCTCAGGCTGCACTGACTCAGGATGGCTCTGTTGGTGGGTCTGCCATACTTCTACTGGACATGGGGAGAGAAATTGTGGAATCACTGGTGCTCCTTTCAGTTCTTGACTTCACTCTGAGGCACAAATCACACTTCAAGTGTATCTCCTTGGATTCTCAGGGGAATGTCTTCATTGGCAAGCATATGTAACAGAGAAAGAACAGAACTAACACCATGTTGAAACTGCCTCCCTCATTCTTCAGCCTATGTATTCTATTACTTTATCCTTGTATGTCAAGATAAAGTAATAGAATACATAGGCTTTACCCGTTAATCTTGAACCCTCCTGCTTCTTCTTTTCCCTTAGCATAAAAGAAGCCTGAATTCTACTCTGAGTTAAGATGGTTCTTTAGGACATTAGTCCACCATCTTCTCAATTGTCCAGCTTTCTGAATAAAGTCACTATTCCTGGCCCCAACACCTTTTGTCTCAACTTATTGGCCTGTCATGCAGCGATCAGTGGGAGTTTGAATTCGGTAACATATATAGGTAGCAGTTGGGTTAGCAAATGACCCATCAGCCTGGACATTTAAAGCAACTGGAAGAAAGTGCTAGTAATGGTCATCAATCTTCTTTGAACCAGAGTGTGACGGAGAGATGAGCAGAGCTCAGTGCTGTCCTCCATGTTTCCAGGAGGACCTGTTTGGTCGACTATTCCTGAATAATCTGATGAAACCCTGTACTACTCTCTTGAGTTGATATCCAACACTGAGATCAAGAGGATGATGCATGCTTGGGGAAATGGGGATCCCAGTGGGTACTCCTGCCCCCTTCCTTGCTGCAATGTTTGGAGGTTCTAAAAACTTGACTACTAAGTTTAAACAAAACCATGAGCAGGCAAAGGAAAATAACAGCACATCTAAACACCAGGAGAGATTTTTTAATACATCTTTTCAAGGAGTCAGTGAAAGATTTCAGTATACAAATTGAAGTTGTTCTTCAGATCTTGAAAATTTTCATCTAATGCTTTCAAAGTTATTACTTTCCTCCTTGTTCTTTTTATTCTGTGGGTACTAAACTGAGTAAAAATTGTCAGTTGACTCCATTAACTCCCTTCCTAATTTATGTTACTGCTCTGACTCCCTAGGTAACAACTGACCTACTTTTTTACCTCTCTTTCTTCCCTACCTAAACCTCCAAAAGTTGTGTAATGCTCAACCAGTTATCAATGGAGGAAAAGCAAGGGCCAGTTTATAGGTAAATCTAAATTATATACAGCAGCAGAAAGAAATGAACGTCTTATGCCTCAGTCCCCTCTGAATGTCTTAAAAGATGCTGGCAAGTAGACATTTTACCAGTGAACAGACTACAGACAGTTCATCTGGCTGTTAATTTTCATGGGAGATATGCGCTTAAGTACGGATGTGCACTGGTTTCTGGTCATTGGTGGTCTTTTGTTCAGGGATTTGAGAAGAACAAAACTGGGAAATTAATGACAGAAATCTGGAAAGAGGATGCAGATGAAGTTCTTGAAAGGGGCACAAGAGCATGATAACTGTGTCCTACATAAATCCCTGCTAAAGGACATCCACTGCAGAGATGGATCTTGATAGTAATGTAGGTGAGAACTCTTCCAGTAGATATTAGTCTTTTTTGCCAGCAGGCTTGCTCCTAGGCCCAAGAAAAGTTGAACATGGAAGCAGGGATGGAGGCTATGGATTGATTCAAAATTATGACCTTTCTATCAATAAGGTTGACCCCTGATTTGGCACATTCCCAGGGGTCTAGGGGACCAACTAGTGGCATGTTGATTACATTAGACTCCTTTGATCATTCAGTCAATAATGTTTGTTTTCATAAGGATAGAAAACTATTCTCACAGTTTTGTTTTCCTGCACCAACCACTTACAGAATGGACTTTCACAATGCCTTAGCCATCACCATGGCATCCTATGCAATATCACCTGTGGTCAGAGAACACATTTTAAGCAAAGGGAGTGTGACATTAGGATCACCATTGGAATTCATGATTCTTACTTTATACTTTACTATTCAGAAGCAGTAGGCTTGAGAGGTTGATGGACTGGCCTGATGAAGCTTCAGTTATGGTGCAAGCTGAGAAACAATACTGTGTGAATATACATTGCTTTCCTGCAGGTGTGGTATATGTCCTAAATCTGAAGCCAGTACGTGAAGACAACTTCCACACAGAGTGATGCATGGGTCCAGGAACCAACAGGTGAGGAAGGGGCGTCCCCACTCACTATTACACATAATCATTCAGTTGAAGAATTTTGCTTCATGGCACTGAAAGTTTGGGCTTCGTGAATGTGATGATGAATTCTATGTGTCAACTTGAATAAACTATGTTATGCAGTTTTTGCTCAAATGCCAGTCTAGATATTGCTGTCAAGGTATCTGTTGAGATGTGATGAGCATTTAAATCAATAGACTGAGTAAAGTAGATTATTCTTCACAATGTGGGTGGGTCTCATTCATCCAATCAATGCCTTAGGAGAAAAGACTGAGTTCCTCCAAGGAAGAGAGAGTTCTGCCTCCAGACTCTTGGATTCAAGCTACAACATCAACTCCTATCAGAAATTTCAGGTTGCTGGCCCATACTACAGATGTTCGGTTTGACACTCTCCAAAATTGCTTGAGTTAATTTCTTAAAATCAATCTCTCCTTCCTCTCTCTCTCTTTCTCTCTCTCCTCCCCCTCCTTCTCCCTCTCCTTCTATTTCTCTCACTCTCTGTCTCTCTCTCTCTCTACACACACACACACACACACACACACACACACACACACACACCTTATTGGTTCTGTTTCTCTGGGGAACCCTGACTAACATAGTGGATTTGAAGACCCTAGAACTAAAAGAAACAACACTTCCACCAGAATATATAGATAGCCATGTGATGTCTTTAAATTAGAAGCTAGAGATGTTACTTTGTTAATATGGGCTCCCCATGCCTCTAAATCAGCAGGTGGAGAATGAGATAATTCTATTAGCAGGGGTGATTAATCTGGATTACTACAATAACTTGAAATGCTGTTATAGAATGTTGCAGGCAGAAATAATTGGGAAGAAGCTCCCAGTACATGCTTGTCCAATAGTCCTGGACAATAGAAAAATATAACAGCCCAATAAAGCCAAGACCTTAAGGACTCAAATCTCACTGGAACTAAAAAGTGATAAAGGTATGGTTCACATCACCAGGTAAAAAATTCCTTCCAGCTGAGATGCTGGAATAAGGTTAGGGAAACATGGATTGGGTGGTGGAAGAAGGTAGCTATGATTGAACCTCCTGTCTCATACTCATGAAGAGCTGTGGGGACTTAGCAGCTTTATTTTATGTTAAATTATTATCCTCCTTCTCTTCTAATAATCTTTATGAAGAACACTGATGGTGGCTAATATTTTAGTTCCTGATGCGCTTATCCCTCAATTGACATCACTGCTTGGTGATATGATAACCAACACAAGTTTCTATGTTTCTGGAGTTGGAGATGTAAACTTTAACATAAATTAAGGTCAAGAATAGAGACTGAGGCAATAAGGATGGACTCCTTGCCCCTCTAGATTCACTCTCCACTTTCTCTGACTTGCTCTGTGCTTCACATGCATTGGACTACTTCAGTGGGTCCCTAGCCTTTAGTTTGTGGTTGTGATCAGTGGTTGGGGGTCATGCCATGATGTAGTAAGGATGTAATAGAGTGCGGTCAGCATACTGATCCCCCATCATTCTTCCTGGAAGTGCCACCTCTGGGTGTTTTTCTCCCTGAAGTTCATAACTCCTATTAGGTATTCCTCCCCCCTCAGCCCTTCTGTCTTCAGGTTCCTGTAACTGTTCCTGTCCTCTGGCCTCCACCCCTGAGAAGTAACGGTCCCCACTTGTACTAGCCCTTGCAGTTTCCATAGAATCTTCCCATACTTTAGGCAATTTTATCCATATTAAATATTATTCAAATTATGCACTTTGACATCTGTTTTTTTGTTGTTGTTGTTGTTGGGACCCTGATTAACATAACATCTCCATACTTGATTGTCAAGGTTGATTGTAAACCCAGGTTCTCTAGCTCCAAATCCAGACTCATTTCCTTCCTACCTCATAACTCAGTGGTGGGATGACAGATGTTGGGTAATCTAGAAGGCACTTTTGGTTTACATTAACTTATTAACTCAGAGAAAAAGAGTAATCACACCCTTTTTCTCACTTCAGAAGAGTAAGTGGAGTTCTATGCTCCTGAGTCTGAAACCTGGGGATGCTTTATAGAGAACTATGCAGTGATGCAATGTTAAATAGAGAATTGATAAAAATAAATAAGTATGATGCAATATTTGGTAAGAAGGTGAATTTTATTTTTAGGTAAATTTGTGAAGCAAATTGAGCTGCATCTTGATGTGTTTTCCCCTCCAGTCGCCGACATGTGGGCAATCATCAAAAAAAGAAAAAAATGAAATTCTTGTAATATTTGACTCAGCAATGTATATCCTGGGGATTATCTTAAGAAAATAATTCAATAGAAGGCATAAACCTACTCAAATCACATAACATAGCAAAAATAAAAGAAAATAAAAATATCCCAAATGTCTACACAAAACAATTGCTGGAAACCAATTGAAGGGATATCTATTTTTGGAATGTTACACACTATTTTCAAAAACATTATGACACTGCATCAGTGTGAACATTGTAATGTCATTTAATGAAAAAAGTACTCAAGAAGCAGCAGGGCACTCTGAAACTAACTGCCTAGATTTAAATATGAGCTTCCTTGCATCCAAACTTTGATAATTTGGGCCTCAGTTTACTCATTTATAAAATGGGGATAATGAGAACACCTAAATAATAGCTTCATTGAGAAAATTAAATCAGTGAAATCAAGTAAATTTCCTAGAAATGTGCCTGGGAATACTTAGCACTCAATAGGTGTCAGATATGATTGTTGTTATTCTTATTGAGTAAAGGAAATAGAAAGTTCTACCTATACTATGTTAATCCCCACCAATGAATGAACAACATATAGGGATTGGGTAGAAAGCAATATATAAAATAATCAGTATTTGGGTAGAATGTAGGTAACATTTTGGTTTTATAATTTTTAAAAATCATTTTATTTTTACAGTATATATAAATACATGTATGAATTATTGGTTCCCATTTTCTACAGACCTACAGACTCAGCTTTAATAGAAATAAGCTAAGGAGTTAATAGTTGATAAATCTGATAATATATGAACCCCAATACTCTGTTTTACCATATCCAAGATCCAAATCTCCCAATGTCTGTTAGTATTAATCAAATGAGCAGTCTGAGAATCAATATGTGACATTTAGCGATGTGTTGAATTAAAAAAAGTGGGAGCACAATTTCTAGAGGCAGGGATTTGGTCAAAAAAAAAGTCTACCTAAAGAAACACCAGCAAAACATTGTTGCAAGTAGGTGAGTTTGTGGTACTCCCACTTAAAGTAAGTTTCTAAGAAAAATATTAATGCTATTTTTTTAAAATTTCTGATCAAATTTTTTTTTCTCTTCCCACTTCAGTCCTAGGTCCACATACAGACTGAAAGTGAGGGGATGGAAAAAAGTACTGCATGCAAATGTAGGTCAAAGGAAAGCTGGGGTAGCAATACTCATATCAGACAAAATAGACTTTGAAATAAAGACTGTTATAAGAGACAAAGAAGGACACTACATAATGATCAAGGGATCAATCCAAGAAGAAGACATAACAATTGTAAATATATATGCACCTAACATAGGAACACCTCAATATATAAGGCAAATGTTTTACTAAGAGTTATAAAGGGGGAAGTCAACAGTAACACAATAATAGTGGGGGACTTTAATGCCCCACTTTCATCAATGGACAGATCATACAGACAGAAAATCAACAAAGAAACACAGGCCTTAAATGACACATTAGACCAGAAGGACATAATTGATATCTATAGGGCATTCTGTCCAAAAGCAGTAGAACACACAATCTTCTCAAGTGTACATAGAACATTCTCCAGGATTTAATATATTCTGGGCCACAAAGCAAGCCTTGGTAAATTTAAGAAAACTGAAATCATATCAAACATCTTTTCCAACCATAATGCTATGATATTAGAAATAAACTACAAGAAAAATACTGTAAAAAATACAAACACGTAGATGCTAAACAATATGGTACTAAACAACCAATGAATCACTGAAGAAATCAAAGAAAAAATTAAAAAATACCTAGAGACAAATGAAAATGAAAGCACAAAGATCCAAAACCTATGATATGCAGCAAAAGAAGTTCTAAGAGGGAAGTTTATAGTGATACAATTTTACCTCAAGAAACAAGAAAACTCTCAAATAAATAACCTCACCTTACACCTAAAGTGACCAGAGAGAGAAGAACAAAGAAAACCTAAAGTTAGTAGAAGGAAAAAAATAATAAAGATCAAAACAGAAATAAATGAAATAAAGAAGAAGAATGAAACTAAATTGGTTCTTTGAAAGGATAAATGAAATTGATAAACCTTTAGCCAGACTCATCAAGAAAAAAAGGCAGAGGAGCCAAATCAATAAAATTAGAAATGAAAAAGGAGAACTTACAACTGACACCACAGAAATACAAACAATCATGAGACTACTTCAAGCAACTATATGCCAATAAAATGGACAACCTGGAAGAAATGGAGAAATTTTTAGAAAGGCCCAAACTTCCAAGATCAAAGCAGGAAAAAGTAGAAAATATGAACAGACTAATCACAGGTACTGAAATTGAAACTGTGATTTAAAAACTCCCCAAAAACAAAAGTCCAGAACCAGATGGCTTCACAGGCAAATTCCATCAAATACTTAGAGAAGAGCTAGAACCGATCCTCTGAAACTGTTCCAAAAAATTGCAAAGGAAGGATAACTTCCAAACTCATTCTATGAGGCCGCCACCACCTTCATGCCAAAACCAGACAAACCACAAAAAAAGAAAATTACAGGCCAATATCACTAGTGAACATAGATGCAAAAATCCTCAACAAAATACTAGCAATCCAAATCCAACAATACATTAAAATTATCATACACCATGATCAAGTGGGATTCATCTCAAGGATGCAAGGATTTTTCTGTTTCTGCAAATCAATCCATGTGATACACCACATCAACAAAGTGAAGATTAAAAACCTTATGATCATCTCAATAGATGCAGAAAAACCTTTTGACAAAATTGAACACCTATTTATGGTAAAAACTCTCCAGAAAGTGCACATAGAGGGAACCTACCTCAACATCAAAAACCCATATACAACAAACCCACAGCAAACATTATTCTCAATGGTGAAAACCTGAAAGAATTTCCTTAAGATCAGAAACAAGACAAGGATGTCCCCTTTTGCCACTATTATTCAACATAGTTTTGGAAGTCCTAGCCACGGCAATCACAGAAGAAAAAGAAATTAAAGGAATCCAAATTGTAAAAGAAGAAGTAATACTGTCACTGTTTGCAGATGACATGAGGCTATATATAGAAAATCCTAAAGATGCCACTAGAAAATTAATAGAGCTAATCAGTGAATTTAGTAAAATCACAGGATACAAAAATAATGCACAGAGGACCTTCAAGATGGCAGAGGAGTAAGATGTGGAGATCACCTTCCTCCCCACAAACACATCAAAAATACATCTACATGTGGAACAACTCCTACAGAACACCTCCTAAATGCTGGCAGAAGACGTCAGACTTCCCAAAAGGCAAGAAACTCCCCACATACCTGGATAGGGCAAAAGAAAAAAGAAAATTCAGAGACAAAAGGATATGGACAGGACCTGCACTTCTGGGAAGGAGCTGTAAAGGAGGAAATGTTTCCAAACACTAGGAAGCTCCTTCACTTGTGGAGCCTGAGGGTAGGCAGCAGGGGTGGTGGGGGGAGCTTCAGAGCCACGGATAAGAGTGCAGCAACAGGGGTGCAGAGGGCAAAGTGGAGAGATTCCCACACAGAGGATCAGTGTCTACCAGTACACACCATCCTGAGAGGCTTGTCTGCTCACCCACTGGGGCAGGTGGGGGCTGGGAGCTGAGGCTCAGGCTCAGGCTTCGGAGGTCAGATCCCAGGGAGAGGACTGGGGTTGGCTGTGTGAACACAGCCTGAAGGGGGCTAGGGTGCCACAGCTAGCCAAGAGGGAGTCCAGGAAAAAGTCCAGAACTGCCTAAGAGGCAAGAGACCATTGTTTTGGGGTGTGCAAGGAGAGGGGATTCAGAGCACTGCCTAAACCAGCTCCAGAGAGGGCTGCAAGCCACGGCTATCAGCGCAGACACCAGAGACGGGCATGAAACACTAAGGCCGCTGCTGCAGCCACCAAGAAGCCTGTGTGCAAGCAAAGGTCACTATCCACACCTCCCCTCCCAGGAGCCTGTGCAGCTTGACACTAGCAGGGTCCTGTGATCCAGGGATAATTTCCCCTGGAGAACACACGGCATGCCTCAGGCTGTTGCAACGTCAAGTTGGCCTCTGCCACCACAGGTTCACCCCACATTCCATACCCCTCCCTCCTCCCAGCCTGAGTGAGCCACAGCCCCCTAATAAGCTGCTACTTTAACCCTGTCCTGTCTGGGTGGGAAACAGATGCCCTCAGGTGACCTACATGCAGGGGTGGGGCCAAACCCAAAGCTGAACCCCAGGAGCTGTGTGAACAAAGAAGAGAAAGGGAAATTTCTCCCAGCAGCCTCAGGAGCAGTGGATTAAATCTCCAGAATCAACTTGATGTACACTGCATCTGTGGAATACCTGAATAAACAATGAATCATCCCAAAATTGAGGCAGTGGACATTGGGAGCAACAGTAGACTTGGGATTTGCTTCCTGCATCTAATCCGTTTCTGGTTTTATGTTTTTCTTGGTTTAGTATTTAGAGCTTATTATCATTGGTAGATTTATTTATTGATTTGTTTGCTCCCTTCCTATCTTTGTTAACATATATATATATTTCCTTTTTCTCTTTTTGTGAGTGTGTATGTGTGTGCTTCTTTGTGTGATTTTGTCTGTAGAGCTTTGCATTTACCATTTGTCCTAGGGTTCTGTCTGTCCTTTTTTTTTTTTTTTTTTAGTATAGTTTTTAGCGTTTGTTGTCATTGGTGGATTTGTTTATTTGTTTGGTTGCTCTCTTCTTTCTTTCTTTCATTCTTTTTTCTTAATTACTTTTTATTTTTAATATTATTTTTTATTTTATTTTATTTTATTTTCCTTTCTTTCTTTATTTTCTCCCTTTTCTTCTGAGCTGTGTGGCTGACAGGGTCTTGGTGCTTCAGCCGGGTGTCAGGCCTGAGCCACTTAGGTGGGAGAGCCGAGTTCAGGATATTGGACCACCAGAGACCTCCCAACCCCATGTAATATCAAACAGTGAAAGCTGTCCCAGAGATCTCCATCTCAACGTTAAGACCCAGCTCCACTCAACGACCAGCAAGCTACAATGCTGGACACCCTGTGCCGAACAACAAGCAAGACAGGACACACAACCTCACCCATTAGCAGAGAGGCTGCCTAAAATCACAATAAGGTCACAGACACCCCAAAACACACCACTGGACGTGGTCCTGCCCACCAGAAAAACAAGATCCAGCCTGATCCATCAGAACACAGGCACCAATCCCCTCCATCAGGAAGCCTACACAACCCACTGAAGCACACACCAAATACAATGGGAACTACAAACCTGCAGCCTGTGAAAAGGAGAACCCAAACACAGTAAATTAAGCAAAACAAGATGACAGAGAAGCACAGAGAAGATGAAGGAGCAAGGTAAAAACCCACCAGACCAAACAAATGAAGAGGAAATAGACAGTCTACCTGAAAGAGAATTCAGAGTACGGATGGTAAAGATGATCCAAAATCTTGGAAATAGAATGGAGAAAATACAAGAACTGTTTAACAAGGACTTAGAAGAAATAAAGAGCAAACAAACAATGATGAACAACACAATGAGTGAAATTAAAAATTCTCTAGAAGGAATCAATAGCAGAATAACTGAGGCAGAAGAACAGGTAAGTGACCTGGAAGATAAAATAGTGGAAATAACTACTGCAGGGCAGAATAAAGAAAAAAGAATGAAAAGAATTGAGGACAGTCTCAGAGACCTCTGGGACAATATTAAACACACCAACATTTGAATTATGGAGGTCACAGAAGAAGAAGAGAAAAAGAAAGGGACTGAGAAACTATTTGAAGAGATTATAGTTGAAAACTTCCTTAATGTGGGAAAGGAAATAGTCAATCAAGTCCAGGAAGTGAAGAGAGTTCCATACAGGATAAACCCAAGGAGAAACACGCCAAGACACATATTAATCAAACTATCAAAAATTAAATACAAAGAAAAAATATTAAAAGCATCAAGGGAAAAACAGCAAATAACATACAAGGGAATCCCCATAAGGTTAACGTTGATCTTTCAGCAGAAACATTGCAAGCCAGAAGGAAGTGGGAGGACATATTTAAAATGATGAAAGGGAAAACCTACAACCAAGAATACTCTACCTAGCAAGGATCTCATTCAGTTTCGACAGAGACATTAAAACCTTTACAGACAAGCAAAAGCTAAGAGAATTCAGCACCACCAAACCAGCTTTACAACAAATGCTAAAGGAACTTCTCTAGGCAGGAAACACAAGAGAAGGAAAAGACCTACAAAAACAACCCCAAAACAATTAAGAATATGGTAATAGGAACATACATATCAAGAATTACCTTAAATGTAAATGGATTAAATGCTCCAACCAAAAGACACAGACTGGCTGAATGGACACAAAAATAAGACCCATATATATGTTGTCTACGAGAGACCCATTTCAGACCTAGGGACACATACAGACAGAAAGTGAGGGGATGGAAAAAGATATTCCATGCAAATGGAAATCAAAAGGAAGCTGGAAAGGCAATTCTCATATCAGACAAAATAGACTTTAAAATAAAGACTATTACAAGAGACAAAGAAGGACACTACATAATGATCAAGGGATCAATCCAAAAGAAGATATAACAATTGTAAATATTTATGCACCCAACATAGGAGCATAAGAATACATAAGGCAAATGGTAACAGCCATAGAAGGGGAAATCGACAGTAGCACAGTAATAGTAGGGGATTTTAACACCCTTCTTTCACCAAAGAATACATCACTGAAAATGAAAATAAAAAAGGAAACACAAGCTTTAAATGGCACATTAAACAAGATGGACTTAATTGATATTTATAGTACAATCCATCCAAAAACAACAGAATACACTTTCTTCTCAAGTACTCAAAGAACATTCTCCAGGATAGATCATATCTTGGGTCACAAATCAAGCCTTGGTAAATTTAAGAAAATTGAAATTGTATCATATATCTTTTCCGAATGCTATGCGACTACATATCAATTACAGGAAAAACACTGTAAAAAATAGAAATACATAGAGGCTAAACAATATGCTACTAAATAACCAAGAGATCACTGAAGAAATCAAAGAGGAAATAAAAAAATACCTAGAAACAGATGGCAATGAAAACACGAAGACCCAAAACCTATGGGATGCAGCAAAAGCAGTTCTAAGAGGGAATTTTATAGCAATTCAATCCTACCTCAGGAAACAAGAAAAATCTTGAAAACACAACCTAACCTTATACCTAAAGCAATTAGAGAAAGAAGAAGAAGAACAACAAAAAAACCCCCCAAAGTTACCAGTAGGAAAAAAATCATAAAGATCAGATCAGAAATAAATGAAAAAGAAATGAGGAAACAATAGCAAAGGTCAATAAAACTAAAAACTGGTTCTGTAAGAGGATAAACAAAATTGATAAACCATTAGCCAGACTCATCAAGAAAAAAGGGAGAAGACTCAAATCAATAGAATTAGAAATGAAAAAGGGGAAGTAAGCACTGATACTGCAGAAATACAAAGGATCATAAGAGATTACTACAAGCAACTATATGCCAATAAAATGGACAACCTGGAAGAAATGGACAAATTCTTACAAAAGCACAAACTTCTGAGACTGAACCAGGAAGAAATAGAAAATATAAACTGACAAATCACATGCACTGAAACTGAAACTGTGATTAAAAATCTTCCAACAAACAAAAGCCCAGGATCAGATGGCTTCACAGGCGAGTTCTATCAAACATTTAGAGAAGAGCTAATGCCCATCTTTTTCACACTCTTCCAAAATATAGCAGAGAGAGGAACACTCCCAAACTCATTCTATGAGGCCAGCATCACCCTGATATCAAAACCAGACAAAAATTTCACAAAAAAAGAAAACAACAGGCCAATATCACTGATGAACATAGATGCAAAAATCCACAATAAAATATTAGCAAACAGAATCCAACAGCACATTAAAAGGATCATACACCTTGATTAAGTGGGGTTTATCCCAGGAATGCAAGGATTCTTCAATATACGCAAATCAATCAATGTAATACACCATATTAACAAATTGAAGCAGAAAAATCATATGATCATCTCAATAGATGCAGAAAAAGCTTTCGACAAAATTCAACACCCATTTATGATAAAAAAAAAAAAAAAACCTCTAGAAAGTAGGCATAGAGGGAACTTACCTCAACATAATAAAGGTCATATATGACAAACCCACAGCCAACATTGTTCTCAATAGGGAAAAACTGAAAGCATTTCCTCTATGACCAGGAACAAGACAAGGTTGCCCACCCTCACCATTATTATTCAACACAGTTTTGGAAGTTTTAGTCACAGCAGTCAGAGAAGAAAAAGAAATAACAGGAATCCAAATCAGAAAAGAAGTAAAACTGTCACTGTTTGCAGATGACATGATACTAGACATAGAGAATCTTAAGATGACACCAGAAAACTAGTAGAGCTAATCAATGAATTTGGTAGAGTAGCAGGATACAAAATTAATGCACAGAAATCTCTTGAATTCCTATACACTAATGATGAAAAATATGAAAGAAAAATTAAGGAAACACTCTCATTTACCATTGCAACAAAAAGAATAAAATACCTAGGAATACACTTACCTAAGGAGACAAAAGACCTGTACACAGAAAATTATAAGACACTGATGAAATAAATTAAAGATGATACAAACAGACGGAGAAATATACCATGTTCTTGAATTGGAAGAATCAACATTGTGAAAATGACTATACTACCCAAAGCAATCTACAGATTCAATGCAATCCCTATCAAACTACCAATGGCATTTTTCACAGAACTGGAATGAAAAATTTCACAATTTGTATGGAAACACAAAAGACCCCAAATAGCCAAAGCAATCTTGAGAAAGCAAAATGGAGCTGGAGGAATCAGGCTCGCTGACTTCAGACTATACTACAAAGCTACAGTAATCAAGACAGTAAGGTACTGGCACAAAAACAGAAATATAGATCAATGGAACAGGATAGGAAGCCCAGAAATAAACCCACGCACATATGGTCACCGTATCTTTGATGAAAGAGGCAAGAATATACAATGGAGAAAAGACAGCCTCTTCAATAAGTGGTGCTGGGAAAACTGGACAGTTACATGTAAAAGAATGAAATTAGAACTCTTTCTAACACTATACATAAAAATAAACTCAAAATGGATTAAGACCTAAATATAAGGCCAGACAATGTAAAACTTTTAGAGGAAAACATAGGCAGAACACTCTATGACATAAATCACAGCAAGATCCTTTTTGACCCACCTCCTAGAGAAATGGAAATAAAAACAAAAATAAACAAATGGGACCTAATGAAACTTAAAAACTTCTGCACAGCAAAGGAAACCACAAACAAGACAAAAAGACAACCCTCAGAATGGGAGAAAATATTTGCAAACTAAGCAACTGACAAAGGATTAATCTCCAAAATGTACAAGCAGCTCATGCAGCTCAGTATCGAACAAACAAAAAACCCAATCCAAATATGGGCAGAAAACCTAAGTAGACATTTCTCCAAAGAAGATATACAGATTGCCAACAAACACATGAAAGGTTGCTCAACATCACTAATCATTAGAGAAATGCAAATCAAAACTACAATGAGGTTTCACCTCACACCAGTCAGAATGGCCATCATCAAAAAATCTACAAACAGTAAATGCTGGAGAGGGTGTGGAGAAAAGGGAACCTCTTGCACTGTTGATGCGAATGTAAATTGATATGACCACTATGGAGAACAGTATGGAGGCTCCTTAAAAATCTAAAAATAGAACTACCATATGACCTAGCAATCCCACTACTGGGCATATACCCTGAGAAAACCATAAGTGAAAAAGAGTCACATACCACAATATTCATTGCAGCACTATTTATAATAGCTAGGACATGGAAGTAACGTAAGTGTCCATCGACAGAAGAATGGATAGAGGAGATGTGGCATATATATACAATGGAATATTACTCAACCATAACAAGAAATGAAACTGAGTTATTTGTAGTGAGGTGGATGGACCTAGAGTCTGTCACACAGAGTGAAGTAAGTCAGAAAGAGAAAAACAAATACCAGATGCTAACACGTATATATGGAATCTAAAAAAAAAAAAAAGTGCTTTTGATGAACCTAGGTGCAGGACAGGAATAAAGAAGCAGATGTAGAAAATGGACTTGAGGACATGGGGAGGGGGAAGGGTAAGATGGGACGAAGTGAGAGAGTATCATTGACATATATACACTACCAAATGTAAAATAGATAGCTAGTGGGAAGCAGCCACATAGCACAGGGAGATCAGCTTGGTGCTTTATGACCACCTAGAGGGGTGTGATAGGGAGGGAGGGAGGGAGACGCAAGAGGGAGGAGATATGGGTATATATGTATATGTATAGCTGATTCACTTTGTTATATAGCAGAAACCAACACAACATTGTAAAGCAATTATACTCCAATAAAGATGTTAAAAAAAATAACAAAACTCAACTCTCAACCATTTTAAAATCCCAGGACAGGAATCTTACCCATTTCTAAAACTGGAAGTTGACCAAACAAAATAAATTGAACACATGTACATTCACAGTGTTTTAAAATACATTTAGAGTTTCCCTGTGCATTTGTAGAAATGGGGCTCAGAGAGTTTCAGTCATTTGCCAAAATTCATACACAGAAGTTGTCATGGTATGGACTTTTGTGAGCCAGAATGCTGAGACATTCCTCTGCTTTGCATATAGCAGACCAGAGTAGCACTGATACTCTGAGAAAGCACCAGGGAGATGGATTCTGATCCCCTCCAAATTCAGGAGGCATCGAGAGTTGTCAGAACATGGGTGGTTTCATAATGTGGATGTAGGAGAGGAGAGGTGCATGAGGATATTTATGTGCAAGTGAATCATGATGCAATAAAGTAATTGCCCCATAAAAAGAGTCATCTCAGATGAACTGATGAGACATAGAAAAGCAACAGGCTACACTGAGGACTACATTGTCCCCCATGGGTGTAAGTATCCCCTCTGGAGATATGAAATTTTTGTTGACTGACATATGAAGAAAATGTATGAATGTCACCAAAAGATGGGGACCAAAATGTCAATCATAGTCATGAAATAAAAGTTTGGTAGAATTTTTGAGGAAATGGAGATCTTAGTGATAATCTGATTCATTTCTAGAAATGTTTAGTGGCTTACTCAAAGTCCAAGAGCTGTTCAGTGTAAGTACTGGAGCTACATTCAAGATAACCAGATTCTTAGCACAAAAAAAAATTCCCAGTAAAGGAAGAGTTTTGCTCATCCAATAATTCACCAAAATAATTACAATGAAAAATCATTCTTGAAAATGTGACGCAACCCTTAGTCCTGCGACATTATGACAAAAAATATAGCATGTTGACGGTTACAGGAATGAGTCCATATTTTGGGAGTCAATTATGCAGTCACAAACTCTACCCCTGAAGGTAGGAACCTGATAAAATACCAAATACCCTAAGAAGAGCAAATCAGATTACTGAAATGGATCAGTGCTCATCAAACTTAATTGGAATTACCAGAAACTCTCTGATCAGAGTTTATCTGAAATACCACCTAAAACAAGTAAACCCAAGAATATCACTTACTGATGGTGAAGTAGCAGCATCATATCTCTGTAGGTAGGTTGCAAATATTGTATAATGGGTAGTATCTTACTTCAAGGATTGTTAAAATCCACAAATTCAGCGCATGTAGCATTAAAAAATAGGAGAGCAGCCAAGGGATTTCGAAGTTCTAAAAATATTGGAAATCCCCAAGTCAATGGTGTGCTAGATTCTCTTCAAATGCATGTGTAAGGACACGGTCTTAAATTTTAAAATCAGAATCGTTTTAAATCAGACAGAAGTATTTATTTTTTTCCCTAAGAAAACTGTTAGTATAAGGAGTAAGGATGATTCACGTGTTTTCAGAATGAGAAATATACGCCAACCCCCTAAAAGACCAAAAAACTCTAAAAATCACAAGACATTCATTTTATCCCCTGGAACATTCAGGAAGGAGACAGAGGGTGATGATATCAGGGCAGTGCAATTGAAAGGAAAGAAGTTTTTGGGATATTTTTCCCTATTGAATAATCACAATTCTATTATAATTTCCATACACACAGAATTGATCATGTGTGTACAGAAGGTTTATTTTGAATGTTATTTCAATATTATTTTAGGTTTTTATACTGCAAAACATTGATTGCAGAACATAAGAATCGTGTGTCTACACAAAGTGTCCTCACATGTACTGGAGAAGAGAGTCTGAAATATTTGCTCACTACAGTAATTTTGGTACATGTGCTACAGGTTTTTTTTCAAAATCAAATTACTCTATTCTTGGTGTACAGTACAGTGATGAACTAATATTTTTCTTGATAGAACAAGTTTATTTTTACTTGTAAAAATAAACATATAACACATAAATTTACTGCTGTAACCATTTAAAAGTGTACAAATCAGTGGAATTAAGTGCATTCACAAAATAGTGCAACCATCACCAATATCGAGTTCCAGAACTTTTTCATTAACTCCAATGTACCCCTTTTTTTAATTAATTTTTTTGGAGTATAGTTGCTTTACAATGTTATGTTAATTTCTTGCTGTACAGCAAAGTGAATCAGTCATACGTATATATATATACCTACTCTTTTTTAGATTTCCTTCCCATTTAGGCCACCACAGAGCACTGAGTAGAATTCCCCGTGCTCTACAGTAGGTTCTCATTAGTTATCTATTTTATACATAAATAAAAGTATATTTCTTTGGTGCTGGCTAGCACCTCCATGCCAAACTTCAGACTCAAACAGCTTATTGTCTATGTTGTATCTTCATTTGTATGGTGTTGTGGACTGAATTGTTTTTCCTCAAAATTTATGTGTTGAAGCTCTCACCCTTATTTTGACTGTGTTTGGAGATGGGGCCTTTAAGGAATAATTAAGATTATCTGAAGGATGTCATAAGAGTGACACCCTAATCCCATAGGACTGATGTCCTTATAAGAAGCTGAAAAACACCAGACCTGCATCTCTCTCTCCCTCTCTCCCTCCCTGAGCATGCATAAAGGAAAGGCCATGTGAACACACAGTAACAGGGAGGCAATCTACAATCCAGGAAGAGAGACCTTACCAGAAACCAACCTTGACTGAGTCCTGATCTAGGACCTCCAATGTCCAACCTTTGAGAAAATAAATTTCTGTTGTTTAAGCCACCCAATGTGTAACATTTTGTTTGGCAATCCAAGCTAAAATACAGATGGCTAATACACATCCCAAACTTAATGCTTCAGAAAATGAACACTGTTCCTTACCAGACCTTCTCCCCATCTCAGTTGATGATAACCCTTATTCTACTAGTTTCTCAGTCAGAAACCTCAGTGTCAACTTGGACCACTCTTTTTTCCACTACACCTCCTCCCCCCCAACTCAGCACATATAATCTACCAGCAAATCTTATTAGCTCTCCCTTCAAAATACTCAGATTGCAATTATTTTTCACACCTTACATTAGCAATAATAATTGTATTAAAATGTAAGTCAAATCATATGCATCTTACTTGAAGCTCTTCACTGTCTTCCACTTGACTCTGAGTAAATGTGCAACATTGCTATAATAATCCACAAAGCCCTATACCAGTTGTTCCTTCATCCCTTCCATACCCATTACTTCTCTGATCCTATTTCCCACCACTTCCCTCATTCCTCCTTTGACTTCAGGCACAGAAGTCTCCAGGTTGTTCCTGAAGCTTGCCAGGTGCTTATTTGCCACGTTGCCTTTGTCCCTGCTGTCAACTCTGCCTAGAATTGCTACCTTCTCCTCATGTCTGTCTTTAAGCTTCACCTCAAGAGTGATTTTCCCTACTGTGCTACTCAGAATTGCAGAATCACCCTTTCTCCATTCCTGCTCTGCTTCTCTCAAGAGTACTTCCCACCACCTGACATTCTATATGCTTATTTCCTTATGTTTACATATGTGCCTCTTTCTTTCAGAATGTAAGCTCATGAGGGCAATGGCTTGCTGTTTGCTTTATTCCCTTCTGCATCCCCAGTTCTTAGAACATGGTCACATACATGCTGTTTAATGCCCATGTGTATAAATATGTTGGAATCTAGACTGCAGGACAGTGGCCAGCTGGGGAATGCAAATAGCTTATGGAAAAATGAATTTTCACCCTGTTGAAAATGAGTAGTCTTCTTTTCAACTTGTTCCTCCCAGAGCTGAGCTAGCCTATAAGAAAAGATGATTAGCTTGATTGTGGTGATACTTTCACAATATATACATATATCAAAATGTCATGTCATACATCTTAAATATATGCAACTTTTATTTGTGTCTCATACCTCAATAAGGTGAGAAAAATAACAAAAAAGAGATAAGGTCTCACACTGGGTTTTGCAGTTTCATTTTTTCTTTTCTATTTACCTATAATATTTTACAATCACTATGCTACCTTCACATATCTGCTAAGTTGTCACCATCTATAGAAAAAAAAAAATCAAGAACCTTGAGAAAGTTATAATTATTTGCTTAAGGTTATTCTTATATATTCTCCATTTCTGTATAGAAGTTATTGAGTTATGGAATATATATATTTATATTTCTTTTTGGCTGCATTGGGTCTTCATTGCTGCACATGGAATTTCTCTAGTTACAGTGAGCGGGAGCTACTCTTCGTTGTGGTGTACGGGCTTCTCATTGTGGTGGCTTCTCTTGTTGCAGAGCACGGGCTCTAGGCGTTCGGGCTTCAGTAGTTGCAGCACACGAGCTTAGTAGTTGTGGCTCACAGGCTCTAGAGTGCAGGCTCAGTAGTTGTGGCTCAGTTGCTCTGCAGCATGTGTGTTCTTTCCAGACCAGGGATTGAACTCTTGTCCCCTGCATTGGCAGGTGCCACCAGGGAAGTCCTGAGTTATGAAATATTAACATTATTAATATTAATATTCTTCAGGGAAGAATTTGTTTTTCCCAAATGACACAAATATTAAGTGCTAATTACATTATGTTAGTCTTTTATTTTTTCATTTATGCATTCCTCCAAGACCTATGTGGTCTTAGTTTTGTCTTAAAATATATATATATATTTACCATACTGCTTTTCTTTCTTGCAAAAAAAAATTTCAATTCATACATTTTTTCCTATTGAAGATAATAAAACAAAAAGAAATACACTTTGTGAGTTAGAGTGATACATTACATATGCCCAGCCATTGAGCTTCTCAGAATTTAAGTTTCTATGTGCATCATGGTGCAGAGAATTGGTGTGGCCTCGCCTGTCATGTGCATCACATTAAGTGGGGTAGAAGTATTTCAGCCATTCATCATATGTTGGTATATATCAGACTGTCTCACCATGCCCTATTTGGAGTATGCAATCTACTCCAAAGAAGGCTGAAACTGAGGTACAGATCCCAAATAGAGGTTCCCAAATAGAAAATCAGGCTTCTTGCATTAAGACACTGTGCATGCTAAAAATAAATGGTAGTTTCTAATTAGACCCAACTAATAAAAAAGACACAATAGACACTACAAATGTGGGTGTGGATGTGACACCTAGCTGCTTCTTAAAGTGGGGAATCCTTAGGTAAATACTGGAAGGAATTTCTATTTTTAAGGAAGGTGATGGGCTTTTAGAAAGATAGGAAGACAAACTAATAACTAGTAAATATGTCTTTTCTTCCCATAGTGCATGTAATTTTATGTTTTAGAAGAAAATGCATGCTAGTTAATATCTTTGGTGTAAAGTGACTTCTTGTAGAATACTGGTGATCTGAGAAACAGCATGTTGGAAAGGTTGGCTTAAGTCATTTCCTCCATGGGAGAAAAAGTTGCACAGAAAAGCCCCAAGTGAATTATTTAGTTATGGCAGGTATATTTTCTTCTAGACTTTCTCTTTTTATTATTTGTACTTTGAAAATCCATACACCTCAAAGAGAAAGGTGAATTGCTTTCTAGGTTTGTGATTTATGCAAACCTGAAATTTTCAGTATCAATAAAATCCTCAAATTTCACCTGCTGCATACTCTATGAAGGGATAGATTAACATTTCAAAATAATGTCAACTACAGACTGAAATGTGTTTCTACCTCAGCCTCTTATCACTTTGTGGTGTCAAAGCCTCCTTCAGATGAAGAATGGCATTAATTTGGCAAACAAGGACTTAATTCAATGACTACTAGCCTAGATTTATTAAAATACTGCATGCATTCAAAAGAAAATTACAGAGAAAAATAAGTACAATATGTAGGGAATTTAAAAATGAAATTTGTCTCAGATAATCAGTAGAGGAGTAGTTTTTCTTTGTTAGTTGAGCTGCATTGGAGCTGGGAAAAGATAAAGAGCTTGCAGGTCTGCTTCACCATCTGCAGCCTGAATCTGTCTCCTGCTCACAACACTGAGCACGCTGACATTGTGAAAATTATAACATAAGTGCCCAGGAAGTAACTTTTATTTCTTTGTGGCCCATTCATTCCCCTCTACGGGTCAAAGAAATATACTTTTAACAATTCTTTCCTTGTGTTTGTGCTTGTGAGTGAATGTGTATGTGGCAAACTGTGGTGGAAACTGTGTATATTAGTTTGCTAGAGCTGATACTTGAGGGTAGGTTCTTGTCTTGTTGCAGAAAGAATTCAGAGATGAGACAGGGAGGTCAAGAAAGTAAAGTGATGATTTATTTAAGTGATAGTATGCTCTCAAGGGGAGAGCAGGAAGTGTCAGGTGAGTAGCTGTGCTGAGATTCTTTGGCAAGCCAGTTATGTGGGGTGTCAAAATGAAGGGGTGGAATACCCATTGGGGAGGGAATGGTTTGGGGGTTGTATTTCCTGGTTTTCATCCCAGCTCCACCTTCCTGAGGGGAGGAGGGATTTTTGTCCTTATTTAGCCTTGATTGTAAGTCTCATGGTGTTAGTGCATGATGGGAACTTCTTATCCGCAAGGTTAATTTTATTGTAAGGAGGGCATAGTGAGCAAAATGTTACATCCAGATGCGGATATTCCTGCCTTTTCCCACCTTTCTTTTTCTGCTTCCAGGACCCTTATCACCCCCAAATATGTGGTTTCCTGTCAGTCTGGAGGTTCCTGCTTTTCTTTGTCTACCCAAAGACCCCATTGTTTACAAGATGTGTGGTTTCCTGCCATTTGGCCCGTGCCCCCTTTCTCTGCTCATATCTAGCTACCTGCCTGCTTTAACAGAGCTACTATAACAAAATTCTATAGACTAGGTGGCTTAAAAAGCAGAAATTAATTTCTTATTGTTCTGGAACAAAGAAAGCTAAGATCAAGTTGCCATCATGGTCGGTTTCTCCTGAGACATCTCTCCTTGGCTTGTATATGGTAACCTTTTCTCTGTGTCCCCACATGCTCTTTCCTCTGTGTGTGCATAAATCTGGCATTTCTCTCTGTGCCCAAATCTCCTCTTTTTATAAGGACACTAGTCAGATTGGATTAGGGCTTATCCTAATGGCCTCATTTAAATTAATCACCTCCTTAAAGACAACATTTCCAAATACAGTCACATTATAAATTACTGGGGGTTAAGGCTTCAACATAAAAATTTTTAGGGGAAGCAATTCACTTTGTAACACTGTGATTCTTCATTTTGAAAGCTTAGAACTGAGTTCAGTGTCTTAAAAGAGAAGCACTCACCTAAGTTAGTTATTTCCTCCCCACTTCTTCCCCAGCTTGTTGAGAAGTGATTAACACATCAATATTGCACATATTTAAGATGTATGTTATGTTTTGATATATGTACACATTGTAAAATGATGCAATCAAGGTAATTAACCCATCTATCACCTCACATATTTACCTTTCGTGTGTGTTGTGTGTGTGTGTGTGTGTGTGTGTGTGTGTGTGTGTGGTGAGGAAATCCAAGATCTACTCTTTTGGCAGATTTCAAGTATTCATTACAGTACTGTTAACTATCGTCACCACGCTGTGCATTACATCCCCAGAACTTATTCATCTTACATCTGAAAGCTTGTACCCTTATAGTACAGCTACTTCTGACAAGATCTAAGTCTCCTATTTATTAAGCAATACAGAAATGAGGATGTCACAAAAGCCACCTCTCAGGCTGACGTGTCACCGCTTACATTCCTTCCAGACACACTGTAGACACCAATGCATGATATATGTGTGCACAGATGCACAGATGCACACACACATATACACTTTTGCCATGTTTGCCCAGGACCTTTGCTGAAATGCAGAGTATATCATATGATTATAATTCCTGCCTAAAGAACTCCAGAAACACTTTTCTGATGCAACAAACCACATCAAGGCACCTAGGTGCTTTGTAACAAACAAAAGCAGGATGTCACATGACTCAGTTAATTATTTGATTGCTTTACTTAAGCAATGAGGTTCTTATTGAACTAGTTGAGGTTTAAAGTAAAAATGCTGAAAAGCTTCCATATTATTTTCCATAGCGGCTGTACCACTTCACATTCCCACCAACAATGCACAAGGGTTCCTTTTCTCCACATCCTCACCAGCGTTTGTTTTCTTTTGTCTTTTTGATAATAGCCAACCTAACAGGTATGAGATATCTCATTGTGGGTTTGATGTTTATTTTCCTATTCATTAGTGATGTTGAGCATGTTTTCATGTACTACTGGCCAATATCTATACTCCCATGTTCACGCAGCATTATTCACAATAGCCAAGATATGGAAACAACCTGTCTGTCAGAGGATGTATGGATAAAGAAAATGTGGCATATAAATATATCCAATAGAATATTAATCAGCTATAAAAAAAAAAAGGAAATTCTGCCATTTGTGACAACATGGGTGAAACTGAAGGGAGTTGTGTGAAGTGAAATAAACCATAGAGAAAAAGACAAACATTGCACGCTACCACTTATATAGAGAATCTAAAAAAAAGAGTCAAATGCATAGAAACAGGGAGCAGAATATTGGTTGCCAGGGGCTGGGGGGAAATTGAAATGGTGAGATGAAAAAGTACAAACTTTTAGTTATAAGATGATTAAGCTCTGAGGATCTAATGTACAGCACTGTGACTATTGTTAATAGTACTGTATTATATACTTGAAATGTGCTGAGAGTAGATCCTAAGTGTTTTCACCACATAAAAAGGTAACTGTGTGAGGTGACAGATGTGACAATTAAATTGATCATTGTGATCCTTTTACAACATATATCAAATCATCACACTGAACCCTTTAGGTATACACAATTTTGTCAATTCTAACTAAAAATAAATTAATAAATAATAATAATAAAATAACATAAAATACTGATATGTGGTCCAGGGAGATGTATGGGGCTACAAGTCCTGCATCTTTCCCCCTGAGAACCTTTTCATGTTCATCCCAACAAACCATAGCCCATGACCATCACGACAGACATGATATGCTTCACACACTCAGGACATTCACTGTCCAGGATCCTGGATCTACTCCTAGAACATGACGCTTGAATCAGCATATTTAATAATGACCCTCTGGGCTTGAGTCTTCTCCCCCAGGACAAGGCAGAACTGAGATCCCCATCTGGGTGAGCTCCATTGGCCATGACTTCTAACAATGGATCTGGGTACCCATGGGTAGAGGGACTGTGGTAATCTCTTCCGCTGGGTATTTTCACATTGTTCCGAAATGTTTGCTCAAGGCCAGAGCATGAGATAATGAAGGAGTAAGGATCCTTGGGAAACATTTGCAATTATAATTTTGTAGGATTGTGGAGTGAAGCATCAGAAATAAGAATATTCTGCACACTGTTCTTTTAAAAAACATGTGGATTTTACAGAGTGGGATTGTGTGAGGCAGAGTAATTACAACCTCTAGTTCTGGAATAGAATTTTCCACTCTTTCAAAGATGAGCCAAATTGGTGATGGTAGTTTAGTTAATCAGATTTTAAAGGGATTTCTGTCCACAATGTCATGTCCACTTACTAAATTTTGTAATTTCTAATGAGAGATGGTTGCATCTTGGCCTTACAGCAGTGAGTTATACTGTTATTTTGCCTTATTGATAATCATATATTAGGGGGCTTCCCTGGTGGCGCAGTGGTTGGGGGTCTGCCTGCCAATGTAGGGGACAAAGTTTCGAGCCCTGGTCCAGGAGGATCCCACATGCCGTGGAGCGGCTAGACCCGTGCGCCACAGCTGCAGAGCCTGCGCTCTGGACCCTATGAGCCACAACTGCTGAGCCCATGTGCCGCGACTGCTGAGGCCCGCATACCTAGGGCCCATGTTCCACAACGGGAGAGGCCACCGCAGTGGGAGGCCTGCGCACCGTGGCAAGGGGTTGCCCCCTCTTGCCGCAGCTAGAGAGGGCCCACGCGCAGCAGCGAAGACCCAACGCAGCCAAATAAATAAATAAATAAAAATAAATTAAAAAAAAAATCACATGTTTGAAAAACTGAGAGTCAAACCTAATTTAATGCAATTAAAATATTTACTATAAACTCCTCTTAGGTAAAAGATACTGGATAGAAAGAACTGCTTTTGCTTTCTAGGTAATTACTGACTACAGTTACAAACCAGAGTAGTTTAGCTCATTTGCTATAGCTAAATGTCTGTGCTGGGCTTGCCTAATCTCAGGGTCTAATCAATAATAGAGCCAGCAGGGTGTGCCAGGCTGAATTTATTCAGCCTCATGGCTAGAATTAGTGCCCTTGAAAATTGGGGAGATGTTAGCCAATGGGTATACACTTGAAGTTGGAAGATGAAGAAGTTCTGGGGACCTAATGCACAGCGTTGTGTTTATAGTTAACAATATTACATTATATACTTGAAAGTTGCTAAGAGACTAGATCTTAAATGTTCTCACTATGAAAAAGAAAGAAATAGTAATTATGTAATGTGATGGAGGTATTAACTGTGTTAACAATGTTAACTATGGTGGGAATCATATTGCTATACATAAATGTATCAAATCAACACATCTTAAATTTACACATTATGTGTAAATTATATCTTGATTAAAAAAAACTAATAAATCTTCTGACTTACTTAAAACAAGAAAGAAAACGGGAAAGAAATGCTCATGCATGGGGGATTTAACCATATAAGCCAGGTAATTGTCTTCAATAGGGTGTGTCTTTCATTTAGAAACATATTAAAAGAACAGAGTGTTCAAAGTTATTACTGAGCATGGTTCAAAGAGCATTTGAATAATATGGATTTTATTCCAGAAACAATGCTAAAATTAAGATTACAACTATATATGTTTAACTTTCTGCTTATAATACATCGAAACCTTCTAATTCTCTGCCAGCTATCAAAACATAATGACATCAGTTTCTGCAAGTTAACCCCTAACTTACTAGGTTGTAAACATCAGAACCTTTCAGACTTGCTATTTCTTAGTGTCAATGACCGCCAGGTCATTCAATAAAGCTGAGTTTATTAACTACTGTACTAGGTAAAGGATCACATGCCAGGGGAAAGTGCACCATGAAGTTTGCTGAGGGTAAAGTTCCTGGTAGGTGATAGAAAGGGTGTTCATGGTGAGCGTGCTAACGAGAGCTTGAACACTTGCATTCTGGATAGAAAGAATGAGGCCACAGATCTGTACACAGTTAGTTAAACAAAATTGCAGCATTTGTTGGTCAGGAAAATGTTTTCAATTAGGTCTTGAACCTAAAAGGGATGGTAAACAAGCCCTCCTCAAGTTCTTCAACACCGTTAGCTTTGACTTTTGTATCCTTCAAAGTTTCTGGTCATTTCTGGACAGCAGCACTGTAGGAAACAACACTCAGATGTGACATATTTAGGCAAATGGTGTCATAAAGGGAAATTTTCCTTCTACATTTGAAAATATGTTGTGGCAACAAAGGTACGTTCCCCACGAGTTCCAGATGAGAATCAGCTAAGATAATTATAACATTCTTTAGCATGAAATCATCATCATCTTCATCATCACCATCAACCAGGCAGTTGTAGGGGAGGAAAACTTTTCTTCTATCTCTCTCTACTTAAGCTTAGTGACTGGGGCCCTGTGAATTAAACTGACAATAGATTAACATAAGAAAAGGCATACAAATTTATTAAATTTTAATTTTATGTCCATGGGGACATTGTTTGGAAAGTGAATGTCCAAAGGAGCAGTGAGATATGAGAGCTTAAATATCGTCTTAATAGGAGAAAGGGAGAGAACAAAGCCTACTTACAGGAGAGCAAATGAATTTTAAGTCCTTATGAGAATAATGGGAGGTAGGATAGACGGTGACAAAGTCTGTCTGGATGTGGTGCTGACTTGCCATCTCCTTTCCTGTGATAAGTCAATCTTCCCTGTGATGAAACTCCCAGGGAGGGGATTTATGACAAATGATTTCTTTCCTTGGAGGATTTGTTTTTAAGCAGATAAGGGGAGCTCAAAGAAAGCTTTTTCCTGAAGTTATTGACTATCAAATGTCTTCATTACACCAAAGTGGCATCTTTTGATCTCATATGATCATCATTTTACCTTTTCTCAAAATGGAGATAATTTCTTTTTTTTCCATATTGTAAATATAACAAAATTTAAATTTAGTCAAGCAACGACATTGAAAACATCTGATTTGTTGGCATGTTGACTTTTCCAGTGGTTAATTTTTATCTTATTGGTCTTTCCTTCCACATAAAATAATTAAGTCAGATTTGAGAGTCAGTTTCTCTACGCAGTGCTTGGGTAAGGAACCATTTTGGTTCCAAAATTATCTGCAAATAAACAGGGACTAGCTGTTAACAGATAAGAATCTTGTTTCATCTCACATGCTTGGTCTAGCTCCGAGCCTTACAGAAGTAACTGAGATCAAATCTCCCACATGCGTGGGCTGATGTAGTTTAATGTTACAAATATTCACAATTTTCATGGAGGGAAATTTCCAGCTAGTATTAGAAATTTTACATGTTATCAGCAATACGATGTTAAGATTTATTCATAAAAATGCTAATTGCAGCATTGTTATAATAGAAAAACTGAAGTAACCAAAAAAAAAAAAAGACTGAAAACAATCACTACATGATTATACAACGGGATACTTTGCATCCATTAGTAATGATATTATGAAAATATAATAACAGCCATCCTAACTGGTATGAGGTGAAATCTCACTGTGGTTCTGATTTGCATTTCCCTGAGGAGTAGTGATGTTGAGCATCTTTTCATATATCTGTTGGCTATCTGTAAGACATCTTCAGAGAAATGTCTACTCAAATACTTTGTCCATTTTTTATCAGGTTATTTATTTTATTATTATTGTTATTTTTGTTATTGAGTTGTATGAGTTCCTTATATATTTCGGAATTACTCCCTTATCAGATACATAGTTTGCAAATATTTTCTCCCTTTCTGTAGTTTGCCTTTTCCCTCTGTTGATTGTTATAACATAATGCCTATAGTTAACAAAAAGATATTGTACACTTAAAAATTTGTTAAAAGGGTAGATCTCTTGTTAACACACACACACACACACACACCCCAAAAGAACACAAGGAAACTTTTGGAGGTGATGGATATTTTTATTACCTTCATTATGGTGATGGTATTGAGTATATATATGTCTAACCTCACCAAATTGTATATGTTAATTATATTTGGATATTTTTATACTAATTATCCCTCAATAAAGCTGGGAAAAAAAGAAATGTTCTTTGAAAAATCTATTTAATGGCATAGAAAGACATGTGCAAAAGATGATCGCCTTTTTGAAATTTTTTAAACCAGTGGGTGCACGTGTGTGTTCACAGAGCAAAGACTATAAATATACATTAAAATACACATGGGAATTATTTCTGGGTAGTAGGATTCTGGGTTATTTAAATGTTTTTATTTTTTTTTATTTGTACTTTCTGGATTTTTCTATACCGAAGCATATAATAATTTATTGATAAAAACCCATGTTATTAAATGTCTGACTTTAAAAGCACAAAGTGAGATGATAATTCTGACTATAGGAGTAAATGGAAAGCATTTTGTGTCCTTTCCAAATAAATGAAAACTGAACTTGTTGGTAGGCAGGAGACCAAGTAGAGAGAGCAAACAAGTAGAGAAGATTGACAGGAAGGACTCCTGAAGAGGACAGAACTGACCTGCATCAGGTGGGTAAGTTGAGGCATTGGTTTTGAAAGGACTAGTATCTCTTATTCTTCTACACAGCACTGAGAGTTCTAAATGAAGTTTCTTATATCATGCATGCCATGCTCAGTCAACAGTCACAGCTACCATCATTGCAGAACACTTTACACTAAAGCTCACTTTCACTTATATCACAGATGAAGAATGCAGGGTCCAAGAGTTTTATTGGTTAGCCTTTGGTAGGAGAATTAAATCCTTGTCCTTTTCCAGATCAACTCATGCTAGAGTGAGCAGAAGGGAAGCTAAATAGATTGAAGAAACTGGAGATGTCGGTGTTACCACACCTCTGTCATTTAGTGTCTGGATTCCAACAGGGACCTACTTAATAGAGCATTTAGGAACTGATGAGTTTATTTGTGATTAATAAATGGTTTATTGCACTGGATCTCAAATTTTAGCAGGCAATAGGAGGAACACATCCCCAGCGTCTCTGATTTAGCAGGTGTGAGCTGGGACCTGAAAATTTGTATTCCTAACAAGTTCTCAGGTGACACTGGTGCTGCTGGTCTGGCACCATGCTGTGAGAATCCCCGGTCTAGCACCTTGCTCTTTAAAGGACCAGCAGGAGTGGCATCAACCTGAGAGCTTATTAGAAAGGCAGAATGTCAACACCAGCTTGACAGAATCAGAATCTTCATTTACAAGATCACAAGATGATGGGTATAGTTGGGAAAGTTTGGGAAGCAGGGCTTTAGTACATAGGTTTTCAGATATGAATTAGGTAAACCATAAACCCAGAATGGGGTGTGTGACAAACTTCCTTTAAATATATTTTTCTCACACTTATGATTGAAACATAAACTAGTAATACGAAATTCAGGAATTATTATAAGGCACTTGAGACCCTGGAGCTCTGCCAATGGCTAGCAGTAACTTTAACATCCTCAGCCTTGGTATCTTTATTCAAAAAAAAAAAAGAATTGGAACATATGAGCACACAGTTTCTGAATTCAGCAAATCAGTTTCATGCTGGATGAAAACTGAAGAAAACCGGTTACTTGTTCTGCATTCTACTGGGTGAGAAATATAACGAACAAGCTATTTCACTCCTCCAAAAGCAATAGCTCAAAGTCGGCAGTCAGCTAATTGCCTGCCTTGAAAGTATCACCGTGGCCAGCTTGTGCTTTGTGGCTCTGATGGGCGGTGTAGGGGAGGAAGTGGGGGACAGATGGTGGAGATGGGTAGGTTAGGCACTCTCTCCTTCCCCCTTGTAATGTTAACCTTGAAACAACAACAGGAAGGAAAATTTCTCTTTTCCCTACCTTGATTAATGTCCAGACCCTTCTATTTTTCATACTCTTTCTTTGCAGTCTTGTCTTTTGAGCTATCAGACTACTAAGGAAAGACATTTACATTTGATTTGACTTTTATGAATGGAAGAACAAACAGACATTTTGTTTTTAACTTTTCTTTCTTTTCCTTACAAGAGGGTTTCTTTTTGTGTGTTTTGAAGAGGACAAAATATTGAGAGTCTTGAAATCTTAGATTTCTGAGAAATAAGAAAATCCCTGTGCTGTCTGATCCTGAAATCCTGGAATTTCCTTGAAAGCAAAATGAACTGAGACCGTTAGATTTATTCTCTCATGTTTCAGCCTGATTTTTTTCCACACTCTACACAAACACACACACACACACACACACACACCTTCCTTTTCCCCTCCCCTTCAGAATGGTTCCTGCCTTCTCCACCATGCCCTTGCCCAACCCCTGGCAGCTCGTGATTGGTGAAAGCACAAACCAGTGGTCAGATGCAATGTCCTGCCTTGTTTTGCGGCCATTGTTATTTTGGTCAAGACATCCAAACTGGAGTTAAACTCAGGATCTGAGAAACAGAGTCACAGTGAGAGGATGGGGAATTATCTCCTGAGAGAAATCAGGTGAGTCCTGAATCTGGGGACAACCTTCTTTGGAGAAGGAGACAGGGAGAAGGAGGTTGAGCATATGCATCTGGAATAGTGGGGCAGTTGTGCTTTAAGAAGGTTGAACTTAAAGACAGTATCCTCTAAGATCACACAGGGACCTCCCAATTCACTTTCTCTTGGCTTATTTTGGAACCATGGTAGGTTGCCAGATTTAGAAAATAAAAATTCAAGATGCCAGTCAGATGTGAATTTCAGATAAACAAATACTTTTTTTTTTTTAGTGTAAGTATCCCCCATGCAATATTTGGAGCATTATTCCATGAGTCATACTTATACTAAAAAAAACTGTTGTCCATCTGCAATTCAAATTTAGCTATGCATCCTGTATTTTATCCATCAACCTTGGCCTATGGTCACTTGAATCTTCCTACACCTCTCTTTCCTCATCTGGGTAGAGGGCTTATCTTCCCATTCATCAACTTCATGAGATCCGTATGAGAATAAACAGTCATGTTCTTGCAAATTATGGAAGCAAAATAATTCACTCAAATGTTTTTAATTAAATAGTGCCTTTTTTTGGGTGATTTTTATCCCTGTCCTCATCAAATGCTTCCCTCTTTCTCATAGCTGAATAATATTCTCTTTACCCAACATATATAGACATATCTTTTTTATCCATTCACCTGTTTCCAAACAAGAGGTATCAAGTGTCGGCAAAAGTGCAGAGGAAAAGGAACACTTGTACATTTGTGGTTCATCTACTATGGAAAACAATTTTAAAAATTAAAAATAGAACTACCATACGATCCAGGAATCTTGCTTCTTGGTATATATGCAAAAGAAATGAAAACAGGATATTCAAGAGATATCTGCACTCCTATGTTTAGTGTAGCATTATTCACAATAGCCAAGATATGGAAACAACCTAAGTGTTGAACAATAGATCAGTGGTTAAAGATTGTCTTCTTTTCTTTTCTTTTTTCTCTTGTCTCCTTGATAGTAGCTATACTATCAAGGTAATAGGTGTGAGGTAATATCTTATTGTGGTTTTGATTGATTTTCATTTCCCTGATAATTAGTGATGTTAAGCACATTTTCATGTACTTGGCCATTTGGATGTGTTCTTTATTTTTTTATATATTTATTTTATTTTATTTTATTTTATTTTATTTTATTTATTTTTTTTGGCTGCATTGTGTCTTTGTTGCTGTGTGGGCTTTCTCTAGTTGTGGCGAGCGGGGGCTACTCTTTGCTGTGGTTCACGGGCTTCTCATTGCAGCGGCTTCTCTTGTTGTGGAGCACAGGCTCTAGGTGTGCGGGCTCAGTAGCTGTGGCATGCAGGCTCTGTAGTTGTGGCTCGTGGGCTCTAGAGTGCAGGCTCAGTAGTTGCGGCTCATGGGCTTAGTTGCTCAGCGACATGTGTGATCCTCCTGGACCAGGTATAGAACCTGGATCCCCTGCATTGGCAGGTGGATTCTTAACCACTGAGCCACCAGGGAAGTCCCTGGATGTGTTCTTTAATACAACTAGACTGATCTGGCCTTGTGACACTCTAATCACATTACTCCTGTGTTCCAATGGTTTTATCCATTTCCCACTAGCTAACATCTGAAGTATAGGACACTTGTTTTAGAATTTAAAGTCCTGTATATTGTTTTAATCACTCCTTCCTTGTTCTCTTCTCACTTTGGGCATTGCCTCCACTGTTTTGTTTAGCAACAGCCTCTAATTAAGTAATTTCTACCTACTATGGAGTCTCTCAAAGGCAGTTGTTACTTTGACTATATCCTTGCAGCTCCTATGATTCCCTAGAACTTAGAGCAAAATAGGAATCTAAAGAATGTGTACTTAGTTTAGTTAAATATACTTTTTTGTCCTTTCTGTCATAAATATGTTGTATGGATTTTGTCCATCTGGCCTCTTGCTAATCTTTTGAGTTCAAGCCTGTGTGACTTGGCTGTCAGAACTTTTGCTCCAAAGTTCATTTTCAACCATTTTTACTTGTGAGAATATTCAGTCTGCATTGATCTGGCCAAATGCTACATCTTCCTCATCTCTGATGAAATTATTCTTCATCTCTGAAATTATTCTTTTACTATTCAATGACTTGTGAATGGTTTATATACATTGACGACACTAAACACATTGTGCCTCGTATAATGATTACATGTGTGTAAGACTTTAAGATAATGGATTCTTTGCTCACGAGGGCAATGCCCCTAAACTCTTTGAAAATCCCTGAAATTCTTGCTAATGCTCTCCAGAAAGAATGCTCTCAGTAAATGTTTTCTGGCTGGTATGAAGATTCTCAATCGAGAAAAGCAGAGGGTTAAATGATCTGCTTCCTATTACTGAAACTTAAAGGAGCTTTCCATTTTTAGTTGTCTCCCTCTCTGCATTGATTTCTAAAATTTCCAACATCTATCTGTTACCATGTTCTGATACAGTTTGTGGTCTCTTTCAGAACAGCCATGAACTTCTCTTACTTTATAAACAAGAAAGAATTGTGAGGATGCTGATTCAATTCAATCATGTTGTAAATGAAGCCAGTTAGACACAGACAGATGGAAGCGTCTTGGTTTGCTCACATTTGTCGTTGCAAAAACCCCTTCTCATTCTGCTTTTCAGCCATTGCTCTCTGTTTAGAATCCTGTGCCCACTTTCTGGAGAAGCCTATTGGCTGGATTTCAGTTCTATTTTAAAGTCTGGGCAGAAGTGAAGAGGAAATAGGCGGATGTTGCTTGAAGAGTTCTTATGGTTGGCATCTGTGAATGATGTCTCCACAGTCCAGGGACTTTTCTAGGTCCTGCATGCCCACACACTTCAAGGCAGCCAGATTCCGTAGTACTCAAGGAACTCACAGGGCTGAGTGAAGTATTCAACTTGCATTGCTACTAAAGACTGATAGTTTATCTCAGGCCTTCTCTCTGCCCTGCACACTGTTAAGAAGTTCATAGAATATCTCATTATTTTTCCATACAGAGTGGTTATTATTATCCTTATGTACTGTTTCATTGGAAAAATGCAATATTAAATATAAAAATGGGTCACATAGTTGGATTTGTTTCTTAATTGGTGATGGGAGATTATTTTATTCCCAGTAAGTAAAATATGGGTAATTTCTGTCTAGCGTGCTCTTTGTATAGGTGAACTTGAGAAGGCAGCATTGCTTGCAGGTCATACAATCAGACAAAAGAGAAATGGATAGTTTCTGATAAATAATTCACCTGAGAAATCATGAAACTGGATTAAGCTTATATTTGATAATGGTCCTGCTTTTCTTGTAATCCTGGATAAGCTCCTTGGTTTCTGTGATTCCATATCCCCATGTCCATTGTGGAGGTAATGATATTGCCAGATCCTAGATTTAGTTGTGGAGATAAAATGAAACAATGCATATATGTTAGCAGGAACATAGTAGGTGATTAATGAGTGACAGTTATTATTTAATTACTTTAGTGCTCTGAAGTCGACTTGATTTTCAGATTCTTGAGCTACAGTGTATTTTGTATCAAGGAATTACTCATAGAAATTATTTGGTTCACAAGGAACCTCATTTAATTCACTGCAGATATGATTGAGAACAAGGTGGAAAAAATTCTACCTCATGGAACGTGTTCTAGCAGGAGAAAGGGATTACAAACAATTATACGAATCATGCAATTCAGATAGTTACAAGTACTATGAATGAGGAGACCTAATCTTTGAGGAGAGACCTGGATAATTGGGAATAAGCAGATTAGGCAAAAATCTGTGGGATTAGCTTCCAGACAGAGAGACGATATGTAAAAAGCCCTGAGGAGAGACTGAGCATGTTGTGTAGTGGGATGAGGAGGGCAGAGGATATGAGGTTAATGAAATGACTAGGGTCACTACTTGACCACACCATATTTTACAACTGGTTGTCTTGAGCTCATTTTTTCTCTAAGTTTTATTGAGATATAATTGGTATGCAAAAATTTTCAGATATACACGTATATTCTCATATACATAAAGTATGCATTTTGTTAAATTGGTACATATGTAAAGTCCTGTGATATCAGCACCACAATCAAGGTCCTAAATCATATCCATCACCTCTAGTTTCCTTGCTTTGTCTTGTTTTTTCCTGTGTGTATGCATGAGTGTGTGTTTTGTGTCTGTGTTAACAACACTTAACATGAGATCTATCCTCTTAACATATTTTAAAATGCACAATAGCTTATTATTAACTATAGGTACTATGTTGTACTGCAGATTTCTGGAACTTATTTATGGAGCATAAATGAAACTTTATATTCATTGAACAACAAGTCCCCCCTTCTCCTTCTCTCCAGACCTTGGCAACAACCACTCTACTTTCTGCTTCTTTGAGTTTGACTATTTTCAGTTCCACATATAAGTGAAGTCATGCAGTATTTGTCCTTCTGTGACTGGATTATTTCACTTAAGCATAATATCCTCAAGTTTCATCCACGTTGTTGTAAATGGTAGAATACCTTTTTTTATGGCTGAATAATATGTGGTCATATGTATATGCCACATTTTCTTTATCCATTCATCTGTGAATGGACATTTGTGTTGTTTCAATATCTTGCTTATTGTGACTAATGCTGCAATAAACATGGGAGGGCAGATATCTCTTTGAGATGCTGATTTTGATTCCTTTGGATATATACCCAGAAACAGGATTACTGTATCATATGATTATTCTGTTTTTATTTTTTTGAGGAGTCTTCATATTGTTTTCCATAGTGCCTGCATCATTTGCCTACCTACCAACAGTGCACAAAGGTTCTAATTTCTTTACACCATTTCCAATACCTGCTGTACATATGTACATATTTTTTTTTGATAACAGCCATTCCAACAGGGGTGAGGTGATAGCTCAATGTGATTTTGATCTGCACTTACCTGATAATTAGTGTTGTTGAGCCTTTTCATGCACCTGCTGGTCATCTGTATGTCTTCTTTGGTGATGGAGGGAAAATGACACAATTGTGTTCAAAGAGTTGAATTCAAACATGTGCCTTAATGAAAAATGCTTCCCTCTTTTATGGGAAGCCTATACGAGACAGTACTCTTGGCCTTAAGAAAAAAATTAACATAGAGGAGAGACTGCAGTGGATGCTGATTAAAGATTGATAAGTCCCTTCAAGAAACACTGTACTTAAAAACTGTTCTGTAGCTTTAAAAAAATTAGAAATTATATAGCTGAGAGAGGATAAAAACATTTCAAGGTCATTTCTGCTATAAAATGATGAAACAACAGTGTAATTTTTTTAGAGTGTACAACATGATGATTTAATACATATATGCATTGTGAAATGATTACCAGGATATAATTTCTGATGTCAAGTCATGTGTCATTTCCACTACAATAGCCTCTTTTTCATATAGGGCAGATGTTAACGTATTCTAGGTAGAAGCACAAACAATGTGCTGTAGAAACAGGAAGGGATGGATGGGATTCTGATGTGGAGTGGCTGGAAGGAAAGACATGTTTGAGGAATTGCTGCTTGGATTGTGCTTCAAATGTTAGGCAGGCTAAACAAAGTGGAAAAGACTCCAAACTAAAGGGACAACATGTGAAAATGTATGAGTTTGAAGTATATGGTGGTTCAGGAATTAGAATTGTCAATAATTGGAGCATATTGTTCAAGGATAGATCCAATAGGAGAAGAAATTGAAAATGAGATTTAGTTTTGGATGATGAAAAATCTTCAAAGGTATTTAGGAAGTGATAATGCAGTGAACATTTATGAGTAGGAGAAAATATAATGTGGCTTATATTTTAAGGAGAATTGTCTGTCCTTGGCGTGTAAGATGGAATGAAGGAGAAAAATGAACAAAGTTAAGAAACTCTTAAAATACACCAGTTAAGAGGAAATGAAGAGCTGAAATTCAGCAGGAACAACCAGAATGGACAAAGAGGTTTGGTGAAAGTAAATGCATTCCAATGATTCATTTTGGTGTTTGTCAGTCATTTAGATCACAAATGTGGTGTGAGAGAAGGATAAAATTATTCCCCTAAATGAAATATAAGTCTGCTCCTGGCCTCTCCTGGAGACCTCTCCATCATTAGAGAATCTTGGCATATGCTGAATGTATTTGGAGATGGAAGAGACACAGAAGCAGAGAGAGCAGCAATGGATCTTAGGAGAGGTGGTATTTCTCAACTTCCTCCTGCAACTGTCAAACAAATCCCCATCAAATCTACCAGACAGAGGAAACAGAAATGATAAGAATCAGACTTAACTCACCCTTTTTTCTTTCTCTATGATAACATTTTTTTTACTCTCTCCAGACCCAACCGTTACCCCGTGCCTCTGTGTCGTCATTCACGCACTGAAAGAGCCATGAGACTTGTACCAAAGATTTTCCAGGTTTTATTCTCAGACACTCTAATCCAATGGTGTTGAGAGGAAAGGGAAATAAACATTTATCAAGCAACTGAAGGGTGCCAAACATACTTTATAGTTGGGTTAAGTCATCATAATGATACCATGAAGGAGCCATCGTTATCCCCATTTTTACAAGTTTTGAAAATTAGGGTACAAGGGTTCAGTCTCAAGGTTAGAAGAGGTGGTTTAAGTCATTAGACATGGAGCCAGCAACACTCCAAAGCCCGCAAGCATTGTCTGATTACTTGAGAGAGGCCTTCTATAAGACTTCTTTCTAAAGATAGGGTGAACCCAAGCTGTGCTCTGGACCTTCTGGAACGTGGAAAGTTGGAAAGCCTGCTGGTGGTTCTCAGAGGGTAGTAAGGGGATGCCATGCAGCCCTCTTCCTTCCTCATCTATTGGGTTCAGCATTAAATGGATAACAAGGGCTGTTTCCTTCTTCTGGAAATCTATAGCTGACACACATTATATTTAGAATGCATGAATCTTCTCTCCATCTATACAGTGATAGGGTTCAGGATGTACTACCCTAAAATATGGTACCTTGGTATATTGACTTTCTTAAGCTGAAGGAGTTCAAGGAAACAGCAGAAGCAGGATGGTTATTCTGACCTCCCCACCCTTGCCTTTCTTCCCTGAAAACAGGAGATGAAACTCTCATGTGAAAGGTGCTCTCCCTGTACCAGGAGGAAGGGAGAAATTCTTATCACCAGAGACAAAGAATTTAGGGTTAAGAAAACTATATAAACAAACCTTGTTATTTACATCTTCATCATTTACTACTTCTAGCCCAAACCCCTCCGCCTTGTCAATGCTTTACAAATTTATTGTTTCTTTGGCTAAAAGATATACAAGCTTCCTGCTCTGGTCACTTCTGGTCTTCATCCTCTTGTGAAGGCTTCCATATACACGTAAAAATTCAATAAAATTTGTATGCTTTTGTCAATAAAAAAAATTTTTTTTAATTCAATAAAATTTTTATTCTTATGCCAGTTTAATTTTTAGGCCCAGCCAGAGACCTAAAGAAAGTAGGGGGTACTTTACAGGGTACAACATCTATCTATATATCTGAAGTGTGCATCTATATATGCACACAGCATGCAAACAAGCCCTTATTGACTAAAATTAATAAGATAATTTCTTAATATTGGCCCCAAACTTCATAACTATAGATTAATAGTTTTATTGTTCTTGATCATCTTAAATACTTTATGATCTCTGTATAACTCAACCTCTCAAAGATGATAGTTTAAAGGAAGTTTCAATAACAGAAAATCTATACTGCCTCTGGAGAAATTAGACCCTATCCAAATTCCTCAGGCAACATGGATTTAGAACTTATTTTTTAGAGGAAACTTTATGCCTGAATCTCCATGATTGTTCATAAAGAATACTTGCATTCCTGCTCAGGCCTAAAGTAATTAAATTAAAAGCTTGGCTATTCCCCAGAGCATAAGGCTTTAGTGTGCCTCTGTCTTCAGAAAGGGGAGATAGTAAACAGAATAAAGAGAAGGAAAATGGGTCTTAAGAGGAAATTCATTTACCATCTCATCATTCTGCCATTACTTTAAAAATTGTGTTCAGAGTCAAGTGCTTAGCCAGGCATCAGAGACTGGAGCATCTGAAGCTAAAGCAGATTAATTTTTCATGTGTAGATGATCACATAGTTTTATCCTCTTTATTCTCATTAGTTAATAATTACACTAGTGTAGAATTTGATGACATTTGGTGATGCCATTCTACTTTCCCAAAAACAGGAAGAAAGAATGCATTAAAGATTTTCAAAACAAACTGCTCTTTGTGGCCACTGAAAAGTATTTTATATTGCCATTTTCATCCAATTTCTAATAAAGTTGCATGTGCTTTAAAAGTGGAGAAAGGAACAAGGAAATCACCACTAAGAGGGAAACTGAAGAGTGGTATAAAGTGGTATAAAGTATGAGATGGTCTGCGTTTAAGCCCCTTTCATGAGATTCTTTTGCCTATTTTAAAATTTTAGATTATTGAATTAATCATACACCCCAGTTCTTTTTTATTTGTTTATTTATTATTATTTATTATTTTCTCCAGTTTTATTGAGATGTAATTGACATATAACATTATATTAGTTTCGGGTATACAACATGATTGAATATTTGTATATGTTGCAAAATAATTACAAAATAATTCATTAACATCTATCACCTCACATAGTTACATCTTTTTGTGTGTGTGATGGGAACTTTTAAGATTTACTCTCTTAGCTGCTTTCAAATCTACAACACAGTATTATTAACTATAGCCACCATGGTGTACATCACATCCCCAGGACTTATTTATTTTATAATGGAAGGTTGTACCTTTTGACCACCTTGACATATTTCTCCCACTCCCCACCATTCACCTCTCCCCACCATTCACCATTCACCATTCACCATTCACAATCTGTTTTCTGTATCTATGTGTTGGTTATTTTTAGATTACACATGAAAGTGGGATCACACAATGTTTGTCTTTCTCTGACTTACTTCACTTAGCATACTACTTTCAAGGTCCATTCCATACTCCCCAGTTCTTAACTTATTGTCAGCCTTCACCTATGTAAGACCATTCTCATTATTTTTTCTCCTTCCTCCCTAATTCTCAGTCTCACTTCCCTTCCCATAAGTATCCATTTTAACATATTTCATCTGTAGTCTTAAACTGCTTGGATCTGAGTGTTTGAAATTTTATTTTATAGTTACAAATAATAATATAATGTCAACTTAGTCTATTTTCTACTTTACTCATCAATATCTTTGAGATCTAGATTTGTTAGAGTGAGTGCATCTGCCTTATAGCTGCTTATCTGCATTCGCTTCGTACCATTCATTCAGGGCCATCCCTCCAACCAAAGTCCTGCAGTGGACATCTAGAACACACCCCTTATATCCCTCTGGAAGGAGTAACCTGGCATATACCCTATTTCTTTCCCAGGAGGCTGCACCTTCTACTCCCCCTTTCTGGAACTTTTGAATCTTCACATCTGTTCCTATACTTGTAATATACATGTTTCCTAATTTTGCCATACATTTTTTAATGTAAATGTGTATCCAATTGTTATTTTAATTTTCATTTCTTGGTTGTTTGTTGGTGATATTGTGTATCTATTCATATGCTCGTTAGGCATTGAAGCTTATTTTATTTTATTTATCTTTTAAAATTTTTGGCTGCACTGAGCTTTCATCGTGGTGCTTGGGCTCTTCGTTGCAGCGTGCTGGCTTCTCTCTAGTTGTGGCATGCGGGTTTCTCTAGTTTTGGCACAGGGGCTCCAGAGCATGTGAGATCAGTAGTTGCAGTGTGCAGCGTTCTCTCTAGTTGTGGCGTGCAGGCTTAGTTGTCCCGCAGCATGTGGGATCTTAATTCCCCCACCAGGGATCAAACCCATGTCTCCTGCACTGGAAGGTGGATTCTTAACCACTGGACCACCAGGGAAGTCCCTGAAGCTTCTTTTAAATGTTTACTATTCAAATCCTTTGCTCATCTCCTCCCCACCCCCATTTGGTTTCTTGCATTCTTGTAGATTAGCAAGCACCTTTTGAATATTGTAGACTCACCTCTTTTTTTTTTAAATGATTCCTGTTTTTATTAAAAACTGAACCCCAGTGAAATAAGCCAAAGACAAATACCAAATGATCTCACTTACATGTGGAATTTTTTAAAAAACAAACAAAAAAGCAACAATAATAAAAACCAAACTCATAGATACAGAGAACAGATTGGTGGTTGCCAGAGTTGGAGGGAGTGGGGAGAGATGGCTGAAGATGGCCAAAAAGTACAAACTTCCAGTTATAAGATAAAAATTCATGGGGATATAATATGTAGCATGGTGACTATAGTTAGTAATACTGTATTGTATATTTGAACCTTGCTGAGAGAGTAGATCTTAAAAGTTCTCATCTCCCCCCACCAAAAATTTGTAACTATGTGTAGTGATGGATGTTAACTAGACTTACTCTGGTGATCATTTCACAATAAATACAAATATCGAATCACATTGCACACCTGAAACTAATATAATGTTAATGGTAGACTCACCTCTTGAGTGTTAGTCATGTTAAAGAAAGAAATACTCAGTGACACTTGTTAAAGATGGCAAGGAAGACTTGATTTTACAGCTGGGGAGAGAGATGGGCCTCAACTCCAAATATGGCATGGACAAGTGGGAATTTACAACCAAGGAACAGAGTAGGGATCACTGGATGCAAAATTACTAAGAGGAAGTATGGGTAAAAGAGGTTTTGGCTAAACCGACCTAACAGAATTCTTGCTGAAGACAGGTCAGGATGATCAGACATCTCTTGGGGGATGGTGGAGGATGAGAAACTTGGTCAGATATCAACAGTGGGGTTCTGGTTAAAGTGTCTTAGCAAGATTCTTGCTAAAACTGGATTTTACAAGGAAGTGCGCAGATGGGACTAGGAAGAGGTTCAGGAGACTGACTCAAGTTTGCTCACACAAAGAATCTTTGTTAGACATTACAAATATCTATTCTTACCAGGCATCTATCTACTTGCTTTATTTTTTATTTACCAGAAACCCTAAATGTTGATGTAATAAAATTTGTCAAGTTTATGCTTCATTGTTTGTGGTTTGGTTCTTTTAAGATAGTTAAATTTCCTCTAATTGATTTCTATATTAAAGCAAAATTTGCATATAGCAAAATGAGCAAATTTTAAGTGTAACACTTGTTAAGTTTTACAAATGTGTATACCTATTTAACCCGTATCCCAATCATGACATATAATTTTTTCATCATCCCAGAAAGTTTCCTCATTCCTCTTCTCAATCACCTCAAAATACTGTTCTGATTTCTATTCCCATGTTTGTCTTTTTGTAAATGGACCCACACAATATGTACTTTTTAGTGTTTGTTTTTCACTCACATTAATGAAGAGATTCATCCCTACTGTTGCATGTGCCAAAAGTTCATTCTTTTTTATTGCTGAATATTCCAGAGTCTGTTTATGTGCAAATACATGAGTATGATTATGCATTCTTCTATTCATAGCCTTTGAGTTGCTTCTGATTTGGGGCAATAATGAATAAAGTTACTACAAATATTCATTTACAAATGCTTTTGTGAATGTATGTTTTCCTTTCTCTTGGGTAATTTCTTAGGAGTGAAATTGAAGAAGTTTTCTCCTATTTTTATGTGACAAAGCTATTACTCTGAATTTTCTTCAACTGATTTCTTAGCTAGATCTTTGATCCCCATTAGTATATAAATTAAATTAGGGATTTCACTTTTTTTCTCTCCAAAAAGTGAGCCAGATTTTGCAACTTCATTTACTAGAAGATCCATTCATTTCCCATTGAATTGTAATTCCTTCTTTATTATACATCAAGTGTCTACATCTAGATGGATCTGTTTCTTTGTACTTATTTTTTTTATATATTGGCCCATGTCTTGTATTCCTTATTAGCAGCATACAGTTTTTATTATTATGATTTTGTAGTATGACTTGGTATCTGGAGTGATGTTATCCTCTATGACATCATAGAGGTTTGACATAAGAAATACAAACCACAGCAGATTTTTTTGAGTAATATAGGTTTTAATGTAAAGAATTTGGTGCTTACAAGATCATTGGAATGGCTGAAGTTGTGGGTTTAAGGCTGGGCCTCTTTATGAACATACCTTCACCCTACAGAATTGACCAAGGGCAGCTACCTCTGCCAAAGAGACTTCGAGAGTGATTCTACGTTCAAAAATTCCCCACCAATAATATCTATGGCTTGAGAATGGACACCAGAATGTTGATGCAGAGAAGCTTCCTGTCTGTGAGCCTGATTTTCAGAAGAAGAGCCACAAAAAGGCCTTTTCGCACTTTGCACAGCATCTAATTTTCAGCTTCAATATTGGTGGCAAATGATTCTGAGGAGGGTAGCCATTGCTTTCTTTTTTCCAGAAAGAAGGTGGAATAGATATTGACATTGCCCGTTAACTGTGTCCAGGACATGCCCTCTTTGTTCCTCATTTCAAAATTGATTTAGCTTTTTGAGAAATTTTCCCTCCCACATTCATTGAAAACTAAATTAGTTGAGTTTATCAAAAGTGCCAACTTAAATTTTGATTGGGATAACATTGGCTATATAGATTAATTTGAGGGCAAAAAGCTATGTTAAAGCAAATACACTATTACAGTCAAAACAGTTGCTTATAACTGTATTTATTCAAATCTTTAATGTATTTTAATAGAGTTGTAATTTTTGTTTTTCTTTTATTCTTTTTTAGGTTGATTTCCAGGTACCATTTAAAATATCAACTCTATGAAGTACATTATACTCTAGCCTAGTATTGTTGAAATGCTGTTGAATTTTGTAAGATCATTTTGTGTTTATCAGCCTTGCTAACTTTCTCATTTATTTTAATGGTTTGTTAAGTTAATGCTACTGGGTTTTATACATAGTTGACATATAAAGTATAAAGATTTTTCTCTTCCTTTTCATTTTTTGAAACTCCTACCTTTTTCTTGTTTTGTTTTCATTAACTTTGCTGTATGCTTTTGATATATTGCTTTTATCAAAATAAGGAAGTTCCAACTTATAATACAGTTTATGAGAAGTTTTACTGTTAATGAGGCTATTATCAAATGGATTTTTTGAAACTGTTGAGATAAACTTGTATATTTTTTTCTTAGATTTCCAAGGTGGTAAATAATGTTAATATATCTTTCTCTTCCCTTCCTTCCTTCCTTCCTTCCTTCCTTCCTTCCTTCCTTCCTTCCTTCCTTCTACCCTCCCTCCCTCCCTCCTTCCCACTCTCTTTCTTTCTTTCTTTCTTTCTTTCTTTCTTTCTTTCTTTCTTTCTTTCTTTCTTTCTTTCTTTCTTTCTTTCTTTCTTTCTTATTAGAGGCTTAGAGGTCTGATATCAGAGTTTGATAAACAGAGATGGCAGTGAGAAAGCAATGAAATAATGAACATAAAATCCATCATCAACATACAACCATATTAAGTTACTCACTTTATTGTCTAGCAGTGTCCAAGTAAACTCTGGGCTTGTGGATAAAAGAGATTGTTGAAAAGTAATAGGAAACAATTAGGAAAGACTTTTTTCCTTGTCTTATTTCTCCATTAGTGAATTGGAAACATTGTCAGTTGCATGGCCCATATCCATTCCCAAAGATTCATTACTAATATAATCTTGATTTTATTTATTAGAGCAATATAATCAGCTCCAATATCCCTTACAGGTAGACGTACCATTAGATGTTCAATGAGATGATCTGGAGCTTCCTGTGAAATCACTTTCTTTTGCAGTAAATAGTTCAGGAATATCTGGCATCTACTTTCCCTTTTATATTTACTTTGAATATGAACATGATGGCTGACATTGTGATAATGACATGACAAACATGATAGTGACACCAACAAAGTAGGCATGGCAAAAGTAACATGCTTGGGTGCCAGATGACATCCCTGAATGTCTCAACCCAATACCTGTAAATGTCTCTCTCTTATTATTTTGGGAAAAATGAACAAATAACACAAACAAAAATCTGTTTGCTTAAGCTATAATTTTTCTGTTAGCAGGTTAATACAACCTAAGTGAAAAATATGGCACAAGTCCTGATAATGGCATTTAAGTTGTAATAGATAATAATATTGTTCTTTTATTCAAACTTTTTATTTTATATTGGAGTACAGTTGAATAACAATGTTGTGTTAGTTTCAGGTGTACAGCAAAGTGATTCAGTTATATATATACATGTATGTATTTTTTTTTCAAGTTCTTTTCCCATTTAGGTTGTTACATAATATTGAGCAGAGTTCCCTGTGCTATACAGTAGGTCCTTGTTGGTTATCCATTTTAAATATAGCAGTGTGTACATGTCAATCCCCAAATCCTAGTCTATCCCTTCCACCCTGCCCTTCCCCTCTGGTAACCATAAGTTTGTTTTCTAAGTCTGTGAGTCTGTTTCCGTTATCTGAATAAGTTCATTTGTATCATTTATTTTTTAGATCCCACATATAAGTGATATCATATGATATTTGTCTTTCTCTGTCTGACTTAATTCACTCAGTATGACAATCTTTATGTCCATCCATGTTGCTGCAAATGGCATTATTTTATTCTTTTTAATGGCTGAGTAATATTCCACTGTACATATGTAACATACATTCTTTGTTTTTAACATCTTTATTGGAGTATAATTGCTTTACAATGGGGTGTTAGTTTCTGCTTTATAACAAAGTGAATCAGTTATACATATACATATATCCCCATATCTCTTCCCTCTTGTGGCTCCCTCCCTACCACCCTCCTTATCCCACCCCTCTAGGTAGTCACAAAGCACCGAGTTGATCTCCCTGTGCTATGCGGCTGCTTCCCACTAGCTATCTGTTTTACATTTGGTAGTGTATATATGTCCATGCCACTCTCTCACTTCGTCCCAGCTTACCCTTCCCCCTCCCTGTGTCCTCAAGTCCATGCTCCAGTAGGTCTGCATCTTTATTCCCGTCCTTCCTCTGGTTCTTCATGACCCTATATATATATATATATATATATATATTTTTTTTTTTTTTTTAGATTCCATATATATGTGTTAGCATACGGTATTTGTTTTTCTCTTTCTGACTTACTTCACTCTGTATGAGAGACTCCAGGTCCATCCACCTCATTACAAATAACTCAATTTCATTTCCTTTTATGGCTGAGCAATATTCCATTGTATATATGTGCCACATCTTCTTTGTCCATTCATCTGTCGATGGACACAGAGGTTGATCCATGTCCTGGCTAATGTAAATAGAGCTGCAATGAACATTGGGGTACATGACTCTTTTTTAATTATGGTTTTCTCAGGGTATATGCCCAGTAGTAGGATTGCTGGGCCATATGGTAGTTCTATTTTTAGTTTTTTAAGGAACCTCCATAGTGTTCTCCACAGTGGCTCTATCAATTTACATTCCCACCAACAGTGCAAGAGGGTTCCCTTTTCTCCACACCCTCTCCAGCATTTATTGTTTGTAGATTTTTTGAAGATGGCCATTCTGACTGGTATGAGGGGATATCTCACTGTAGTTTTGATTTGCATATCTCTAATGATTAATGATGTTGAGCATTCTTTCATGTATTTGTTGGCAATCTGTTTGTCTTCTTTGGACAAATGTTTATTTAGGTCTTCTGCTCATTTTTGGATTGGGTTGTTTGTATTTTTGATATTGAGCTGCATGAGCTGCTGTAAATTTTGGAGAAATTGTCACTTTGTCCTTTGTCACTTGCTTCATTTGCAAATATTTTCTCCCATTCTGAGGGTTGTTTTTTCGTCTTATTTATGGTTTCCTTTGCTGTGCAAAAGATTTTAAGTTTCATTAGGTCTCATTTGTTTATTTTTGTTTTCATTTCCATTTCTCTAGGAGGTAGGTCAAAAAGGATCTTGCTGTGATTTATGTCATAGAGTGTTCTGCCTATGTTTTCCTCTAAGAGTTTTATAGTGTCTGGCCTTACATTGAGGTCTTTAATTCATTTTGATTTTATTCTTGTGTATGGTGTTAGGGAGTGTTCTAATTCGATTTTTTACATGTAGCTGTCCAGTTTTCCCAGCACCACTTATTGAAGAGGCTCTCTTTTCTCCATTGTATATTCTTGTCTCCTTTATCAAAAATAAGTTGACCATATGTGCGTGGGTTTGTCTCTGGGTTTTCTATCCTGTTCCATTGATCTGTATTTCTGTTTCTGTGCCAGTATCATACTGTCTTGATTACTGTAGCTTTGCAGTATAGTCTGAAGTCAGCGAGCCTGATTCCTCCACTCCGTTTTTCTTTCTCAGTATTGCTTTGGCTATTCGGGGTCTTTTGTGTTTCCATACAAATTGTGAAATTTTTCGTTCTAGTTCCATAAAAAATGCCATTGGTAACTTGATAGGGATTGCATTGAATCTGTAGATTGCTTTGGGTAGTATAGTCATTTTCACAATGTTGATTCTTCCAATCCAAGAACATGGTATATCTCTCCATCTGTTTCTATCATCTTTAATTTCTTTCATCAGTGTCTTATATTTTTCTGCATACAGGTCTTTTGTCTCCCTAGGTAGGTTTATTCTTAAGTATTTTATTCTTTTTGTTGCAATGGTAAATGGGAGTGTTTCCTTAATTTCACTTTCAGATTTTTCATCATTAGTGTATAGGAATGCAAGGGATTTCTGTGCATTAATTGTGTATCCTGCTACTTTGCCAAATTCATTGACTAGCTCTAGTAGTTTTCTGGTAGCATCTTTAGGATTCTCTATGTATAGTATCATGTCATCTGCAACCAGTGAGTTTTACTTCTTCTTTTCCGATTTGGATTCCTTTTATTTGTTTTTCTTCTCTGATTGTTGTGGCTAAAACTTCCAAAACTGTGTTGAATAATAGTGGTGAGAGTGGAAAACCTTGTCTTATTCCTGATCTTAGTGGAAATGGTTTCAGTTTTTCACCATTGAGGATGATGTTGGCTGTGGGTTTGTCATATATGGCCTTTATTATGTTGAGGTAAGTTCCCTCTATGCCTACTTTCTGGAGGGTTTTTATCATAAATCAGTGTTGAATTTTGTCAAAAGCTTTTTCTGCATCTATTAATATGATCATATGGTTTTTATTCTTCAATTTGTTATTATGGTTTACCACATTGATTGATTTGCATATATTGAAGAACCCTTGCATTCCTGGGATAAACCCCACTTGATCATGGTGTATGATCCTTTTAATATGCTGTTGGATTCTGCTTGCTAGTATTTTGTTGAAGATTTTTGCATCTATGTTCATCAGTGATATTGGGCTGTAGTTTTCTTTCTTTGTGACATCTTTGTCTGATTTTGGTATTAGGGTGATGATGGCCTCGTAGAATGAGTTTGGGAGTGTTCCTCCCTCTGCTATATTTTGGAAGAGTTTGAGAAGGATAGGTGTTAGCTCTTCTCTAAATGTTTGATAGAATTCGCCTCTGAAGCCATCTGGTCCGAGGCTTTTGTTTATTGTAAGATTTTTAATCACAGTTTCAAGTTCAGTGCTTGTGATTGGTCTGTTTATATTTTCTATTTCTTCCTGGTTCAGTCTCACAAGTTTGTGCTTTTCTAAGAATTTGTCCATTTCTTCCAGGTTGTACAGTTTATTGGCATATATTTGCTTGTAGTTATCTCTCATGGTCCTTTGTATTTCTGCAGTGTCAGTTGTTACTTCTCCTTTTTCATTTCTAATTCTATTGATTTGAGTCTTCTCCCTTTTTTTCTTGATGAGTCTGGGTAATGATTTATCAATTTTGTTTATCTTCTCAAGGAACCAGCTTTTAGTTTTATTGATCTTTGTTATAGTTTCCTTCATTTCTTTTTTTTTTTTAACATCTTTATTGGAGTATAATTGCTTTACAATGGAGTGTTAGTTTCTGCTTTATAACAAAGTGAATCAGTTATACATAAACATATGTTCCCATATCTCTTCCCTCTTGCATCTCCCTCCCTCCCACCCTCCCTATCCCACCCCTCTAGGTGGTCACAAAGCACCGAGCTGATCTCCCTGTGCTATGCAGCTGCTTCCCACTAGCTATCTATTTTACATTTGGTAGTGTATATATGTCCATGCCACTCTCTCACCCTGTCACATCCTCCCCCTCCCCCTCCCCATATCCTCAGGTTCATTCTCTAGTAAGTTTGTGTCTTTATTCCCATCTTGCCACTAGGTTCTTCATGACCTTTTTTTTTTTTCCTTAGATTCCATATATATGTGTTAGCATACTGTATTTGTTTTTCTCTTTCTGACTTACTTCACTCTGTATGACATTTCTTTTTCATTTATTTCTGATCTGATCTTTGTGATTTCTTTCCTTCTGCTAACTTTGGGGTTTTTTTGTTCTTCTTTCTCTAATTGCTATAGGTGTAAGGTTAGGTTGTTTATTTGAGTTGTTTCTTGTTTCTTAAGGTAAGATTTTATTGCTATAAACTTCCCTCTTAGAAATGCTTTTGCTGCATCCCATAGGTATTGGGTCATCGTGTTTTCATTGTCATTTGTTTCTAGGTATTCTTTGATTTCCTCTTTGATTTCTTCAGTGATGTCTTGGTTATTTAATAGTGTGTTGTTTAGCCTCCCTGTTTTTGTATTTTTTACAGATTTTTTCCTGTAATTGTTATCTAGTCTCTTAGCATTGTGATTGGAAATGATATTTGATATGATTTCAATTTTCTTAAATTTACCAAAGCTTGATTTGTGACCCACGATATGATCTATCCTGGAGAATGTTCCATGAGCACTTGAGAAGAAAGTGTATTCTGTTGTTTTTGGATGGAATGTCCTATAAATATCAATTAAGTCCATCTTGTTTAATGTATCAATTAAAGCTGTGTTTCCTTATTTATTTTCATTTTGGATGATCTGTACATTGGTGAAAGTGTGGTGTTAAAGTCCCCTACTATGATTGTGTTACTGTCAATTTCCCCTTTTATGGCTCTTAGCATTTGCCTTATTTATTGAGGTGCTCCTATGTTGGGTGCATAAATATTTACAATTGTTATATCTTCCACTTGGATTGATCCCTTGATCATTATGTAGCGTCCTTCTTTGTCTCTTGTAATAGGCTTTGTTTTAAAGTCTATTTTGTCTGATATAAGAATTGCTACTCCAGCTTTCTTTTGATCTCCATTTTCATGGAATATCTTTTTCCAACCCCTCACTTTCAGTTTGTATGTGTCCCTAAGTTTGAAGTGGGTCTCTTGTAGACAGCTTATATACGGATCTTGTTTTTGTATCCACTCAGCCAGTCTGTGTCTTTTGGTTGGAGCATTTTATCCATTTACATTTAAGGTAATTATCGATATGTATGTTCCTGTTACCATTTTCCTAATTGTTTTGGTTTTGTTATTGTAGGTCTTTTTCTTCTCTTGTGTTTCCTGCCTAGAGAAGTTCCCTTAGAATTTGTTGTAAAGCTGGTTTGGTGGTGCTGAATTCTCTTAGCTTTTGCTTGACTGTAAATGTTTTAATTTCTCCATTGAATCTGAATAATATCATTGCTGGGTAGAGTAATCTCGGTTGTAGGTTTCCCCCTCTCATCACTATAGATATGTCCTGCCACTCCCTCCTGGCTTACAGAGTTTCTGCTGAAAGATGAGCTGTTAACCTTATGTGGATTCCCTTGTATGTTATTTGTTGTTTTTCCCTTGCTGCTTTTAATATTTTTTCTTTGTATTTAATTTTTGATAGTTTGATTAATATGTATCTTGATATGTTTCTCCTTGGATTTATCCTGTATGGGACTATCTGCACTTCCTGGACTTGATTAACTATTTCCTTTCCCATATTAGGGAAGTTTTCAACTATAATCTCTTCAAATATTTTCTCAGTCCCTCTCTTTCTCTCTTCTTCTTCTGGGACCCCTATAATTCTAATGTTGGTGAGTTTAACATTGTCCCAGAGGTCTCTGAGACTGCCCTCAATTCTTTTCATTTTTTTCTTCTTTTTTCTGCTCTGCAGTAGTTATTTCCACTATTTTATCTTTCAGGTCACTTATTCGTTCTTCTGCCTCAGTTATTCTGCTATTGATTCCTTCTAAAGAATTTTAATTTCATTTTTTGTGTGTTCTTCATTGTTTGTTTGCTCTTTAATTCTTTTGGTGCTTGTTAAAGTTTTCTTGTATTTTCTGCATTCTATTCCCAAGATTTTGGATCATCTTTACTATCAGTACTCTGAATTGTCTTTCAGGTAGACTGTCTATTTCCTCTTCATTTGTTTGGTCTGGTGGGTTTTTACCTTGCTCCTTCATCTGCTGTGTGTTTCTCTGTCTTCTCATTTTGCTTAACTTACTGTGTTTGGGGTCTCATTTTTGCAGGCTGCACGTTCATAGTTCCCATTGTTTTTGGAGCCTGCCCCCAGTGGGTAAGGTTGGTTCAGTGGGTCGTGTAGGCTTCCTGGTGGAGGGGACTGGTGCCTGTGTTCTGGTGGTTGAGGCTGGATCTTGTCTTTCTGGTGGGATACCACGTCTGGTGGTGTGTTTTGGGGTGTCTGTGACCTTATTATGATTTTAGGCAGCCTCTCTGCTAATGGGTGGGGTTGTGTTCCTGTCTTGCTAGTTGTTTGGCATAGGATGTCCAGCACTGTACCTGTCTCACACTGTACCTGCTGGTCGTTGAGTGGAGCTGGGTCTTGGTGTTGATATGGAGATCTCTGGGAGATTTTTGCCGTTTGATATTACGTGGAGCTAGGAGGGCTCTGGTGGACCAATGTCCTGAACTCAGCTGTCCCACCTCAGAGGCACAAGTCTGATGCCCAGTCTAAGTGCCAAGACCCAGTCATCCACACAGCTCAGAATATAAAGGAGAAAGAAAGAAAGAAAGAAAAAATAAAATTAAATTTAAAAGTTATTAAAATAAAAAATAAAAAATAGTTATTAAAAATTTTAAAAATTTTAAAAAGTAATAAAAAAAAAGAAAGAATGAAAGAAAGAAGAGAGCAATCAAACTAAGAAACAAATCCACCAATGATAACAAGCATTAAAAACTATACTAAAAAAATAAGCAAAAATCGGACAGATAGAACCCTAGGACAAATGGTAAATGCAAAGCTCTACAGACAAAATCACACACAGAAGCATATGCATACACACTCACAAAAAGAGAAAAAGGAAAAATATATATACATATCCTTGCTCCCAAAGTCCACCACCTCAATTTGGGATGATTCGTTTTCTATTCAGGTATTCCACAGATGCAGGTTATATCAAGTTGATTGTGGAGATTTAATCGGCTGCTCCTGAGGCTGCTGGGAGAAATTTCTCTTTCTCTTCTTTGTTCTCACAGCTCCTGGGGTTCAGCTTTGGATTTGGCCCCACCTCTGCGTGTAGGTCGCCTGAGGGCGTCTGTTCCCGCTCAGACAATACGGGGTTAAAGGAGTAGCTGATTAGGGAGCTCTGGCTCACTCAGGCCGGGGGGAGGGAGGGGTATGGAACGTGGGGCAGGCCTGTGGCAGCAGAGGCCAGCATGACTTTGCACCAGCCTGAAGCGTGCCGTGTTTCTCCCGTTGAAGTCATCCCTGCATCACTGGACCCTGGCAGTGGCGGGCTGCACAGGCTCCCAGGAGGGGCAGTGTGGAGAGTGACCTGTGCTCGCACACAGGCTTCTTGGTGGCAGCAGCAGCAGCCTTAGTGTCTCATGCTCGTCTCTGGGGTCCGCGCTGATAGCCGGGGCTCGCGCCCGTCTCTGGAGCTCCTTTAAGTGGCGCTGTTAATGCCCTCTCCTCATGCACCAGGAAACAAAGAGGCAAGAAAAAGTCTCTTGCCTCTTCGGCAGGTCCAGAGTTTTTCCCGGACTCCCTCCCAGCGCACTAGCTCCCTTCAGGTTATGTTCATGCAGCCAACCCCTGTCCTCTCCCTGGGATCTGACCTCCAAAGCTGGAGCCTCAGCTCCCAGGCCCCACCCGCCCTGGCGGGTGAGCAGACAAGCCTCTCAGGCTGGTGAGTGCTTGCCGGCACCCATCCTATGTGCGGGAATCTCTCTGCTTTGTCCTCTGCACCCCTGTGGCTGCGCTCTCCTCTGTGGCTCCGAAGCTTCCCCCCTCTGCCACCCTCAGTCTCTGCCTGCTATGGGACTTCCTAGTGTGTGGAAACCTTTCCTCCTTCACAGCTCCCTCCCACTGGTGCAGGTCCCATCCCTATTATTTTGTCTCTGTTTTTTCTTTTTTCTTTTGCCCTACCCAAGTACGTGGGGAGTTTCTTGCCTTTTGGGAGGTCTGAGTTCTTCTGCCAGCGTTTAGTAGGTGTTCTGTAGGAGTTGTTCCACATGTAGATGTATTTCTGATGTATTTGTGGGGAGGAAGGTGATCTCCATTTCTTACTCTTCCACCATCTTGAAGCTCTACCATATCTTTTTAATCCATTCATCTGTTGATGACCATTTATGTTGCTTCCATGTCTTCGATATTTGTATTGATTACTTATCCTCTCTCGGATAAAACCTACTCGACTGTCATGTGCTTTTCCTCATGTTGTTTTGCTTTATTATTTTTTTAATTAAAGTATAGTTGATTTCCAATATTATATTAATTTCAAGTGTACAGCATAGTGATTCCATATTTTTACAGATTATACTCTAAAGTTATTACAAGAAAATGGCTATAATTCCCTGTACTATACAACATCTCCTTGTTGTTTATTTATTTACTACATAGTAGTTTGTCTCTTTAATCCCATATTCCTAATATGCCCTTTCTCCCTTTCCTCTCTCCTTTGGGAAACACTAGTTTGTTTTCTATATCTGTGAATCTGATTCCATTTTGCATATATATTCATTTGCATTATTTTTTAGATTGCACACATAAGTGATATCAAACAGTATAAGTCTTTCTCTGTCTGACTTATTTCACTAAACATAATATTCTCTAGGTCCAACCAAGTTGCAGCAAATGGCAGAAATTCATTCTTTTGTAATGACTGAGTTATTATACATATATGTGTGTATATGTATGTATGTATATATATATATATATATATACATACATACACACACACACACACACACATACATCTCACATCTTCTATATCCATTCATCTGTTGATGGGCAGGTTGTTTCCATATCTTGGCTATTGTGAATAGGGATGCTGTATGAACATTGCAGTGCATGTGTCTTTTCGAATAAATATTTTTGTTTTTTCTAGATGTATACCTAGGAGTGGAATTGCTGGATCATATGTAGTTCTATTTTTAGTTTTTTGAGGAAACTCCATGCTGTTTTTCATAGTGACTGTACCAGTTTACATTTCTACCAACGGTGTACAAGGATTCCCTTTTCTTCACATCCTCTCCAACTTTTCTTATTTGTAGTTTTTTTGATGATAGCCATTCTAACAGGTGTGAGGTGATACCTCATTGTTGTTTTGATTTGTATTTCTCTAATAATTAAAGATGTTGAGCATCATTTCATGTGTCTGTTAGCCATCTGTATGTCTTTGGAGAAATGTCTATTTAGGTCTTCTGCCCATTTTTGATTGGGTTATTTGTTTTTTGATATTGAGTTGTGTGAACTATTTATATATTTTGGATATTAACCTTTTGTTGGTCACATCATTTGCAATTATTTTATCCCGTTCTGTATGTTTTCTTTCCATTTTGTCAATGTTTTCTTTTGCTGTGCAAAATGTTTAAGTTTAATCAGGCCCAATTTGTTTATTTTTGCTTTTATTTCTTTTGCCTTAAGAGACTGACACAAAAAAAAATTGGTACAATTTATGTTAAAGAGTGTTTTGCCTATATTCTCATCTAGGAATTTATGGTTACAAGTCTTACATTTATTTCTTTAAATCATTTTGAGTTTACTTTTGTATACAGTGTGAGAAAATTTTCTAATCTCATTGTTTTACATGTAGCTATCCAGTTTTCCCAGCACAACTTGTTGAAAAGACTGTGTTTTCTCCATTGTATATTCTTGCCTCTGTTGTCAGTGATCAATTGGCTATAGGTGCATGAATTTATTTCTGGGTTCTCTTTTCTGTTCCATTGACCTATGTGTCTGCTTTTGTGCCAGTGCCATACAGTTTTGATTACTGTAGGTAAGTAGTAGAATCTGAAGTCTGGGAGGGTGATACCTCCAGCTTTGTTCTTTTTTCTCAAGATTGTTTTGGAAATTCTGTGTCTTTTGTGGTTCCATATGAATTTTAGGATTATTTGTTCTAGTTCTGTGAAAAATGTCATGGGTATGTTGATAGAGATTGCATTAAATCTGTAGACTGCTTTGAGTAGTATGGTCATTTTAACAATATTAATTCTTCCAATCCAAAAGCACAGGATATCTTTCCATTTCTTGGTATCATCTTCAATTTCCTTCATCAATGTTGTATAGTTTTCATAGTACAGATCTTTCACCCTCTTGGTTAAATTTATTCCAAGATATCTTATTCTTTCTGATGTAATTTTAAACAAAACAGTTTTTTAAAACTTTCTCTTTCTGAGAAAAGATACTAGTGTATAGAAATTCAATAGATTTCTGAATATTAATCTTGTATCCTGCAATTTTGATGAATTTATTTATTTTAATAGTTCTTGGTGGAGACATTAGGGTTTTCTATATAAAATATTGTAAATAGGAACCGTTTTATTTCTTCCTTTCCAATCTAGATGCATTTTATTTCTTTTTCTTATCTGATTGCTTTGGCTAGAACTTCCAATACTGTGTTAAATAGAAGTGGTAAGAATGAGCATCCTTGTCTTGTTCCTAAATTTAGAGAAAAGGCTTTCATCTTTTCACCACTGAGTATGATGTTATCTGTGGGTTTCTCATAAATGGCCTTTGTTATGTTCAGATATGTTCCCTCTATACACACTTGGATAAAATTTTTTATCATGAATGGATGTTAAATTTTGTAAAATGCATTTTCTTCATCTATTGAGATGATCATGTGGTTTTTATTCTTCCTTTTGTTAATGTGGAATATCACATTGATTCATTTGCAAATGTTGAAGCATCCTGTGTCCCTTGAATAAATCCAACTTGATCATGGTATATGATCCTTTTTACATACTGTTGGATTTGGTTTGCCAATATTTTGTTGAGAAGTTTTGCATCTATATTCATCAAAGATATTGGCCAGCACTCTACCCAGCTAGATTATCAATCAGAATAGAAGGTGAGATAAAGATCTTCTCAGACTAGCAAAAACTAGAAGAATTCATCAATTCTAAACCTACCCTAAAATAAGAGTCTTCTCTAAATGGAAAAGAAGTAAGAATCTATGGAAAAGGAAAAATCCAAATAGGATGGAGAAATACTGTACAAATTATTGAATTTTGGTATTTATTTAGATTTCTTTTGTGGAGCTATGATGTCTTAAGAAGTTAATGTCAAACATTTGGGACATAAAAAAAAATAAATAGAAAGGGAAAAAGCCCAGAAAATATGGAAAAATCAACCATTATCTCAGTACTTTGGCCAACATGCATTTTTAAGCTTAACTTAGTATCTGCTTTTCAAATGATAGAATATTGATAATTTATTAATTCAGTCAAAAATCTTGTATATCACCAATGCCTGATGTTATCTGAATTCTGCTTGATTAAAACAAAATATTTTACTTTATGTATGACAGAATTCAATGCCCATTTATGTTGAGTAATATTAATGACATGGAATTCCAATTAAGTTCCTACTAAGTTAGGAACTTTATGCCTCTTTTTTTTTAAACTTTAAAATACAAACATCCCTTAGAAGTGTAAATTAATGAATTGTTAATAACCTCAAGGAGAATTATTTTAGCAGATTCTTTCTTCATTGACCAGTTTAAGAAAATGAAATCATGAGAAAACTGGACTCTAGGGAAACAGAAAAAGAACAGAAGACAGGGGATACTGAAATTAAATTTTGCCTGACTTACAATCTATACTATTAAGTAAATGTTACATCCAAATTTGACCATTTTTGAATATTATCCAGAAATCTCTATATCGGAACATATTCTGTAAAAGAAAAGATTCTCTTCCTCTGCAAATCTGATTTACTTTGTATTTAACAAATTCTAGTCTTTGCTTAGTGGTCCTGTACGTCAATATCTAAACAATGTTTCTTGAACTTTAAACACCAATACTGAGGAAGTGACTTCTCTCAATAATGCCAGTAAGCAAGTGTGAGGCTCATAGTCTGAGATATTTTACATGAACCCCTATATAGAACCAAGAGAATAGACCAGCATTGAGGATTTGATAATAGTGGAAAAAGACTATTCCAAGAAATACTATGTTTGTACAACATGTGTAGTGAAAAATTTGATTAACTGAATCACGGGATTGGGTCTATGGCTATCTATTGCATAACCACTGTGTAATCATGCAAGTCACTGGTTTCTCTTGTTGCCACTTCATCATTCGGTGTTTGCTTGATTCTCATAAGAATGATTTTAATTGATGAGAGAAGCCTAAGAGTAATATGAACAACATAAAATTCTCTGAAAGTAGGCAAAGATTACATTGCCCTTTATGTACATGGATGGCAAAACAGAAGGGTCTGGAGAATCTTTCTCTGGCCCAAATGGCCAGAGTCAATAGTCCTAGTGCTCCACAGGACGCTCATAAGCTGCTGATGTAACCTGGCCTCGCTGGAGAGGCTGAACCTTCCCCTTGTTAGGGTCTTTCTACTTTCTTGGCCTCTCCTGTTTCTTCTGGAGACTCAGGAAATTTGCATGCCTGATCATGATCAATCACAGCCCTGGAACTTTCCTGATAATTAAAAATGAGACTGAGAGAATCAAAGATCAGACTGTAGACATTTTTCTCCCATCGTAAGCCTGGCCTCTGTTGTCAACTTCCAAATTGCATTCTGTATCTATGACTGCCAGTTTCAAAGGAAAGAGAAGTTTGACAAAAAGGAAAGGCAGGTTTGTTTTCAATGGTAAGGAAACCTAAAAAAGTAGATGAAAACATTTGGAGGGAGGTAACAATCTCTTTTTTCTTTGTGTTTTCATCTAGTTGCCTGAAAGAGAATCAAAAGCAGCTTGGGAAAGTAAGCCCAGATGTGAAAAGGAAACGGTAAGAATACAGCCTATCAGATCATATTTTTCCCCAGAGATTTACTTCCAGAATCTCTGTCCCATGAAAGCTAACCCCTTATCTTAGACCTCTTAGAGCCACATGATAGAATTCTTTGGTGATTGCCTCTAAGACTTGGCAGAATGTTAGATGGAGACTCTATCTAAACATGTGCACATATTTTTTCTTAATCATTATATAAAGTAAATGCATGAATGTATAGCTGAAATAAAGGACGTTTGGTTTTGGTTGTCTATTTGGAATGACCACACTTCCAACCTATTCCTCATACTTAGCCAGAATAATCTTTCAGAAATATAAATCTAATCATGCCTTCCCCTTAAGACCCTTCAATGGTTCTCTATTACACCCAGAATAAAATCCAAACTCTTCACCAGGGACTAAAATTCAATAAGGACTAACCCCTGTGTACCTCTCCAATCTCATTCCTCACCCTGCATATTCACCTATTATCTCCCAGGAAGTCATATTCTTCAAGCCACCAATCATCTTCACCTCAGGGCCCTAGTAAATGTTGCTCTGCTAGTGCACATGGTTTTTGTTTTCCTTGCTTGTGATTGATAACATCTTTTCTGGAGATGCTGGCTCTTATGATTTCTCGGAAAGATCTCCCTGACTAGACTATGTACGAATGCTGTTTCCATACCTTGTCGATTTCCTATACTGCCCCCTACTTATATTTGCCATGCCTTTCTCTTAACTTGTAACTTTATATTTGTTAGTTTAGCTTTTTACAGTCCATCTCCCTCTGTAGACTACGTGCTTGTCAAGGTTTAACCACTGTTCAGCAAACTGAAGTAGAGTTCCCTGTGCTATACAGCAGGTTCTCATTAGTTATATATTACATACATATTACTGTATATATGTCAATCCCAATCTCCCAATTCATCCCACCCTTCCTTCCACATTGGTGTCCATACTCTTGTTCTCTACATCTGTATCTCTATTTCTGCCTTGCAAACCAATTTATCTGTACCATTTTTCTAGATTCCTCATATATGCGTTAATATATGATATTTGCTTTTCTCTTTCTGACTTATTTCACTCTGTATGACAGTCTCTAGGTCCAGCCATGTCTCTACAAATGACCCAATTTTGTTCCTTTTTATGGCTGAATAATATTCCACTGTATATATGTACCACATCTCCTCTATCCATTCATCTGTTGATGGACATTTAGGTTGCTTCCATGACCTGGCTATTGTAAATAGTGCTGCAATGAATATTGGGGTGCATGTGTCTTTTTGAATTATGGTTTTCTCTGGGTATATGTCCAGTAGTGGGATTGCTGGGTCATATGGTAGTTCTATTTTCAGTTTTTTAAAGGACCTCCATACTGTTCTCCATAGTGGCTGTATCAATTTACATTCCCACCAACAGTGCAAGAGGGTCCCCTTTTCTCCACACCCTCTCCAGCATTTATTGTTTGTAGATTTTTTGATGATGGCCATTCTAACCAGTGTGAGATGATACCTCATTGTAGCTTTGATTTGCATTTCTCTAATAATTAGTGATGTTGAGCAGCTCTTCATGTGCTTCTTGGCCATGTGTATGTCTTCTTTGGAGAAATGTCTATTTAGGTCTTCTGCCCATTTTTTTATTGGGTTGTTTGTTTTTTTGATATTGAGCTGCATGTGCTCTTTGTATATTTTGGAGGTTAATCCTTTGTCCATTGATTATTTATTCGTGAAGTTTAAAAGCTATTACATTTCAATGTTCCATATGATTCATGTTATTTTCCCCCTGTAAAATCGTTTTCAGGTCTTTATTTCAGGAGTTTTTTAAAAATATCTTTGGATACTTTTATTTGTTTGGTTCTCATGTCCAGAAATAACAAATATGTGTATATTAGGCTTTATTTTTTTCATAATTATCATTCTTTCTCTAACCACTCTACCTCCTCATTTTCTACCCTTTAATTTTCATTTCAAGTGTGCTTTTCATGCTACTGCTTTGTTGTTAGAATTTATTTTACTTTTCCAGGCTTTTAATACTGTTTTACTTTCTCTAAAAATTTTGTCATTTCTTTCAATTGTTTTCCTGATTTATGCTAGCCCACTTTCCCTCTCCATGTATCATTATTATTAACAAAGTTATTAACAGATAATTACTCTCTATCTGCCTTTAATACATAGTTTCTGCTATTTTTGTATTATTTTTTGTCATACAGTCCATGCTTGCAACTTTGTGCATAGTACCTTGCTCTGCAAGCAGGTCATCTGTGAGATAAAGTAGTGTGTGTGTACATTTGTGCATTGGTTTGGGGAAGGTGCAGAGGAGAAATAACCTAAGATTCAGGCTTTGATTTTAGTATGTTGTCTCAGACTGCCTCCTCACCAAATATTCTCTTCCCTCTGCCCTGGGCACATCTACATTCTGTATGTGTTACCCTCTTTGAGGTGGGAAGGTCATTACAGGTTGTGTCCTTTGTCACCTCCATATTTTCTCTCAATTTTAGGAGCCTGGGAAATGGAAAAAAAAATGTTGTGTTGGCAACTCCATCCCCTCTCTGTCTCTTCCCTATCGTGTGGTGTGGAATTGTGTCCCTGTAGAGATAATCTTTATTTCTCTCTTCACTAGCCCACACTTATTAATGTCTGTAACTGCAAGTTTGTAGTTAGAATTTCTAAGACTTCTCATTTATCTATAAAGATGTACTCACTCATCAAGAATGGCAGAGAAATAAATTGAATTTCAATATTTTCCTTTGAATCATTCCCAATTTCACTATATTGCACATATGTTCTCCATATATGTGATAATATACAATATACATCGTCTAATAATTTAGTAATTCCTAAATTCAATAAATTCATAAACTATTTTGTTGGCATTTGTGGAATTTGTTCTCCACTTTTCATTCTTTTCTTAGATTTCTGTCGTTTTTCTTTTTTCAGCTTTATTGAAGTATAATTAACAAATAAAATTTTAAGACAGTTAAAGGGTACATTATGATTTGATATATGTATATATTTTGAAAGGATTGCCCCCTGAGATAATTAACACATCCATCACCTCACATATTTATGTTTTTTAAAGGTGAGAGCATTTAAGTTCTACTCTCTTAGCCTATTTCTATTGTATATAACACTATACAGTGTTAACTTTATTTCATGGTATTTCTGAAAGGGCTAGAATAAGCAGGCTTTTAATATTACTTAACCTTGGAATTGTAAATGTAACAATGACCTTAGGTTAAGGGCAATGAAATATTTCTTTCAAGTGCAACTTTAGCTTCAGAGAACTGGAGTGTCTCATATTATTATCTTTCCCCTTTGTAGGCAGGAAATGACTACATCTGAGATAGAAAATCAAGGTCAAGGTAAGAAAAGTAACTCATTGCTTTGTAATATTTTTCATACTAGGGATGTAAGTTTAAACATACAAATTAGCTGATGTTCTGATACTATTTTATAGTTGGAGGAAATTCTGCTTGGAGTCTGTATAGGACTTATAGGGATGTGTTAGTCCTTCACTTGTTCTGTCTCACAAAACTGATCTCATTATTCTTTGTATTACAGTAGTATTTGCACATAATTTATTTCTAGCAATACTTTATAGGCTTCTAGGGGAAGCAATTAACCAAGCTCTGCCAATTTTAATTTATATATTGGTGTTTTAAAATAGGGCCATTTTGAATATTATCTGGTTTAAGTTTTTTTTTTTTTTTTTTTTTTTTTTGCTTAAGCATTTACTCTGTTTGACATAGTATCTAGGTGTAATAATCATGTAACTACTCAAAATGGACAATTATGAAGGAAACTCACATTTTCTTATTACTATTGCTTCAACTGTCTTCTCATCTTACAGTCAAGCTTCTTGAAAGAATTGTATGGCCTCAGTATTTGGAACTTTGCATTTCCCAATCACCTCTAAGCTCATAGTAGCTTACTTCTGGTACTACCACTCCACTGAGTGTATTCAATGGACTATGAAATAATGTATTTTACCAAACTTCATCATAGCTATAACTAGAATAACATGCTTAAAGAGCATCATAGTGCATTGCACATAAAATTGTTATATGAGACAATTATTTTTTTATGCATATGTATATGGTTGTACTAAACAAGTGTATAAAATATATTTCTAACTATGGGTCACGTTCAAAAAAGTTGAACACCCAGATGTAACTACAGACTCTAAAGGACAATTTTCAATCTTAATCTCAATCACCGTATCTCTAGCACTTACAAATGTTGCTCAAAATCTCCCTGCTGAAATTCTTCTTCCCTCCATTTGTTTGGCACCACACTCTACTCTTAGGATCCTCAATTGCTGGCCACCTCTCTACTCTCTGATACTGCCCTTTCTTCAGTACATCTAAAATGCTGGTGCTTCTTAATGATCCAGATTTGGAATATTTCTACTTTCTTGAGGAGTTTGTGTATGATTGATTTTATTTCTTCTTCTAATCTTTGGTAGAATTTTCTGGGGAAAAGTATCTAGGGGAGATATTTATTGTGAAGAACTTTTTTTTTTTACATATAGATTCAAATGCTTTTGTAGTTATAGACTATTCACATTTTCTGTTTCATCTTGTCAGATTTGCATGTTATATTTTTCATCAAACTTTTCCTTTTCTATTAAAATTCCAAAGTCCTAAGCTTAAAATTGTTAATCATATCCTTGTATGTATTTAGTGTTTGCAGGATCTATAGTGATGCCCTCTTGCTCTTCCTAACATTGTTTCTGTGTGTGTGTGTGTGTGCACGCATGCGTGCGCGCATGCGCGTGCGCACGCGCGCGAGAGAGATCATGTGTTACTAGAGTTCCTTTATTTCATTAATATTTTTATGACATCAAACTTTGTATTTTATTAATCCGTTATCACAGGAGACTCTCGCTTTGGGCCCAACTCCAACTGGTATATGGCTTACTCAAATTCTATGAAGCTCAACAAATATTGTGCAAATTTTATTTACAGGAAGAGGGAATGCAAATTGATTCAGATGGGATTATCCTGAAATAGTTCAGGCTACTAAACCCCCCAAAACTTCACTGAGGTGCAGGTTCCTTCATTTTCCTTTGGCAACCTATGTGTTTAAAGTAGCCTTGGGTACCTGCTCCTTTATGTTCACCAGGACCTATCAGCCTTATGTCCTCCATGTAATAGACCATTATTATGTCCTGTGGATACATGAAATGATCAATGTACCTGCAAAGCAGATTTTGACAGAGAGACAGAAGTTGATATAGCCCTGAAATACACCAATGAAGCAGCACTGGTGTTCCTCCATGTGAAAGCAAATGCATCTAGATAGCTGCCAATGTACTGCTTTAGTAAAGTTAACAGACCTCAACTGCAACAGTAAATACAATTGAAGTTGCCATCTAATTAAAATTTGTGAAAATGTCCAAGACATGGCCATCCTTTACTAAGGCCAAAAAGGGAAATTAAATGAAAAAGTGATCAAAATTACTACCTCTGCATCTTTTTGATATTCAAGTCAATAATTTCCTGATTTCCTTAGGGAAATTATATTGCTGTTAGTTAATTTGTTTACCTTCCATTTGGACCATGCCACCAGAGCTGGTAAGGAGAATCTATATAATGATGCTGCAAGTTGGTCAACATATCTGCTTTCACCCACATTTTCAAGTCAAGGGGTTTATGGACCCCTTCAACACACTAAGACAATAGACACAGGGAGAAAATTCTGTTCCCCAATTAGTGGGCTAAGGTATAAAGAAGATTCTTTCAGGGCCATTTCCTTGGTCCTTTGATAAGTTCTTGAACCACAAATTTAAAGTCTTGGTTGTATCACATTCTCTGTTTATGTGCTCCAGAAGCAATCATACCATGAGTTAGTCTTTATATTCCTCATTCTTTCCCAAAAGGTCTGCTGGAGCAGTCATCTAGGCTGGGCTTTTCCACTCAAGTGCACTGTGGACCACTTGTGTCTCATTTTTTAATACTGATGGGATCCAGTTTGCCTCTAAACCAAACCAGGCGATGTAACTAAGCCCAGATTCTCATACCCTTGGGAGTTTGTTGCTTCAGCCATTCCTGGTACCAACAGTTGCAGTTTGGTCATAATTATTGGTTTGAATTGCAGGAAAGACATGGTAGTCTGTTAATGGTGTACGAATAATAATAGGGCCACCAGATTTACCAAAAAACAAACAGCAAGCAAAATTTGCAATTTAGAAAACAATGTGATACTTACCAATGTGTTATCTAATGGACTTGGGGAAAGGAAGGTTTTCTTTGCCATTTTCTGGGATGTTGGGGCAATGATGAGAAGGTTATATTAATATATTCACTTAAATATACTTACATTCCTAAATCTTTATATATTTTCCTTTTTTTCCTTTATGACAAGGAATATATGTGTGGTAGGTAAAATAAAGTCGCCCAAAGAAATCCAAGTTTGACTATTTTTTTAAATGTCAAAGGGACTTTGCATACATGATTAAAGGTCTTGAGGTGGGGACCATATCCTGCATTATCCAGGTGAACACAATTAAAACAGGAAGGTTCTTAAAATGTAGAAGATAGAAGCAGAAGTGACAGTGTCAGAGTGATGCAGCATGAGAAAAATTCAAACAGCCATTGCTGGTTTGAAGCATTGGAGGGGGCGATGACCCAAGGAATGGGGGCAGCCTCCAGAAACAGAAAAAGGCAAAGAAATGAAGTCTCCCCTAGAGCCTCCAGAAAGGAATGCAACCATGTCAACATCTTGATTTTGGCCCTGTGAGACCCATTTCAGAGTTCTGATATCCAAAACTATAAGAAAATAAACTTGCATTGTTTAAGCCATTGGTTTATGGTAATGTGTTACAGCAGTAATAGGAGACAATTACAACCTAAAATTACAATGCTGCTTTATACAGGCCATTACTGAGATCAGTTCCTAGGCAGCCACTCTAGTTAATAACTAGAATTTCTCTCAACTCTGTGAGTTGCATTATTGAGTCCAGACCTTCTAGTAAGTGCATCAATATCTAGACATTCATTCAGTTCCATACATATGTGTGCTTTCTTTCATAATACAGGACTCACAGAATCAATTCATTAACAACAACGTGTTGCTAAATTCACACTTCGGTTTGTTTGATTTTGGCAAGTAGTGAATAAATATTTTTTTTAAAAAATTAAAAAGACAGTATTCTCTTTCTGTTATAATTTACTGAAAGTTAAGGGCATGCTTGGATCTGATTTCTATTTTCAGTCTGAATATAATGATGTGTTCTTGGTGAGGGATACTGGCTGGCTTTCCTTTGCAAGATAACTTTCCTCAGGGTTTTCAATCAAGGAAGGAAGAGTCCCACTATCCGAGGCCAGAGGGAGCACCTCATGTGACACAATAGTCTTGTTGGAGTTTGGAATTCAGGTTAATTTCAGTCATCAGAAATTTTCTCAGATATTTAAATTCTGGTTCTAAGGCTCATATTTTTTTTCCCCAATCAATGCCCTGACTTCATATAAGAAGTCTACTTAGGATATTAATTTAGCTGACCTTTAGCATAGCGATGGCATATTTCACATCTTTTTAAGATTTTTATTTTAATATGCCATGAGATATCCTGATTGTATATTTTCCAAAGAACTTTTCCAGTCGCATCTCCCAACCCTTCCAAAGGTTTCTCCAGTCTGTCCAATGCAATAAAAGATGTTAGATGATAGTTCTATCCACCTTCTCTTTTCGAAAGCAAATAATCCTAATGACTTTAATGGTCATACATTCTTATCTAATAAGGAAGAACATTTACAAATATCAGAAACCCAGTTTTGAGACATTTGCATTAATTTTGAACTGAATCAGCATTTTGTGGGTTTTAAAAAAGGCAGCAGTTGGAATTCACGACTTGCTGGCAAACACATTTCTGCTGAGGGAAGGGGAAGACAGGGATAGTGAATGTTGTATTTCTCCATTGGCCCCAAAGTGCTAATTCCACAAAGGGATACATCAAAAGCAAACATGCAACTGTAGTTTTAAAACTTTTTACTGCAATATAACAATGAAGTAAACACTAATTAGACACCTACCAATTTCCCCCCCAAAACAAACCAAAAAAATGTAAACAGGAAAATAACTCTGCCTATACTTGTGCAGCTTCTCAACTCATGTTAGAAGAGTCTCACATTCAATGATAAAGAAATTTAAAATAGTAGTAATTATTTTCATTTTAAGAAAAGAGTCCCCTTCTCCCCCCTCAATCCCAAGTGTTTATCATGAAAGAATAGGCTTTCTTACACATTAATTTTATACTTATTGGAAGCAGCAACAATAACCATCAATAATTTGGCATTTCTGTTTATAGTTGCTCCAATTTGTTTTTCAATTTCACAAAGCCATTATCCAGTGTTACCATAAAATAGGGACTGTAGATTCTAGGTAGCAAAGATTCTTTTTGAAACCAATGTTAAGTCACAAAATATAAAGCAGGGCATTACACTAAATTTCTGGATCTAGTACACTAAAAAGAGTGAAACCTAGGGAAAGTTACCTATTGTTTTATAGAAGAAATAAAGACCTGCAAAAGCTGACTTTTGGTTGTATAATACTTTACACGCTGTGTGGATTTGCGGCATCTGCTAATTGAAGCAGACAGGCACGGTATTCATCCCTGCCCTGTATCCTAGATCTCCCCCTCCCCACCCCCCAACAATCCACTACCTTATACCAAGTATGTGGACATGAGCCCAAGTCATCCCAGACAAACCAGTGAACAAAGTTAGCGTAATGCACTGGTGTGAAGTGTGAGATTTAAAAAAAAAAATCCCTTTCAATCTTCATCAAAGTTTTGCTGTAGAAGAAAATTGGCAGCCAAGTTCTCATTCTTCTCACAAGCAAAATATGCTTGTATCACAAGTTCTTCAGGAAATCCTAATGCCTTTAACCTTTCTATAGCTTCTTTTTCCTGAGGCGTTACTTGAATGTAGTTCATATGACCACTTCCAGCTTCTGCAATTCCTCCACTGCCTCCTCCACCCTCTCCTCCTTGACCACCAGCTTCTTGAACTGGTTCAATATAACATCTGAATAAAATGCTCCTGATGTTGGCTAATTTGCTGCAGTAACTGAGGACTTTCTCGACCTATCTGTTGTAGCGATGCTGGAAGCAGGGAAGGATTCTGTTGAATAATTTGTCTCCTCTGTTGAAACTGAGGCTGATTCCATAAAAATGCAAGAGGGTGTCCTCCAGAACTTGTTGCTGTAGTCGTTGCTGTCATAGTTGCTGCAGCTGCAGCCACTGAAGACTGAGGAACCCCAGTACTCGCTGCTGGAGGGGGGGTCAACCACAGCCTGACTTTCTCTCTCTCCAGGAATTCCCATTAAAAGATACTCCACTGCCCTGTCAGGGTTGTTGAAACTGGCTCTCAGGGCTACAATTACTTGCTCTCATCCATAGTCCATTGACATGATCTCAGTTACTGTATTCTCATAAGACTGACCTGTCACAAGTGCACGTGTTGCATCTTCAGAAAGATTCGACCAAGGAGAATCACCTGGTGTACTGTCAGTTGATGTTGGGCTAGCAGCCACTGGTGTTTCTGCTGACTTTTCTGCAGGTTTCTCTTGTTTCGTTGCACTAGCAGGTGCAGGTTCAGAAGACGCTGTCGTTGTTGCTGGAGTGACAGATGCAGGTGTGGGAATGGGCGCCAAAGTGGGGGCAGGGATTGAGGCCTGAGCCACAGCTGGTGCTGTGGAAGAACTAACTGTGGTAGTGGTGGCAGAATTAGATTGCTGAGTTGTAGCTGGTGCTGGTGTTGTCACTGATTTGGGTTTTGTCACCATAACTACCACGAAGCTTTTCTCATCAATTTTATATTCTTTTAGAGCAGTATCATCATTGAGGATTTTGCCTGCATAAATTAATTTTTGACCTGCTACAGGAAAGGCATCTTTACCCTTTTCAGATTCAATCTTCTCTTTCAGTGCTCTTACCGTCTCATCTGAGTCAATGTCGATCTTGAAGGTCTGCTGCTGGAGGGTCTTCAGGGTGACCAGCATGGTGCCATCGTGCAGCTCCGCTGCCAGGCGTGCTCCGGGTGCTGGCCTCTGGGCAGGGTCTGTGGCCTGGTGGGGCCCTGGTGTTGCCCGCGCTCCTCGCGCACTCGGGAGGAGAGCGGTGGGTGTGGGGGCTTGTCACATTCGCCCTGCAGAGCGGCCTCCCCCCAGCGCTGCTCCCGGGCCGCGTCGCTGCCTCTACTTTCCTCACGAGCTCTGGCCACCATGCTTCCTCATGGGCCCGGCGCCAGCCACTGAGTCTGCAGGAGGCGCAAGGGGCTCTGCGAGAGCAGCAGGTAATCCACTAGCTCACCACAGTCTGGTGGCCCTCATCATCGTGACTCGCTGAGATGCGCCCCCTCCCACATTTTAATCTTAGAATAAATATGCTTGTTCTTAAATACTTCAGCATTTTCAGCACAAAAGCTGCAACCACTTCACCAACTAGTGTTTGATTTCTTCATGCCCTTCATACTTATGCTTGGTTCTCCAAATTGTTGTCTCTAACACTATAATTGAATTGTACTCAGGCTACATAATTCCTTCAGTTTATGATTATAAAACAGTACTAATTTAAAAACATATTTGGTTAAGTCATTACATACGATTATATTTATAAATATATGTGATTATATGGATATACATAGCATTTCATATTTGAAATCTGTGCATTGAACGTGACTTTTTTGTGAAGAACAGTGAGGTATTAAAAGTTATTAACAGAGGGGGACCTTCAAGATGGAGGAGGAGTAAGACGTGGAGATGACCTTCCTCCCCACAAATACATCAAAGATACACCTACATGTGGAACAACTCCTACAGAACATCTACTGAACGTTGGCAGAAGACCTCAGACCTCCCAAAAGGCAAGGAACTCCCCACGTACCTGGGTAGGGCAAAAGAAAAAAGAAAAAACAGAGACAAAGAATAGGGATGGGACCTGCACCTCTGGGAGGGAGCTGTGAAGGAGGAAAATTTCCACACATTAGGGAGCCCCTTCACTGGTGGAGATGGGGGGTGGCGGGGGGGAAACTTTGGAGCCATGGAGGAGAGCACAGCAGCAGGGGTGCAGAGGGCAAAGCAGAGAGATTCCCGCACGGAGGATCAGTGCCGACCAGCACTCACCAGCCTGAGAGGCTCATCTGCTCACCAGCTGGGGTGTGTGGGGGCTGGGAGCTGAGGCTCGGGCTTCAGATCTCAGGGAGAAGACTGGGGTTGGCTGCGTGAAGACAGCCTGAGGGGGCTAGTGTGCCACAGCTGGCCAGGAGGGAGTCCAGGAATAAGTCTGGACCTGCTGAAGAGGCAAGAGACCATTGTTTTGGGGTGCATGAGGAGAGGGGATTGCTTCCCTGTCTGCCCACAGAAGGCAGAGCACTGCCTAAACAAGCTCCAGAGACGGGCATGAGCCGTGGTTATCAGCTTGGACCCCAGAGACAGGCATGAAATGCTAATGCTGCAGCTGCAGCCACCAAGAAGCCTGTGTGCAAGCACAGGTCACTATCCACACTCCCCTCCTGGGAGCCTGTGCAGCCCACCACTGCCAGGGTCCTGAGATCCAGGGACAACTTCCCCAGGAGAACACACGGTGCACCTCAGGCTGGTGCAACATCACAGTGGCCTCTGCCACCACAGGCTTACCCCACATTCCAATTATGACTACTGTACTCCTCCCTCCCCACAGCCTAATAGAGCAAGAGTGCCCTAATCAGCGGCTGCTTTAGCCCCCTCCTGTGTGGGCAGGGAACAGATGCCAGAGGGTGAACTACACATAGAGGTGGGGCCAAAACCAAAGCTGAACCCCAGGAGCTGGTGAACAAAGAAGAGAAAGGGAAATTTCTCCATGCAGCCTCAGGAGTAGCAGATTAAATCCCCACAATCAACTTGATGTACCCTGCATCTGTGGAATACCTGAATAGACAATAAAATGTCCCAAAATTGAGGTGGTAGACTTCAGGAGCAACTGTAGACTTGGGGTTTGCTGTTTGTGACTGATTTGTTTTTGACTTTTATGTTTATCTTAGTTTAATGTTAGCACTTTTTATCATTGGTGGATTTGCTTATTGGTTTGGTTGCTCTCTTCTTTTTTATAATTATTTTTTAATTTAATAATTTTTGAAATAATTTTTATTACTTTCTTTCTTTCTCTTTTTCTCCCTTTTCTTCTGAGCTTTGTGGGTGGCATGGTCTTGGTGCTCTGGCCTGGTGTCAGGCCTGAGCCTCTGAGGTGGGAGAGCCGAGTTCAGGACATTGGACCACCAGAGACCTCCCAGCCCCAATTGGCAAGAGACCTCCCAGAGATGTCTGTCTCAATGCTGAGACTCAGCTCCACTGAAAAGCCAGCTCCAGTGCTGGATGCCCCATGCCAAACAACTAGCAAGACAGGAACACAACTGCACCCATTAGCAGAGGGGCTGCCTAAAATCATACTAAGTTCACAGACACCCCAAAACACACCACCAGACTCGACCCTTCCCACGAGAACCCATCCACCAGAACACAGGCATCAGTCCCCTCCACCAGGAAGCCTACACAAGACACTGAACAAACCTCACTCACTGAGGGAGACACCAAAAGCAATGGGAACTACGAACATGCAGCCTATGAAAAAGAGACCCCAAACACAGTAAGTTAAACAAAATGAGAGGACAGAGAAATATGCAGCAGATGAAGGAGCAAGGTAAAAACCCACCAGACCAAACAAATGAAGAGAAAATAGGCAGTCTACCTGAAAAAGAATTCAGAGTAATGATAGTAAAGATGATCCAAAATCTTGGAAATAGAATGGAGGAAATACAAGAAACCTTTAACAAGGACCTAGAAGAACTAAAGAGCAAACTGACAATGATGAACAACACAATAAATGAAATTTAAAAATTCTCTAGAAGGAATCAATAGCAGAATAACTGAGGCAGAAGAATGGATAAGTGACCTGGAAGAAAAAATAGTGGAAATAACTACCACAGAGCAGAATAAAGAAAAAAGAATGAAAAGAATTGAAGATCATCTCAGAACTCTCTGGGACAACATTAAACACACCAACATTCAAATTATAGGGGTCCCAGAAGAAGAAAACAAAAAGAAAGGAACTGAGAAAATATTTGAAGAGATTATAGTTGAAAACTTCCCTAATATGGGAAAGGAAATAGTCAATCAAGTCCAGGAAGTGAAGAAAATCCCATACAGGAAAAATCCAAGAACATGCCAGGACACATATTAATCGAAGTATCAAAAATTAAATACAAAGAAAAAATATTAAAAGCAGCAAGGGAAAAGCAACAAATAACATATAAGGGAATCCCCAAAAGGTTAACAGCTGAACTTTCAGCAGAAACTCTGCAAGCCAGAAGAGAGTGGCAGGACATATTTATAGTGATGAAAGGGGAAAACCTACAACCAAGATTACTCTACCCAGCAAGGATCTCATTTAGATGTGATGGAGAAATTAAAACCTTTAAAGACAAGCAAAAGAGAAGAGAATTCAGCACCACTAAACCAGCTTTACAGCAAATGCTAAAGGAACTTCTCTAAGCAGGAAACACAAGAGAAGGAAAAGACCTACAAAAAGAAATCCAAAACAATTAAGAAAATGGTAGTAGGAACATACATACTAATAATTACCTTAAATGTAAATGGATTAAATACTCCAACCAAAAGACATAGACTGGCTGAATGGATACAAAAACAAGACCATATATACGCTGTTTACAAGAGACCCACTTCAGACCTAGGGACACATACAGACAGAAAGTGAGGGGATGGAAAAAAAATATTCCATGCAAATGGAAATCAAAAGAAAGCTGGAGTAGCAATTCACATATCAGAAAAAATAGACTTTAAAATAAACACTATTACAAGAGACAAAGAAGGACACTACATAATGATCAAGGGATCATTCTATGAAGAAGCTATAACAATTGTAAATATTTATGCATACAACATAGGAGCATCTCAATACATAAGGTAAATGCTAACAGCAATAGAAGGGGAAAGTGACAGTAACACAATCATAGTAGGGGACTTTAACACCCCACTCTCACCAATGGACATATCATCCAAAATGAAAATAAATAAGGAAACAAAAGCTTTAAATGACACATTAGACAAGATGGACTTCATTGATATTTAAAGGACATTCCATTCAAAAACAACAGATTACACTTTCTTCTCAAGTGCTTATGGAACATTCTGTAGGATAGATGATATCTTGGGTCACAAATCAAGCCTTGGTAAATTTAAGAAAATTGAAATTGTATCAAGTATCTTTTCCAACCACAACGCTATGAGACTAGATATCAATTACAGGAAAAAAAAACTGTAAAAAATACAAGCACATGGAGGCTAAACAACACACTACTAAATAACCAAGAGATCACTGAAGAAATCAAAAAATACCTAGAAATAAATGACAATGAAAACACGATGACCCAAAACCTATGGGATGCAGAAAAAGCATTTCTAAGAGGGAAGTTTATAGCAATACAATCCTACCTCAATAGACAAGAAAAATCTCAAATAAACAACCTAACCTTACATCTAAAGCAATTTGAGAAAGAAGAATAAAAAAACCCAAAGTTAGCAGAAGGAAAGAAATCATAAAGAGCAGATCAGGGGCTTCCCTGGTGGCGCAGTGGTTGAGAATCTGCCTGCCAATGCAGGGGACACGGGTTCGAGCCCTGGTCTGGGAGGATCCCACATGCTGCGGAGCAACTAGGCCCATGAGCCACAACTACTGAGCCTGCACATCTGGAGCCTGTGCTCCGCAACAAGAGAGGCGACGATAGTGAGAGGGCCGTGCACCGCGATGAAGAGTGGCCCCTGCTTGCGCAACTAGAGAAAGCCCTAGCACAGAAATGAAGACCCAACACAGCAATCAATCAATCAATCAATCAATCAATCAATCTTAAAAAAAAGAGCAGATCAGAAATAAATGAAAAAGAAATGAAGGAAACAATAGCAAAGATCAATAAAATTAAAGCTGGTTCTTTGAGAAGATAAACAAAATTGATAAACCATTAGCCAGACAGATCAAGGAAAAAAAGGGAGAAGACTCAAATCAACAGAATTAGAAATAAAATAGGAGAAGTAACAACTGACACTGCTGAAATTCAAAGGATCATGAGAGACTACTACAAGCAACCCTATGCCAATAAAATGGACAACCTGGCAGTAAGGGACAAATTCTTAGACAAGCACAACCTTCCAAGACTGAAACAGGAAGAAATAGAAAATATAAAGAGACCAATCAGAAGCACTGAAATTGAAACTGTGATTAAAAATCCCCCAACGTACAAAAGCCCCAGACCAGATGGCTTCACAGGCGAATTCTTTCAAACGTTCTGAGAAGAGCTAACACCTATCCTTCTCAAAATCTTCCAAAATATAGCAGAGGGAAGAACAATCCCAAACTCATTCTATGAGGCCACCATCACCCTGATACCAAAACCAGACAAAGACGTCACAAAAAAAGAAAACTACAGGTCAATGTCACTGATGAACATAGATGCAAAAATCCTCAACAAAATACTAGCAAACAGAGTCCAACAGCATATTAAAAGGATCATACACCATGATCAACTGGGGTTTATCCCAGGAATGCAAGGGTTCTTCAATATATGCAAATCAATCAATGTGGTAAACCATATTAACAAACTGAAGGAGAAAAACCATATGATCATCTCAATAGATGCAGAAAAATCTTTTGACAAAATTCAACACCCATTTATGATAAAAACTCTCCATAAAGACCTAAATGTAAGGCCAGACACTATAAAACCCTTAGAGGAAAACATAGGCAGAACACTCTATGACATAAATCACAAGATCCTTTTGGATCCACCTCCTAGAGAAATGGAAATAAAAACAAAAATAAACAAATGGGATCTAATGAAGCTTAAGAGCTTTTGCACAGCAAAGGAAACCATAAACAAGGAGAAAAGACAACCCACAGAATGGGAGAAAATCTTTGCAAATGAAGAAACTGACAAAGGATTAATCTCCAAAATTTACAAGCAGCTCATGCAGCTCAATATCAAAAAAACAAAAATCCAATCAAAAAATGGGCAGAAGACCTAAATAGACATTTCTCCAAAGAAGATATACAGATTGCCAACAAACACATGAAAGGTTGCTCAACATCACTAATCATTGGAGAAATGCAAATCAAAACTACAATGAGGTATCATCTCACACCAGTCAGAATGGCTATCATCAAAAGATCTACAAACAATAAATGCTGGAGAGGGTGTGGAGAAAAGGGAACCCTCTTGCACTGTTGGTGGGAATGTAAATTGATACAGCCACTATGGAGAACAGTATGGAGGTTCCTTAAAAAACTAAAAATAGAACTACCATACGACCCAGCAATCCCACTACTGGGCATATACCCTGAGAAAACCATAAGTTAAAAAGAGTCATGTACCACAGTGTTCATTGCAGCTGTATTTACAATAGCTAGGACATGGAAGCAACCTAATTGTCCATCAATAGACGAATGGTTAAAGAAGATGTGGCACATATATACAATGGAATATTACTCAGCCATAAAAAGAAACGAAATTGAGTTATTTGTAGTGAGGTGGATGGACCTAGAATCTGTCATACAGAGTGAAGTAAGTCTGAAAGAGAAAAACAAATACCGTATGCTAACACATATGTATGGAATCTAAAAAAAAAAATGGTTCTGATGAATGTAGGGGCAGGACAGGAATAAAGACACAGATGTACAGAATGGACATGAGGGCACAGGGAAGGGGAAGTGTAAGCTGGCACAAAGTGAGAGAGTGGCATGGACATATATACACTACCAAATGTAAAATAGGCAGCTAGTGGGAAGCAGCTGCATAGCACAGGGAGATCAGCTCGGTGCTTTGTGACCACCTAGAGGGGTTGGATAGGGAGGGTGGGAGGGAGACACAAGAGGGAGGGGATATGGTGCTATATGTATAAACACAGCTGAGTCACTTTGTTATACAGCAGAAACTAACACAACACTTTAAAGCAATTATACTCCAATAAAGATGTCAAAAAAAGTTTTTAATATACTGTTGTTATACAGAATCTTTTTAGTTTGTTTAACATATTCTATAATTTTGCTCAGAATCACTTTCAAGCCTGTTTGGTTTTAGATTTAAGAATCAGTCAATGTTCCTTTTATAAACTGAGATTTTACTGTATTTAGTATTCTGTGACCTCTGTAGTTCTAACTTCTTTATTAAAAATATTAGTAGTGAATCTTAGATTAACATGTATAATTTGCTTCAGTATTCATAGCTGTAATCAACCTGAATCTGTATTTAATTTAAAATATTTACTTTTGTTATCTCAGTACCTATCTCTATAACATCATTCATTTTAAGGATTATTTGATTTTCTTATGATGAATTTATAAAATTTATATCATATTTTATAAAATTTATATCATATCAGAATTATTCTTTTTTTATACTTGCCATACTTTATTTTCATATCATGTTTATTGATAAAATTTTATTATACAATTCCAAAATTTACTTTCTTCACCAGCTTTGGTATGTATCATTTACATAGAATCATAGCATTGATGCTTCCCCAAAACATATGTTCTTCCTTGATATTGTCATACAGAATTTAGAACCTCAATCATTAAAAAAACCAAATCACGACATGACATGTTTAGATAGTGGACCTCTGAAATTTTATCATTGCTTTCTTTACTTTTCACCATCTCTTTACCTCCAACTTGTGATGTTCCAAAACCCTTACGTTGCTTTCTTTTTATTTTTATCCTCCAGGTAAAGATGTTCCATCCATGTCTAATCAGGTAATACAAACATTATTACATTTGTCTGATAAATGTCAAAATACAGACAAGTTCAGATAAGCCTAGTTGTAGGTCTTTCTTTAGTTGTAATTTCTGAACGGATGTATCAAAGTCTTTCACATTTTAAATATTATTCCTGTAATTTTAATGCAGAAATGAAAATAATTTTAAAAATAAAAATATTTTAACAGATTTAGGTGACTGGTAAGTTTTTATTGTTGCCCCAATTCTACCGAAGTCTATTATTTTAATTTTCAAAGCTATTATAACAAAAATAAATGAAATCAAAGTCACAACTACAATCTGACCACCATAAAACATTGATTCTTTTTAGCTTTCCACATTCCCTTCTAATCTTTATGTCCATGAGGATGGTCTGTCTACTAAGTGGAAAGTTTGCCAAATAATGAGAAACATTTTCTATATGAAGCATCGATCAGCAAGGGTATGCCCTTGATTACAAGGATGTACTCTCTCAAAATGGAAAATGGAGAACTTACAGCACCCTATCAGGGACTTCCACTAGTTGAGTACAATCAATGTCTTTCCACTTTCCATCCCGTTCCCCTTTTCCTCCTCCGCATTAACCTTGCTAGAATCCCAGGACCAAAAGAATTATTGCAGCAACCAAAATAATTATTGACTTCAACAATCAGGAAGATGTTTTCTAAATCTATCACCTGCTTTTGTTTCTTTTTTTTCCAATATACTCCTTACTAAAAATTACAGAAGCCAGATAAAGTAAAAAAAGGGAGAGAAAAGAATGAGATAATTGATAGTACTGTAAAGCACTGAAATGGCAAAAGTAAAAAAATAAATAGTGATAAGGAAGAGGATTTTTCAATATAAAGCAGCTAAGTGTTTTCAAATGTACATATTGTATCAGCCAATGTAATAAATTTAGTACATTAAACTCAATTTTTCCTTCTCAAATTGTTCCGAAGTTTGTAAATTAAAGGATAAAATGTTTACATGTAACCAGGACAAACATAGTTACCCATATTTAAATTATGTAGTACAAAATGCTCATTTTTAACCAATTTGGGTGTGTGTATGTATAGAATAGCTATTAATAAATAAACTTATTCATTATATATGGACTATAAATAGACTATTAATATGAAAAGAAAACGTGCCTTACAAATGTAATATTCTTTTTTGAAAATGGGGAATATTCTGTTTCTGATAGAAAGGTCTAATAAATTTTCAACTTATTTTCTTCTACTGCAAAAAAAAAAATCCTTATGTCCAGAACTTAACTTTTATATTTATAAATATGGTGGATATCAATCAACATATGAAAAAATGTTTATTCTTTTTAATAGTACATCATAAACATTTTATTGATTTAATTAGTATGTAGTATTTTAATTTTTCTTTCATGGTCTGTGCAATTAAAAATTATTTAAGCTCTAAATTATATTAATTGAATTTTACCCTATGAAGAGTTATTGTTACATAATTTGATTAATTACTTATTGAGGTCTGACTGTTGCATATATTGCATCTCAGTATGTGTGGCATGAAGTATACAACTGCTTTCCTCTAGATAGTCAGGGAGATAATAGTGTCCTTCTTTCCTCTTTTATTATTTGAGGTGAAATGAAAGCAGAATGAGTGGTAGTTTGAAGCACAGTTCATGTTGCTAAAATGAGGTCTCTAAGACCTCAGGGCTTGGAGAAAGGGCTTTGAATACCTGAGTTACACCTCAGATCACCATTAGACAAGAAAAAGGGAGGGGTAGTGGGGCACAAAGTTCAAATCTGATGATTGATTCTGGATCTTTGATTTCTTTTTTCTTTGTACTTGGCAGGAAAATGAGAATGGCAGTGGTTCTGAAGAAGTGTGCTACACTGTCATTAATCATAGGCCCGATCGAAGACCCTCCCAGAGCTCCAACGATGATGGTTATGAAAACATTGCAGAGAGAGTGAGACCATTAAGAGAAGGGTCAGAAACAGAATATGCCCTTCTCAGGAGAGCTTGCACTACTAGGTCTTCCTCCTGTACCCCTGAGCATGAGCATGATTATGAACTTGTGCTTCCTCACTAGAACACTCATGCCTCATCATCTTCCAGCAATAAAGATGACAGAATACTGGCCTCCAGGGGAGTCTTACTCTTTCAGCTGTTCATGAAATATTTATTTCTGGACAGATTTTAGAAATGATATCCTTTCACTATATTACCTTGAGAAACTCTGAGACATGTAATCTCTGAGGATTGGGTAAAGTCATATAAATTGATATAATGATATAGAGTGTTCAACATCTTTTTGTCTGTAAGGTTTGAAGACATGGAGATGGTGAGGGGAAACCTCCTTAAGACAATAAACATCTACAGATATATGACCTAGAATATCCATTTCCAATCCTACTTTCCAAATGTCAAATGCCAGCATTCACATTCCTAATTATCTATTTCACTTTTTGAGGTGTAATCTACTCACTAAATTCTTAAAATATAAGACCAGTGACCAGACCCTTTGCTAACTGAATATTTACTTCAATTTTGCCTTTTCCACATACTGGAGATTCTTGTATGTAAACTTGTGGTAGCAATTTAAGAATTAACAGTTTTTGATATTGGCCTTTCTGAGAGGAGAAGCTGAGAGTGCCATTAAAAAAGAAGTGAATGAGGTTTCGTTGCCCATTGTCTTTCTTTCCAAGAGTAAATCAGATAAATCTGTTCAAAGGTTACTAAAAATTGAAAGTATACTTGTGCTTATAGCTTTGTTCACAATATACTAGTTAATTTAAACTATTACTGGTTATTTTTAATGAAGAAGGAAGAATAGTGTCTGGTTTTAAAATTTAGGCAAATTGGTAAATAATCCATTTATTTTTACTTTCATTCCCAAGTATAGTCTAAATGACATGCCAACTTCCCAATAAGGACATAAAGAACATAATTGACAAAACATCTATAATTAATTTTTTAGATAGTTACAATACACTGACTGCTTTGGTCATTGACAAGGATAAATCAATAGATGGATGTCATGGATGTCAGCTAACTTATTTTTTTTGTTTTGTTTTGTTTGTTTTTTCATTAAAGTGACATGTACTAGTAGGAATGAATCTGGTTTCTAGTTATTAGTTTAATATTGACCTAATCTAAAATAAAGTATGCTATTCTCCTATGTACATTATTTAATCTACAATAGGAGGGAAACTGAGGCATTTCTCTACACTGAAACTCCATTACTGCCTCCTCCATAGAACTACCTGGAAGAGGGTGGGTAGATAGATAGAATGAACAAATTAGCAGAAAGGGATGGTTCATGTCAAGAAAATTTGGGTAACTCTCCTTATTTATTAGGAATGATCTCATATAACAGAAGATACTGAAAATTACCATTTATTGAACGTTTGCTAGGTTCTAGTGGTGTGACTTATTTGTTTTATATAAATTTTGACTCTCTATTCTTGGTAAATTCCTATGCTCCTTTGGGGTGATTTCAGTGTGTGGAAGGAGAACTTAATCTTGTAATTCTGGAAAAGTCACCCTGTCAGAAATATGCCAGTCTTACAGAGATCAGTCAACTTTGGGGAATGACAAAATTATTTTTTCTCTGTATGCTTTTGTAGTTATTTTTCACATGTAATAAATATTATATTTAAAATAAGTGAGTAATTTTAATATACTTAACAATCTGGAATTATAGGAGAAGGAGCAGGCAATAGGTTAATGAGTATCATTGTTTAGTACAAGAAACACTGAAATCCAAAACATAGATGTGACCTGGTTGTCCATCATAACCATGGACAGGCCACTTAATCTTTCTGAGATTCAGTTTCTCAGCAAAGAAGAATTTTTTAAAAATTAACTATCTTACATGGTTGTGAAGAACAATAAAAACCATGTTGCAAAAGTACTTTTTAACCTGGAAACTGTTTTCTAAAGGTTAATTTATTTTTATGCATATAAATATTTGGAATTCTAAAATTATTTATATTTTTAATCAATTTTACTGAAATGTCATTACATACAACAAAAAGTAACCACCATAAAGACAGAGTTATATGAATTTTGTCAAATGTATTCACCCATGTAATCACTTTCCCATCAAGAGATAGAACACTTATGTCATCTCAGAAACTTGGATCATGCTCTTCTTCAGTCAATTTTACCAGTTCTGGCAACCACCGATCTGTTTTGTAAAACTATAGATTAGATTTGTCTCTTCTGGAGATTCAGTATTTGTTTTTCACGTGTAAGCTTTCTTTCATTCAGCATAATGTTTTTGAGTTCTTCCATGTTTTACCTTGTATTAGTAGTTGACATTTTTAAATTAGTATACTACTGTATGGATATCTCATAATTTATTAACATAATTATTTGCTGATGGGTATGTGAGATATTTACAGTTTTTGACATTATAAATAAAGCTGCTGCACATATACTTGAGTATTCAGGCGTATTAGTTTGCTAGGGCTGCCAATGTACCACAGCCTAAGTGGCTTCAATAACAGAATTTTATTTTCTCACAATTCTGGAGGCTGCAAAGTCCAAGATCAAAGTGTAAGTCAAAGTTTTTTGTTTGTTTGTTTGTTTGCTTTTTGTTTGTTTTTCCCAGGGCCTGTTCTGTCTCTCTCCTAGTTTCTGGTGATTTGCTGGCAATCTTTGGGATTTGTAGACTTATTGATAAGACCTTTTTGTCTCAAGGGTAGGAAATAAATTTGACTAAAATTCAGTGATTTTCTACATTAGTGAAATATCTAGGAGTCTAGTGGTGTGGGGCATATTGAGATATTCTTTCTGAGGTGAAGAATAAGTTGTTGTATCTGGCCCTTACTATAACCAAAAAAGAGACCAAAAAACCTGTGGGATTTTGAAGACACAATACCTGTGGGATTTGGAATTTTGGGGATAACATACTCTTTATTTTGGTATGCAGCTCTTGTCTGTTCACGGAATGACCTGAAAAGCTGCTAGGTTTTAGTGGGGCCCAGAACAAGAGAAGGCTGCGCAACAGGTCCAGGCCACTGTCCAAGTTGCTCTGCCTCTTGGACCATATGATTCAGTAGATCCAGTGGTGCTTGAAGTGTCAGTGGCACATAAGGAAACTGTCTGGAGCTTTGGAAGGTCCCTATAGGTAAATCACAGCACAAGCCCTTAAAATTTTGGATGCCATCCTGCAAAGATAACTATTACCCTTTTTTTTTTTTTAAACATCTTTATTGAAGTATAATTGCTTCACAATGGTGTGTTAGTTTCTGCTTTATAACAAAGTGAATCAGCTACACATATACACACGTTCCCATATCTCCTCCCTCCCGCATCTCCCTCCCTCCCACCCTCCCCATCCCACCCCCCCAGGCGGTCACAAAGCACCGAGCTGATCTCCCTGTGCTATGTGGCTGCTTCCCACTAGCTATCTATTTTACATTTGGTAGTGTATATATGTCCATGACACTCTCTCACCCTGTCACATCTCACCCCTCCCCCTCCCCATATCCTCAAGTCCATTCTCTAGTAGGTCTGTGTCTTTATTCCCGTCTTGCCACTAGGTTCTTCATGACCTTTTTTTTTCCTTAGATTCCATATATATGTATTAGCATACTGTATTTGTTTTTCTCTTTCTGACTTACTTCACTCTGTATGACAGACTCTAACTCCATCCACCTCATTACAAATACCTCCATTTCATTTCTTTTTATGGCTGAGTAATATTCCATTGTATATATGTGCCACATCTTCTTTATCCATTCATCCGATGATGGACACTTAGGTTGCTTCCATGTCCTGGCTATTGTAAATAGAGCTGCAATGAACATTTTGGTACATGACTCTTTTTGAATTATGGTTTTCTCAGGGTATATGCCCAGTAGTGGGATTGCTGGGTCGTATGGTAGTCCTATTTTTAGTTTTTTAAGGAACCTCCATACTGTTCTCCATAGTGGCTGTATCAATTTACATTCCCACCAACAGTGCAAGAGTGTTCCCTTTTCTCCACACCCTCTCCAGCATTTATTGTTTGTAGATTTTTTGATGATGGCCATTCTGACTGGTGTGAGATAATACCTCATTGTAGTTTTGATTTGCATTTCTCTAATGATTAATGATGTTGAGCATTCTTTCATGTGTCTGTTGGCCATCTGTATATCTTCTTTGGAGAAATGTCTCTTCTTTGGAGAAATGTCTACCCTTTTGATAAATAGCTCTTGGCCTGTTACTGGAACCCAGAGACTAAAGGTTTAACCATGGGTCACCAAGTTGCCTTGCAATATGAGCTGTGCATCATGAACTGAGTGTCGTTTGACCTAACAAGTCATAGAATTGGGCACGCACAGTAGCAATCCATCATCAAATGGAAGTGGTATATATGACTCTGGGCCAAGCAGGCCCTGAAGGCACAAATAGGTTATATGAAAAAAGTGGCCCAGAAGCCCATGGTCCCCATTCCTGCTAGAGCACCTTCTTTGTCCCGGCCTGTACCTATTGCCCCATGAGGAGTTTTCCACAATCAGCTGACAGGAAGAAAAGACTCAGATCTGGTTTACAGATGGTTCTGCATGTATGCAGGTATTACCCCAAAGTGGAAAGCTTTTGCACTACAATCTCTTTCTGGGATATCCCTGAAGAACGGTGGTGAAGGGAAATTCTTCCAGTGAGCAGAACTTCAAGCAGTGCACCTGGTTGTTCACTTTTCTTGGAAGAAAAAGTGGCCAGATGTGCAATTGTGTACAGATTCATGTGCTGTAGCTTAGTGAATGGTTGGAGACTTCGAAGAAACATGATTGGAAAATTGGTAAAGAGGTCTGGGGAAGAGATATGTGATTAGACCTCTCTTAACAGTTTAAAAATATGAAGATATTTGTGTCCTATGAGAATGATCACCAAAATGCGACCTCAACAGAGGAGGATTTTAATAATCAAACAGATAGGATAACCTGTTCTGTGGATACCAGTCAGCCTATTTCCCCAGTCACCCCTATCATTGCCCAGTGGGCTAATGAACAAAGTGACCATGGTGGCAGGGATGGACCTTATGCTTGGGCTCAGTAACATGGACTTACACTCACTAAGGACTACCTGGTTATGGTCACTGCTGAATGGCCAAGTGTCAGCAACAGAGACCAACACTGAATCCCTGATATAATACCATTCCTGTGGTGATCAGCCAGCTACCTGGTAGTGAGTTAATTACATTGTACCACTTGCATCACGGAAGGGCAATATTTTGTTCCTACTGGAATAAACACTTCCTCTGGCTATGGTTTTCATTCCTTGCATTCAATGCTTCTGCCAAATGTACCACTTGTGAACTTACAGAATGCCTTATCCACTGTCATATTATTCTTCTACACAGCATTGCTTCTGATCAAGGAACTTACTGCACAGAAAAAGAAGTGTGGCAATGGGCCCATGATTATGGAAATCATTTGTCTTACCATGTTTTACATCTTCCTGAAGCAGGTGGCTTGATAGAACAGTGGAATGATATTTCGATGACTCAGTTATAGCACCAGCTGTGTGGCAATACCTTGTATGGTTGAAGCAAGGTTATCCTTGGCTGGGTATGCTCTAAATCGGTGTTCACTATGTGGTGCTGCTTCACAGGTCCAGGAATCGAAGGGTGAACATGGGAGTGGCACCACTCACTATTACTTCTAGTGACCCACTAGCCAAATTTATGCTTTCTGTCCTCAGAACCTTATGCTCTGCTGGCCTAGAGGTCTTAGTTCCAAAAGAAGAAATGCTCAGACCAAGAGAAACAATAATGATCCCATTGAACCAGAAGTTAAGACTGCCACCCAGCCATTTTGGGCTCATGCCACCTGATCAACAGACAAAAGGGAATTACTGTATTGGTTAGGGTAATTGATACCAACTACCAAAGGGAAACAAACTGGACTGCTCTTCCACAATAGAGGTAAGGAAGAGTATGTCTGGAATTCTGGGGATCCCTTAAGGTTCTCTTAATGCTACCATGTCCTATGACTAAGGTCAATGGAAAATTACAACAACCTAATAAATGTAGGACTAGTAATGACCCTGACACTTCAGGAATAGCTTAGGTCACCCCACAAGGTAAAGAACCACAACCAGCTGAGGTACTTGCTGAAGGCACAGGGAATATGTAATGTGTAATGAAAGATGGTAATTATCCAGCTACAACCATGTGACCAGTTACAGAAATGAGAATTGTAATTGTTATGAGTATTTCTTTTTTATTTTGTTATGAATATGTGTGTTTGAATTATATATCATATATATATACACATATGTATATATAGACATGTAAATGTATAGTACATATACATTTTATATATTACATATACATGTGCATTTATATTAAGCAAATGTCTTTGAATCTTTCCTGTCATTTTCTTATCATGTAACATAAAATGTATTAACTTTATTTCTATATATATATATATATATATATATACATCCATATATATATATATTTAAATTTTACATCATAGTATTAAATTATAGGATATCAAACAGAAGAGTGAACCTCACCCAAGGACTTCGCGTTCTCTTTTGGGGAAAAGGTTAGTACACTTTTGTTTGTACAAAAGATCAGCAGAGGTATAATTCTGTTCTTTTCATTTTCTTTTTTTTTTTACTAACCTCCAAATTTGTGTCATTCACAAATTATTTTTCATCCTTTCTTTTATAAAGTAAACACTTAATACTATAAAATTTAACATGCTGTTTAAGCTGTATTCTGAATATCTTAAAACATGGCTTTTCAACTACTGTTCAGGTTTTAATATTTTGTATTTTTTATTACAATTTCTTTTTGATCATGAGTTATTTGAAAGCACATTCTCAATTTCCAGTATCAGTTTTTTTCTTATTACATTTTGTTTATACTTTCTAATTATTTATTATTGTTAGAGAAGGATGTCTGTATATTACTAGTTCTTTGAAATTTGTCGAAATTTGTTTCATCGTGCAGTAAGTAGAAAAATTTTGAAATTATAGCATAGTGAGCTAAAAAAATAATGTTTTGGTTCTATTCTGTATAAGTCCATTAGATAAATCTAGTTAATCGTGTGGCTTAAATCTTCTAACTTTATTTTTTTCTTTTAAATGTGATAATTAATGAGAAAAAATGTGTTGAAAATATCCCACTATTATAAAAAACTTGTAAATTTCCATTTATTCTATACCATATTTAGTTATATATTTTGAAGTATGTTATTAACTACATGCAGAGGTTAGAATTGTAAACTCTCCTTGTAATCCTCTTCATCTTGAGTAATGGCAAAGTTTATTTTTTCTAATATTAATAAAGCCATGTCGGTTTTGTTTTGGTTATTAATTGCATGGTACATTTATCTTTTTCTACCCTTTTTCCTCTCAACATTTCCATGTCCTTATGTTTTAGATGTCTCTTTCAAATAGCTTAGCATGTAGTTAAATATTGTTTTTCTAATCTAGTCTGACAATCTTTGACACTTTCTGATTTATTTATTTATTTAAATTGAGATACAACGCTGTATTCGTTTTAGGTATAAAACATACTGGTTTAGTGTATGTATATATTGTGAAATGATTACCACAATAACTTTAGTTAACATACATCACCACTCATAATTGCACATTTTTTTCTCATGATAAGAACATTTAAGATCTACTCTCTCAGCAACGTTCAAATATACCATACGGTATTGTTAACTATAGTCACCATGCTGTACATTACATCCCCAGACCTATTTGTCTTTTAACTGGAAGTTTGTACCTTTTAACCACTTTTACCCATTCCACCTTGTTATTTTCTTTATTTGGAGATTTAGTACAGTTTAAGAAGATGTGTATGAACGCCACATAAACAACTGGTGGACTGTTATGGTTAATTTTATGTTTTAACTTGTCTAAGCCATGCTTCCATGTTGTTTGCTCAAGCAGCAGTCTAGATGTCGCTATGATTTATTTTTTTAGATGTGATTACCATTTAAATCAGTAAAATTTTAGTAAAGTAGATAACCCTTTATAATGTGGGTGGGCTTCATCAAATCAACTAAAAGCCTTAATAAAAAAAAGATCGACATAACCCAAGAGAGAAAGAATTCTCCCTAAGACTGCAACATAGAAATCTTGCCTAAGTTTCCAGACTGCCATCCTACAGAATTCAGACTCAAGATGAAGCTTCAACTCATACCAGAATTTTCAGCCTTCAGATCCACTTAGGAATTTCAGACTTACCAACAATTACAATTATGTGAGCAAATTCTTTAATCTTTCTCTGTCTCTCAATAGATAGATAGATAGATAGATCAATAGATAGATAGATAGATAGGTAGGTAGAGATGTATTTATTGTATTGGTCTGGCTCTTTGGAAAACTCTGACTAAAACATCATTGTCTACCCATCAACTTATCTTAGTTATTTGAAGCATTTAAAAATAAATCTCAGAGATGCCATTTTATACAAGGGACGTGAGCATCTGCGGACTTTGGTGTCCACCCAGGGTCCTTGAATCTGTACCCACAGATACCAGGGGACAACTGTGTTTCCATGGAAGGTGTGCATGTGTGAGGAAGCCCATTTAGAACCGTGTTGTGATCAAGTGTTTTCGGTAGCTTGGCTCTGGGGGAAATCCCAAAGCAAGAATGCCAGAGGTGTTTTGAAGAAAGGAAGACAAGAGGACAATTTTAATGGAAATCATGCCTTCAATTTCAGATTCCACATTGTAACAAACCTTTAAGAAACTACCACTTGTTGAGAGGATTAGCTTAAGGTGTTGGAGTAGAAGGACATGAGCTCATCCCCTTCTTACAAAAACAACAAAATCACAACTAACTGAACAACCATCTACAAAACCTACCGAAAAAAGATACCCTACATCCAAAGACAAAGAAGAAGCCAGAATGAGAGAGTAGGAGGGGCATGATCACAATAAAATCAAATCTCATACTTGCTGGGTAAGCGACCCATAAACTGGAAAACAAGTACACCACAGAAGTTATCCCACAGGAGTGAAAGTACTGAGCCCCATGTCAGATGTCCCAGCCCGGGGGCCTGGCAATGGGAGGAGGAGTCCCCAGAGAATCTGGCTTTGAAGACCAGTGGCGTCTGATTACAGGAATTCCACAACACTGGGGAAAACAGAAAATCCACTCTTGGAGGGCAAACACAAAGTCTCGTGCACACAAGGACCCAGGGGAAAAAACAGTGATCCCATAGGAGACAGGGCCAGACCTACCTGATAGTATTGAAGGGTCTCCTTCAGAGGCAGGGGACAGCTGTGGCTCACTGCAGGGACAAAGACTTTTGTGGCAGCAGTTCTGGGATGTACTCATTGGCGTGAGCCCTCCCGGAGGCCACCAAACAGTCTGTAGGCTCTAGTGCTGGGTAGTCTCAGGCCAAATAACAAAGAGGGCAGAAACACAACCCCACCCATCAGCAGATAAGTGGATTAAAGTTTTACTAAACACTGCCCTGCCCACCAGAGGGACAAGAACCAGCTCCACCCACCACCAGTCCCTCCCATCAGGAAGCTTACATCCACAAGAGACTAGACAGCAGAAGCAAGAAGAACTGCAGTTCTGCAGCCTGCAGAACGAAAGCTACAATCACAGAAAGTTAGACAGACTGAAACAGAAGAGGAATATATCCCAGATGAAGGAATAAGATAAAACCCTGGAAAAACAACTAAGTGAAGTGGAGTTAGGCAACTTTCCAGAAAAAGAATTCAGAATATTGATAGTGAAGATGATCCAGGAACTCAGAAAAAAATGGAGGCAAAGGTTGAGAAGATGCAAAAAATGTTTAACAAAGACCTAGAAGAATTAAAGAACAAACAAACAGAGATGAACAATGCAACTGAAATGAAAAATACATTAGAAGGAGTCAATAGCAGAATAACTGAGGCAGAAGAATAGATAAGTGGCCTGAAAGATAGAATGGTGGAAATCACTTGCGTGGAACAGAGGGGAAAAAAAAAGAAGAATGAAAAAGATGAAGAGAGTCTAAGAGGCCACCGGGACAACAATAAACACACCAACATTAGCATTATAGGGGTCCCAGAAGGAGAAGAGAGAGAGAAAGGACCTGAGAAAACATTTGAAGAGATAATGGCTGAAAACTTTCCTAACATGGGAAAGGAAATAGTCACCCAAGTCCAGGAAGCACAGAGAGTCCCAGGCAGGATAAATGCAAGGAGGAACACACCAAGACACGTAGTAATCAAACTGGCAAAAATTAAAGACAAAGAAAAAATATTAAAAGCAACAAGGGAAAAATAACAAATCACATACAAGGGAACTCCCATAAAGATATCAACTGATTTCTTAGCAGAAACTCTGCAGGACAGAAGGGAGTGGCAGGATATATTTAAAGTGATGAAGGGGCAGAACCCACAACCAAGAATATTCTACACAGCAACGCTTTCATTCAGATTTGATGGATAAATCAAAAGCTTTACAGACAAGCAAAAGCTAAGAGAATTCAGCACCACCAGACCAGTTTTGCCACAAATGCTAAAGTAACTTCTCTAGGTAGGAAACAGACCAGCAACTTAAAACAACATTGTACATATAAAGACTGCTATATCAAAACCTCAAGGGAACAGCAAACCCCAAAACTACAATAGATTCACACACAAAAAAGAAACAGCAACCTAAATACAACACTAAATATGGTCATCAAGCCACAAGAGAGGAGAACAAAAAGGAAGGGAAGAAAAAAGACCTACAAAAAACAAACCCAAAACAATTAAGAAAATGACAAAGGGAACATACATACTGATAATTACCTTAAATGTAAATAGATTAAATGCTGCAACCAAAGGACATAGACTGACTGAATGGATACAAAAACAAGACCTGTATATATGCTATCTACAAGAGACCCACTTCAGACCTAGGGACACATACATACTGAAAGTAAGGGGATGGAAAAAGGTATTCCATGAAAATGGAAATGAAAAGACAGCTGGAGTAGCAATACTCACATCAGACAAAATAGACTTTAAAATAAAGACTGTTATAAGAGACAAAGAAGGATAGTACATAATGATCAAGGGATAATCCAAGAAGATATAAAAACAATTGTAAACATATATGCACCCAACATAGGAGCACCTTATTATATAAGGCAAACACTAACAGCCATAAAGGGAGAAATCGAGAGTAATGCAATAATAGTGGGGGACTTTAACATCCCACTTTCATCAATGGACAGACCACCAAGAAAGAAAATAAATAAGGAAACACAGGCATTAAATGACACATGAGACCAGATGGATTTAATTGATATTTATAGAGCATTTCATCCAAAAGAAGCAGAATACACATTCTTCTCATGGGCACATGGAACATTCTCTAGGATTGACCACATGCCAGGCCAAAATGTGAACCTGGGTAAATGTAAGAAAATTGAAATCATATCTTTTTTTTTCTTTTTTTTTATTGGGATATTGTTGTTTTACAATGTTGTGTTAGTTTCTACTGTACAGTGAAGTGGATTTCCCTGTGCTATACAGCAGGTTCTCATTAGTTATCTATTTTATACATATTAGTGTATATATGTCAATCCCAATCTCTCAATTCATCCAACCCCCCACTTCCCACCATTGGTATCTATATGTTTGTTCTCTATATCTTTGTCTCTATTTCTGCCTTGCAAACCGGTGTGTCTGTACCATTTTCTAGTTTCTACATATATGCGTTAATATGTGATATTTGTTTTTCCATTTCTGCCTTAATTCACTTGTATGACAAGCATCTTTTCCAACAACGTTACGGAATTAGAAATCGACTACAAGAAAAAAACTGCAAAAACCTCAAACACGTGGAGGATAAACAATATGCTACAAAAAAACCAATGTATTACTAAAGAAATCAAAGAGGAAATAAAAAAATACCAAGAGAAAAATAAAAAAGAAAGCACAATGATCCAAAGCCTATGGGATACAGAAAAAAACAGGTCAAAGAGGGAAGTTCATAGCAATAGAACCTTATCTCAGGAAACAAGAAAAATCTCATATAAACAACCTAAGCTTAACTTAAAGCAACTAGAGAAAGAAGAACAAACAAAACCCAAAGTTAGCAGAAGGAAAGAAATCATAAACATCAGAGGAGAAATAAATGAAATAGAGACAAAGAAAACAATAGCAATGATAAATAAAACTAAGACCTGGTTCTTTGAAAAGATAAACAAAATTGATAAACCTTTAGCCAGACTTATCAAGAAAAAAAGGGAGAGGACACAAATCAATAGAATTGTAAATGAAAAAGGAGAAGTTACAACTGACACCAAAGAAATACCAAGGATCCTAAGAGACTACTACAAGAAACTGTATGCCAATAAAATGGGCAACCTGGAAGAAATGGACAAATTCTTAGAAAGGTACAATCTCCCAAGACTGAACAAGGAAGAAATAGAAAATATGAACAGATCAGTCACAAGCACAGAAATTGAAACTGTGATTTAAAAACTCCCAATAAACAAAAGTCCAGGACCAGGGGCTTCACAGGTGAATTCTATCAAACATTTAGAGGAGAGCTACTACCTATCCTTCTGAAATTGTTCCAAAAAATTGAAGAGGAAGAAACACTCCCAGACTCATTCTATGAGGCCACCATTACCTGGATACCAAAACCAGACAAAGATATTCACACAAAAAAGAAAATTACAGGCCAATATCACTGATGAACAGAGGTGCAAAAATCCTCAACAAAATACTAGCAATCTGAATGCAACAATATATTAAAAGGATCATACACCATGATCAAGTGGGATTTATCCCAGGGATGCAAGTATTTTTCAATATCTGCAAATCAATCAGTGTGATCGACCTAATAAACAAATTGAAGATTAAAAACCATATGATCACCTCAATAAATGCAGGAAAAGCTTTTGACAAAATTCAACACTGGTTTATGTTAGAAACTCTTAAGAAAGTAGGTGTAGAGGGAGCATAGCTCTACATAATAAAGGCCATTATGACAAACCTACAGCTAACAACATATTCAATGGTGAAAAGCTGAAAGCATTTCCTTTAAGATCAGGAACAAGACAAGGATGTCCACTCTCACCACTTTTATTCAACACAGTTTTGGAAGTCCTAGCTATAGCAATCACAGGAAAAAAGTAAAAGGAATCCAAATTGGAAAAGAAGAAGTAAAACTGTCACTGTTTGCAGATGACATGATACTATACATAGAGAATCCTGAAGGAGCTACCAGAAAACTATTAGAGCTCATCAATGAACTCAGTAATACAGAGAAATCTGTTGCATTTCTATACAGTAACAACAAAAAATCAGAAAGAGAAATTAAAGAAACAATCCCATTTACCATTGCATCAAAAAGAAAAAAACACCTAGGAATAAACCTACCTGAGGAGACAAAAGACCTGTATTTCGAAAACTATAAGACACTGATGAAAGAAATCAAAGTGGACACAAACAAATGGAAAGATATACCATATTCTTGAACTGGAAGAATCAATATTGTCAAAATGACTGTACTACCCAAGGCAATCTACAGATTTAATGAAATTCTTATTAAATACCAATGACATTTTTCATAGAACTAGAACAAAAAACTTTAAAATTTGTATGGACACAGAAAAGACTCCAAATAGCCAAAGCAATCTTGAGAAAGTAAAACAGAGCAGGAATGGGCATAATCAGAAAACTTACAAACAACAAATGCTGAAGAGGGTATGGAGAAAAGAGAACTCTCTTGCACTGTTGGTAGGAATGTAAATTGATACAACATCTATGGAGGTTCTTTAAAAAACTAAAAATAGAATTACCATATGACCCAGCAATCCCACTACTGGGCATATACCCAGAGAAAACCATAATTCAAAAAAACACATGCACCCCAATGTTCATTTCAGCACTATTTACAATAGCCAGGTCATGGAAGCAACATAAATGCCCATCGACAGACAAATGGATGAAGAAGATGTGGTACATATATACAATGGAATATTACTCAGCCATAAAAAGGAATGATATTTGGTCATTTGTAGAGACATGGATGGACCTAGAGACTGTCATACAGATTGAAGTAAGTCAGAAAGAGAAAAACAAATATCATATATTATTGCATATATGTGGAATCTAGAAAAATGGCACAGATGAACCAGTTTGCAAGGCAGAAATAGAGACACAGATGTAGAGAACAAACGTATGGACACCAAAGGGGGAAAGCAGGGGTGGAGGGTGGTGGTGGGATGAATTGGGAGATTGGGATTGACATATATACACTAATATGTATAAAATAGATAACTAATAAGAACCTGCTTTATAAAAATAAATAAATAAAATTAATTTTTTTAAAAAATCAAAAAAAAAAAAAGAAAAAGAGAGCTGGAAGTATCAGGCTCCCTGACTTCAGAATATACTACAAAGCTACAGTAAACAAGACATATGGTACTGGCACAAAAATAGAAATATAGATCAATGGAACAGGATAGAAAGCCCAGAAATAAACCCATGCACCTATCGTCAATCAATCTATGACAAATGAGGCAAGAGTATACAATGGAGGAAAGGCAGTCTCGTCAATAAATGGTGCTGGGAAAACTGGACAGCTACATGTAAAAAAAATGAAATTAGAACATTCTTTAACATCATACACAAAAATAAATTCAAAACTGATTAAAGACCTAAATATGAGACCGGACACTGTAACACTCTTAGAGAAAAACGTAGGCAGAACACTCTCTGACATAAAGTGTAACTATACCTTTTTCGATATGTCTGCCAGAGTAATGGAAATAAAAACAAAAATAAATAAATAGGACCTAATTAAACTCAAAAACTTTTGCACAGCAAAGGACACCATGAACAGAATGAAAAGACAACCCACAGAATGGGAGAAAATATTTGCAAATGAGGTGACCAGCAAGTGATTAGTCTCCAAAATTTACAAACAGCTCATGTGGCTTAATATCATCAAAACATACAACCCAGGAAAAAATGGGCAGAAGACCAAAATAGACATTTCTCCAAAGAAGACATACAGATGGCTAAGAGGCACACGAAAAGATGTTCAACATTGCTAATTATTAGAGAAATGTAAATCAAAACTACAATGAGGTATCACCTCACACTAGTCCGAATGGTTATCATCAAAAAATCCACAAACAGTAAATTCTGGAGAGGGTGTGAAGAGAAGGGAACCCTCCTACACTGTTGGTGGGAATGTAAATTGGTACAGCCACTGTGGAGAACAGTATGGAGGTGCCTTAAAATACTAAAATAAAGCTACCATGTGATCCAGCAATCCCACTCCTGGGCGTATACCTGGAGAAAAACGTGGTCTGAAAGTATACATGCACAACAATGTTTATTGCAGCACTATTTAAAATAACCAAGACATGGAAGCAACCTAAATGTCCATCAACAGGGGAATGGATAAAGAAGATGGGGTATATTTATACAATGGAATATTACTCAGCCATAAAAATGAATGAAATAATGCCATCTGCAGTAACATGGATGGACTTAGTATTGTCATACTGAGTGAAGTAAGTCAGACAGGGAAAGAGAAATATTGTATGATATTGCTTTTTTGGGGAATCTAAAAAAATGATACAAAGGAACTTATTTACAAAACACAAACAGACTCACAGACTTAAAGGGTGAACTTAAGGCTACCAAGGGAGAGGTTGGGGGAGGTTGGGAGGTCTCTACAAATGACCAAATTTCATTCCTTTTTAAGGCTGAGTAATATTCCATTGTATATAATACCACATCTTCTTCATCCATTTGTCTGTTGATGGACATTTAGGTTGCTTCCATGTCCCAGCTATTGTAAATAGTGCTGCTATAAATATTGGAGTACATGTGTTTTTTAAAATTATGGTTTTCTCAGTGTATATGCCCAGTAGTGGGATTTCTGGGTCATATGGTAGTTCTATTTTTAGTTTTTTCAGGAACCTCCAAACCGTTTCCCATAGTGGCTGTAACAATGTACATTCCCACCAACAGTGTATGACGGTTCCCTTTTCTCCACACCCTCTCCAGCATTTATTGTTTGTACATTTTCTGATGATGGCCATTCTGACTGGTGTGTGATGATACCTCATTGTAGTTTTGATTTGCATTTCTCTAATAATTAGTGATGTCAAGCATCTTTTCATGTGCCTCTTGGCCATCTGTATATCTTCTGTGGAGAAATATCTATTTAGGTCTTCCGCCCATTTTTTTTATTTTTCACACACACACACTAAATTTTATTTTTACAAGAGATAAATAAACTGACACCAAGCATTGTAAATGGATGAACACAACAAAAGCAACAATGATTGCAATTACCAAACACAAAACACACTCATACTATGTCATAATATTTACATTCAGTCCAGTAATCCTCCACTGTAACAGCTCCTTTACTTTGCAGTGAAAATTGATTCGTATATTTTTTGCCACTGAGTCCTTGTGGGATTTTTTTTTTATTCAAACAGAAAGTCACAAAAATTATAATCATCCTCATCAGTTCACTCAGTCCCATGTAATTAATTTTTTTTCATCTTGATCTTTTGTTAGCACTTTTATGAATTCATCAGTTTTGCATTAGAGTTCTGAAAGTGCTTATTCATTCAGTTCAGCAGTATAGTCAGTTACCAGAAACCTGTACTTGTCAGAGTCTTTTCCATGAATTCCTTGAAGATGAAACACTTTTATAGGAACATTTTTGCAAAAGCATCAGAGTACACCCAGAACTGTCTGTAAATGACAAAAGACTTAAAAATCACCACGGTTAAAGATTTGATGAAAGTTCATAATAATGCAATTGACAAGGAAATTTAGTTATTTCTGAGATATACATTTTAAAGTAATAACTAGAATTATGACTTATAACATTATACCAGAACATATAAGATTTTTAGGAATTTCGTGTAATGTCTGAAACATTTATATTAACATATTTCCATACAAATAACCCAAAGAAAGTTTAGTATTAGTTTTTTTTTGTTTCTTTGTTTTATTTTTATACTGCAGGTTCTTATTAGTCATCAATTTTATACACATCAATGTATACATGTCCATCCCAATCGCCCAATTCAGCACATCACCATCCCCACCCCACCACGGTTTTCCCTTCTTGGAGTCCATAAGTTTGTGCTCTACATCTGTGTCTCAACTTCTGCCCTGCAAACTGGTTCATCTGTATCATTTTTCTAGGTTCCACATACATGTGTTAATATACAATATTTGTTTTTCTCTTTCTGACTTACTTCACTCTGTATGAGAGTCTCTAGGTCCATCCACGTCTCAACAAATGACTCAATTTCGTTCCTTTTTATGGCTGAGTAATATTCCATTTTATATATGTACCACATCTTCTTTATCCATTCATCTGTCGATGGGCATTTAGGTTGCTTCCATGACCTGGCTATTGTAAATAGTACTGCAATGAATATTGGGGTGCATGTGTCTTTTTGAATTATGGTTTTCTCTGGGTATATGCCCAGTAGTGGGATTGCTGGGTCATATGGTAATTCTATTTTTAGTTTTTTAAGGAACCTCCATACTGTTCTCCATAGTGGTTGTATCAATTTACATTCCCACCAACAGTGCAAGAGGGTTTCCTTTTCTCCACACCCTCTCCAACATTTATTGTTTGTAGATTTTCTGATGATGCCCATTCTAACTGGTGTGAGGTGATACCTCATTGTAGTTTTGATTTGCATTTCTCTAATAATTAGTGATGTTGAGCAGCTTTTCATGGCCATCTGTGTCTTCTTCGGAGAAATGTCTATTTAGGTCTTCTGCCCATTTTTGGATTGGGTTGTTTGTTTCTTTAATATTGAGCTGCATGAGCTGTTTATGTATTTTGGAGATTAATCCTTTGTCCGTTGATTCATTTGCAAATATTTTCTCCCATTCTGAGGGTTGTCTTTTCGTCTTGTTTATGGTTTCCTTTGCTGTGCAAAAGCTTTGAAGTTTCATTAGGTCCCATTTGTTTATTTTTGTTTTTATTTCCATTACTCTAGGAGCTGGGTCAAAAAAGATCTTGCTGTGGTTTATGTCAAAGAGTGTTCTTCCTATGATTTCCTCTAAGAGTTTTATAGTGTCTGGTCTTACATTTAGGTCTCTAATCCATTTTGAGTTTATTTTTCTGTATGGTGTTAGGGAGTGTTCTAATTTCATTCTTTTACATGTAGCTGTCCAGTTTTCCTAGCACCACTTATTGAAGAGACTGTCTTTTCTCCATTATATATCTTTGCCTCCTTTGTCATAGATTAGTAGACTATAGGTGTGTGGGTTTATCTCTGGGCTTTCTATCTTGTTCCACTGATCTATGCTTCTGTTTTTGTGCCAGTACCATGTTGTCTTGATTACTGTAGCTTTGTAGTATAGTCTGAAGTCAGGGAGTCTGATTCTTCCAGCTCCATTTTTTTCCCTCAAGACTGCTTTGGCTATTCGGGGTCTTTTGTGTTTCCACACAAATTTTAAGATGATTTGTTCTAGTTCCATAAAAAATGCCATTGGTAACTTGATAGGGATTGCATTGAATCTGTAGATTGCTTTGGGTAGTATAGTCATTTTCACAATATTGATTCTTCCAATTCAAGAACATGGTATATCTCTCCATCTGTTGGTATCATCTTTAATTTCTTTCATCAGTGTCTTATAGTTTTCTGCATACAGGTCTTTTGTCTCCCTAGGTAGGTTTATTCTTAGGTATTTTATTCCTTTTGTTGTAATGGTAAATGGGAGTGTTTCCATAATTTCTCTTTCAGATTTTTCTTCATTAGTGTATAGGAATGCAAGACATTTCTGTGCATTAATTTTGTATCCTGCAACTTTATCAAATTCATTGATTAGCTCTAGTAGTTTTCTGGTGGCATTTTTAGGATTCTCTATGTATAGTATCATGTCATCTGCAAACAGTGACAGTTTTACTTCTTCTTTTCCAATTTGTATTCCTTTTATTTCTTTTTCTTCTCTGACTGTTGTGGCTAGGGCTTCCAAAACTATGCTGAATAATAGTGGCAAGAGTGGACATCCTTGTCTCGTTCCTGATCATAGAGGAAATGCTTTCAGTTTTTCACCATTGAGAATGATGTTTCCTGTGGGTTTGTCATATATGGCCTTTATTATGTTGAGGTAGGTTCCCTCTATGCCCACTTTCTGGAGAGTTTTTATCATAAATGGGTGTTGATTTTTGTCAAAAGCTTTTTCTGCATCTATTGAGATGATCATATGATTTTTATTCTTCAATTTGTTAATATGATATATCACATTGATTGATTTGCATATATTGAAGAATCCTTGCATCCTAGGGATAAATCCCACTTGATCATGGTGTATGATCTTTTTAATGTGTTGTTGGATTCTGTTTGTTAGTATTTTGTTGAGGACTTTTGCATCTATATTCACCAGTGATATTGGTCTATAATTTTCTTTTTTTGTAGTATCTTTTTCTGGTTTTGGTATCAGGGTGATGGTGGCCTCATAGAATGAGTTTGGGAGTCTTCCTTCCTCTGTTTTATTTTGGAAGAGTTTCAGAAGGATGGGTGTTAGCTCTTCTCTAAATGTTTGATAGAATTCACCTGTGAAGCCATCTGGTCCTGGACTTTTGTTTGTTGGAAGATTTTTTTTTTTAATTTATTTATTTATGGCTGTGTTGGGTCTTCGTTTCTGCACGAGGGCTTTCTCCAGTTGCGGCAAGTGGGGGCCACTCTTCATTGCGGTGCGCGGGCCTCTCACTATCGCGGCCTCTCTTGTTGTGGAGCACAGGCTCCAGACGCACAGGCTCAGTAGTTGTGGCTCACGGGCCTAGTTGCTCCGTGGCATGTGGGATCCTCCCAGACCAGGGCTCGAACCCGTGTCCCCTGCATTGGCAGGCAGATTCTCAACCACTGCGCCACCAGGGAAGCCCTGTTGGAAGATTTTTAATCACAGTTTCAATTTCATTACTTGTGATTGGTCTGTTCATATTTTCTGTTTCTTCCTGGTTCAGTCTTGGAAGGTTATACCTTTCTAAGAATTTGTCCATTTCTTCCAGGTTTTCCACCCATTTTTTGATTGGGTTGTTTGTTTGTTTGTTTTTTATATTGAGCTGTATGAGCTGCTTGTAAATTTTGGAGATTAATCCCTTGTTAGTTTTTTCGTTTGCAAATATTTTCTCCCATTCTGAGGGTTGCCTTTTCGTGTTGTTTATGGTTTCCTTTGCTGTGCAAAAACTTTTAAGTTGAATTAGGTCCCATTTGTTTACTTTTGTTTTAATTTTCATTACTCTAGGTGGTGGGTCAAAAAAGACGTTGTTATGATTTATGTCAAAGAGTGTTCTGCCTGTGTTTTCCTCTAAGAGTTTTATAATGTCTCGTCTTATTTTTAGGTCTTTAATCCATTTTGAGTTTATTTTTGTGTATGGTATTAGTGAGTGTTCTAATTTCATTCTTTTACATGTAGCTGTCCAGTTTTCCCAGCACCACTTATTGAAGAGGCTGTCTTTTCTCCATTGTATATTTTTGGCTCCTTTGTCATAGATTAGTTGACCATAGGTGCGTGGGTTTATCTCTGGGCTTTCTATCTTGTTCCTTTAATCTATATTTCCCTTTTTGTACCAGTACCATACTGTCTTGTTTACTGTAGCTTTGTAGTATAGTCTGAAGTCAGGTAGCCTGATTCCTCGAGCTCCGTTTTTCTTTCTCAAGATTGTTTTGGCTATTTTGGGGTGTTTTGTGTTTCTGTACAAATTGTAAAATTATTTTTCTAGTTCTGTGAAAAATGCTACTGGTAATTTGATAGGGATTGCGTTGAATCTGTAGATTTCTCTGAGTAGTATAGTCATTTTCACAATATTGGTTCTTCCAATCCAAGAACATGGTATATCTTTCCATCTGTTTGTGTCATCTTTGATTTCTTTCATTAGCATTTTATAGTTTTTGAAAAACAGTTCTTTTGTCTCCTTAGGTAGGTTTATTCTCAGATATTTTATTATTTTGTTGCAGTGGTAAACGGGACTGTTTCCTTAATTTCTCTTTCTGTTCTTTCATTGTTAGTGTCTAGGAATGCAAGAGATTTCTGTGTATTAATTTTGTGTCCTGCAACTTTACCAAATTCATTGATTATCTCTAGTAGTTTTCTGTTGGCAACATTAAGATTTTTTATGTATAGTAACATGTCATCTGCAAACAGTGACAGTTTTACTTCTTCTTTTCCAATTTGGATTCCTTTTATTTCTTTTTCTTCTCTGATTGCCATGGCTAAGACTTCCAAAACTATGTTAAATAATAGTGGCGAGAGTGGACAACCTTGTCTTGTTCCTGATCTTAGAGGAAATGCTTTCAGTTTTTCGCCGTTGAGAATAATGTTTGCTGTGGGTTTGTCATATATGGTCTTTATTAGGTTGAGGTAGGTTTCCTCTATGCCCACTTTCTGCACAGTTTTTATCATAAATGGGCGTTGAATTTTGTCAAAAGCTTTTTATGCAACTATTGAGATGATCATATGGTTCTTATTCTTCAATTTGTTAATATGGTGTATCACATTGATGGATTTGCATATATTAAAGAATCCTTGCATCCCTGGCATAAATTCCACTTGATCATAGTGTATGATCCTTTTAATGTGTTGTTGGATTCTGTTTGCTAGTATTTTGTTGAGGACTTTTGCCTCTATGTTCATCAGTGATACTGGCCTGTAATTTTCTATTTTTGTGATATCTTTGTTTGGTTTTGGCATCAGGGTGATGGTGACCTCCTAGAATGAGTTTTGGAGTGTTCCACACTCTGCAATTTTCTGGAAGAGGTTGCGAAGGATACATGTTATCTCTTCTCTAAATGTTTGATAGAAATCACTTATTAAGCCATCTGGTCCTGGACTTTTATTTTTTGGGAGTTTTTAATCACAGTTTCACTTTCAGTACTTGTGATTGGTTTGTTCATATTTTCTCTTTCTTCTTGGTTCAGTCTTCGAAGGTTGAACTTTTCTAAGAATTTGTCCATTTCCTGCAGGTTGTCCATTTTATTGGCATGAGGTTGCTTGCAGTATTCTCTTATGATCCTTTATATTTCTATGGTGTCAGCTGTAACTTCTCTTTGTCATTTCTAATTTTACTGATTTGAGTCTTCTTCCTTTTTTTCTTGGTGAGTCTGGCTAAAGGTTTATCAATTTTGTTTATCTTCTCAAAGAACCAGCTTTTAGTTTTATTGATCTTTGTTATTGTTTTCTTCATTTCTATTTCATTTATTTCTGCTCTGTTCCTTATGATCTCTTTCCTTCTAATTTTGGGTTTTGTTTGTTCTTCTTTCTCTAGTTGCTTGAGGTGTAAGGTGAGATGTTTATTTGAGATTTTTCTTGTTTCTTGAGGTAGGATTGTATTGCTAGAGTCTTCTCTCTTAGAACTGCTTTTGCTGTGTCCCATAGGTTTTGGGTCATTTGTTTTCACTGTCATTTGTTTCTAGGTATTTTTTGATTTTGTCTTTGATTTCTTCAGTGATCTCTTGCTTATTTAGTAGCATATTGTTTACCCTCCATGTGTTTGTATTTCTTCTAGTTTTTTTTCCTGTAATTGATTTCTAATCTCATAGATTTGTGGTTGGAAGAGATGTCTGATATGATTTCAATTTTTTAAAATATACTGAGGCTTGATTTGTGACCCAAGATGTGATGTATCCTGGAGAATGTTCCATGAGCACTTGCGAAGAAAGTGTATTCTGCCATTTTCGGGTGGAATGCCCTTTAATTATTTATTAAGTCTTTGGTCTATTGTGTCTTTTAAAGCTTGTGTTTCATTATTTATTTTCATTTTGGATGATCTGTCCACTGGTGTAAGTGAGGTGTTAAAGTCCCCGACTATTATTGTATTACTGTCCATTTCCCCTTTTATGGCTGTTAACATTTGCCTTATGTATTGAGGTGTTCCTATGTTGGGTGCATAGATATTTACAATTGTTATATCTTCTTCTTGGATTGATCCTTTGATCATTATGTAGTGTCCTTCCTTTTCTCTTGGAATAGTTTTTATTTTAAAGTCTAGTTTATCTGATACAAGTATCGTTAGTCCAGCTTTCTTTTGATTCCCATTTGCATGGAATATCTTTTTCCATCCCCTCACTTTCAGTCTGTATGTGTCCCTAGGTCTGAAGTGATCTATTTTAGACAGCAAATTTATGGGTCTTTTTCTTTTTAATCCATTCAGCTAGTCTGTGTCTTTTGGTTGGAACAGTTAATCCATTTATATTTAAGGTAATTATACATGTGTATGCTCTTATTACCCTTTTATTAATTGTTTTGGGTTTGTTCTTGTAGCTCTTTTTCTTTTCTTGTGTTTCCCACCAAGAGAAGTTCCTTTTGCATTTGTTACATTGCTGGTTTGGTGATGCTGAATTCTCTTAGCTTTTGCTTGTCTGTAAAGCTTTTGATTTCTCTGTTGATTCTGAATGAGATCCTCGCTGGCTAGAGTTATCTTGGTTCTTGGTTTTTCCTTTCATCACTTTAAATATATCCTACCACTCCCTTCTGTTCTGCAGCATTTCTGCTGAAAAATCAGTTGATAACCTTATGGGTATTCCCTTGTATGTTATTTGTTGCTTTTCCTTGCTGCTTTTAATATTTTTTCTTTGTATTTAATATTTGTTAGTGTGATTAATATGTGTCTTGGCATGTTTCTCCTTGGGTTTATCCTGTATGGAACTTTCTGAGCTTCCTGAACTTGATTGAGTATTTCTATTCCCATGTGATGAAAGTTTTTGACTATAATCTCTTCAAATGTTTTCTCAGGACCTTTCCCTTTCTCTTCTTCTTCTGGGACCCCTATAATTCGAATGCTGGTGAATTTGTTGTTGTCCCAGAAGTCTCTGAGACTGTCCTCAATTCTTTTCATTCTTTTTTCTTTATTCTGTTCCTCAGCAGTTATTTACACCATTCTATCTGCCAGCTCACTTATTCATTCTTCTGCCTCAGTTATCCTGCTGTTGATTTCTCCTTGTGTATTTTTCATTTCAGCTATTGTGTTGTTCAGCACTGATTGTTTGATCTTTAGTTCTTATAGGTCCTTGTTAAGCATTTCTTGTATTTTCTCCATTCTATTTCTTAGATCTTGAATCTTCTTTATTAGCATTACTCTCAATTCTTTTTCAGATAGCTTGCATATTTCCTCTTCACTTATTTGGTTTTGTGGGATTTTATCTTGCTCTTTTGTCTGCAGCATATTTCTCTGTCGTTTCACTTTGTCTAACCTAATGTGTTTATGGTCTTCTTTCCACAGGCTGCAGGGTCGTAGTTCCTCTCATGTCTTTTGACTGCCCACTGCTGAGTGAGGTTGGTCCAGGGGCTTGTGTATGCTACCTAGTGGGAGGGCCTGGTGCCTGCATTCTGTTGGATGGAGTTGAGTCTTTTCCCTCTGATGCCCAGGGCTGCATCATGTGGTGTGTTTTGGGGTGTCTGTGAGCTTAGTATGACTTTAGGCTGCCTGTCTACTGATGGATGTGGTTGCGTTCTTGTCTTGCTGTTTGTTGGTGTGAGGTGTTTAGCACTGGAGCTTGCAGGGAGTTGTGTGGGCCAAGGGTCTTTGTGTTGGTATGGATATGTTCAGGAACGTACATGCCAATTAATATTCCCTGTGCCCAGGATTCTCTGGTGTTCTAGCGTCCTGGACTCTATGTTGCCACCCCAGAGACACAGGCCCAATCCCTGGTCGGGGAACCAAGAACCCACCAGTTGCACAGTGTGGCCCAATAAAAAATAGAGAAAAGAAAAGAAAAAAGAAAAACAAAATAAAAAAAAAATTAAAAAAAAACAGACAAGCAAATCTCAGGGCAAATAGCAAGAACAGCAACAAACAAACAGCAGCAACAGCAACAGCAACACAACCCCCACTCACACACACACACACACACACACACACACACACACAGAGAGAGAGAGCGAGAAAAGAAAAAAAGAAAAACAACAAAGGAAGAGATAATCAAACAAGAGAATTCTAATATATTCTAATATGAGAACAGTTGATAAGGATTATTCTAACAAAAACAAAGAATAAAAGAGAAAAGGGGGCAAGCAACAATATCAACAACAACAACAACAGAAAAGCGAATAAAACAGAATGTACACCTAAAAACAATTGAAAAAAAAGGGGGGGGGGAATATATGTAAAATGAAGAACAAAAACAAGACAAAAGCCACAGAGCAATAAAAAAGTATAGGAAAAATATAAAAATAAATACTTTATATATATTTAGAAAATAACATAATATAAAAAATAAAAGTAGAAAATAAAAGATAAAAAATAACAAAAGCAACAATACCAACAACTGAACAAAATGAAACAATCTAACAAAGAATAGTAGTAATAAGAATATTTTCCTGGGACCACCTCCCTAGGAGGCTTTCCAATACCTCTAGGTAGGTCTCTGGACCTGCTGTGGACATTGTGGGGCCAGCTCAGACTCTGTTCTGGCCCATTTCCTGTGTGTATGTGCCAACAAAGCCCAGTACTGCAAAGGCTAGACTGGTCTCAGATGCTGAAACACTCGTTGTCTATTCAGGTATTCCACAAACGCAGGATTGACTCAGCTGATCTTGGGGATTTAATACACAGCTTGTGCTGCTGCATAGAAAGATTTGTGTTTCTCTTCCTTAGTTGCCCTGTCCCTCATCTCAGTTTTGGTTTTAACCCCACCTTTGTGTGTGTGCTGCCCTCAGGCTTCTGATCCTTACCCAGGTGAGAGGGAGCGAAAGCAATGGCTGCTTGGAGCACACTTGGGTACACCCAGTACCTGCAGCAGCAGGAGCTAGCTATGGGAGCGTTGTCAGCCCTGCCCCCCTGTGAGCCTCTCAAAAATTGTGCCTTGCTTTCCAGGCAGACTCCGCTTCCTCTAGGGGCATTCCTGGCCATGCGACCCCTCACTCCTGTCCCTTCTCTTGTATCTGCACAGCCAACTGTGTTTCTCTCCCTGGTCTGTTCTTCGAACCCCATGCTTTAGCCTTCTGACCCTGCCAGCTTTGGTGGACTCTTGTCCCAAGCAGGGGTTCCCAGGAGGTTTTGGGGTGGGTGGTGCTCAGGCCCCCAGAGCCTACGCAGGCAGAGGCAACCCCGGCCCAAGGGGCAGGTGGACCTGTTCTGGTGGGAGCCCCTCCCAATGCCCACAGAGGCCTAAGAACCCAGCTACTGGGGAAGGGGGTTATAATGGCGGCTCTGCCCCTTGCACGCAGATTGACAATGATGCCTTGCTGTCGTGTCTCAGGCTTTTTCCGTAGACTTTCCTGGTTGTGGCTCCCCTTGCTCCTGTCCCTTCAGGCTGTCTTTTCACAGCCAAGAGCTGTCCTCTCTCTGAGTCTGCACCCCAAACCCTTCTTTCCAGCATCCAGCTCCCCTTCACAACAGACGACTCATGATTCAGGCTAGAATGCACAGAGCTGTGGTGTAGATCATGTGTGTGGTTCTTACTTTGTCCTGCATTCCACAGACTGTTTGCTGCATTCTCCTTTGATCTCCTGAAGTTCATTTTCTGTCCCAGTTGATTTCCCCTCCATGAGGGAGTCTTTCTTAATGTGGGGATCTCTCCTTACCTTCAGCTTCTGTCCAGGTTTGCTGGTCTCTTTTTTGATTCCTCTTTTCTTTTTTTCTTTTTTCTTCTTCCTTTCATTCTTTTAGGTATCTTAAACCTACCACTATGGTTCAGCAGGAGCTCTGTGGGAATTGTTCCATTTGTAAATGTGTTTTTGATGAGCTTGTGAGGAGTGTCAAATTCCATGTCCTCCTATTCTGCCATCTTGACTCCTCCTATCATAATATTATTTTGATGTGAAATTTAAATTCAGTGAAATAAAATAATCTTAAGTGCATGTCCATTGAATTTCTGACAAATGTATATATCTTTGTAAACTGAAATTATCCCAGATATTCCATCATGCTCCCTCTGATAGATTCTTGTCCTCACACTACTTCCTGGAGAAAACTACTCTGATTTTTTTCATCATAGATTAATTTTCCTTAATCTAAAACTTCAAATAAATTAAATCAGACTCTTTTATGTAAGTTTTCTTTTTCTCTCAGCATATGGTTTTTGAGACAAATCCATTTTATTGTCTATATTGTAATTTACTTTTTTATTTATTTTATTTTATTTTATTTTACAATTCCATGGCATCAACATACCACACTGTTAATTCATTTGACTATTGATAATCATGTGATCTACCTATTAACATTCTTTCACATGGGTTGTTGTGGATATATATTTTCATTCTCTTTCAATAAATTTCTAGAAGTGGATTAACTATGTCAGAGGATAAGTATGTGTTTAGTTGCATAGAAAACCAGTAGACTTTTTGCAAAAGTGGTTTTATCACTTTACTTTCCCATAAATAATTTATGACGTTTGAATGCTCCACATCTTTGCTAGCAATTGTCTTTATCTCTCTATTTAAGTTCAGCCATTGTGGTGGGTGTGTGGTGGTATCACTTTTGGATTTTTACTTGTATTTTCCTGATGACTAGTGGTATTGAATGCTTTTATTTAAAATTAGATATATTTGACATATAACATTGTATAAATTTAAGGTGTACAATGTGTTTATATATTGTAATATGTTTGCCATTGTAACAATACTTAACACCTTTATCACATTACATAATTACCCTTTCTTTTTAGTGATTGGGATAATTAAGTTTTAGTCTCTTAGCAAATTTGATAATTATAGTACAATATTGTTGTCTATATTCATCATACTAAGCATAGCTCTCTGTGGCATGTTAACTATTCATTAATAGCTTGTATCCTTAAATGACATGAATTGTATCTCCTAACCTTCATCCTCTGGTAACTATTATTTACACTTTCTTTTTTTACCAGTTTGACCTTTTTAGATTTCACATATAATTGATATCATATAGTACTTGTCTTACTCTGTCTGCCCTATCTCACTAGGCATAATGGGCTCAAGGTCCATCCATGCTGCTGTGAATGGCAGGATATTCTTCTATCTCATGGTGAAATAATATTTCACTGTTTATATATACTATGTCTTTTCTTAAATCAATTTATCTGCTGATGGGCATTTGGTTGTTTACATATCTTGGCTATTGTGAATAATGCTACAATAAACACTAGAGTACATATAGCTCCTCAAAAATATGGTTGTAATTTCCTTTGGGTATATGCCCAGTAGTGGAATTGCTGGATCATATGGTAGACCTGTATCACTATAAGCTTCTTTCTTAGAACTGCTTTTGCCTTATCTCATAGATTTTGGAAAGTTTTTTCCATTTTCATTTGTCTTGAGTGTTTTTCTGATTTCCTCTTTGATTTCTTCATTGACCCATAGATTTTTTTTTTAAGTGGCATGTTATTTAGTCTCCACATGCTTTTCCTTTTCCCATTTTTCTTCCTGTAGTTGATTTCTAGTTTCATACAATTGTGGTCAGAAAAAAATGTTTGATATAATTTCTATCCTCTTAAATTTGTTGAGACTTGTTTTGTGGTCTAGCATGTGATCTATCCTGGAGAACATTCTATGTGCTTGAAAAGATTGTGTATTTGCTGTTTGGGGATGGACTCTCCTGTAGATATCTATTAAGTCCAACTGGTCCATTGTGTCATTTAAGACCACTGTTGCCTTATTAAATTTTCTCTGGATAATCTGTCTATTGATGTAAGAGGGGTCCTAAAGTCCCGTAATATGGTTGCATTATTGTCAGTTTCTCTCTTTATGTCTGTTAGTGTTTGCTTTATATAGTTAAATGCTGCTGTATTGAGTGCAGATATGATAATGTGTGTGATATACTCTTCTTCTATTTGATCCCTTTATCATTATATAATGTCCTTCTTTGTCTTTTGCTATAGCCTTTGTTTTAAAGTCTATTTTGTCTGATATATATATATTGCTATCCCCACTTTCTTGTTTTTTCCATTTATATGAAATATAGTTTTTCATCCCCTCACTTTCAGTCTGTGTGTCTATAGTTCTGAAGTGAGTCTCTTGTAAGCAGCATATAGATGAGCCTTTTTTTTTTCTTCAATCAGTAACCCTATGTCTTTTGAATGGGTCATTTAGTCCTTTGAAATTTAAAGTAATTATTGATAGGTATGTACTTACTGCCATTATATTACCTGCTTTCTGGTTGTTTCTGTAGTTTTTACCTGTTCTTTTCTTCTTTCAGTTTCTTCCTCTGTGGTTTGATGATTTTCTTTAGTGGTATGCTTATGTTCCCTTTTCTCTAGTTTTTGTGTGTCTGTTGCCAGTTTTTGATTTGTGGTTACCATGGGGTTCATATATGTTGACGCATAATTATATCTACTTGTTTTAGACTGGTAGTCATTTAAGTTCAAATACATTCTAAAAGATCTACACTTTTTACTCCCTTCCCTCACATTTTGTGTTTTTGATATCATATTTTACATCTTCATGTTTTTCCCTTAACAGTTTATTGCAGTGATAGTTGCTTTTACAATTTTTTTTTCTTTTAAACTTATTTAAATGGTTGATCCTCAGTCTTTACAATATATTTGCCTTCTCTATTGGGATTTTTCCTTTTCAATAAATTCTTACTTCTTGCTATAGCCTTTTCTTTTACACTTAGAGAAGACACTTTAACATTTCTTTTAGCATAGGTTTAAACCAATCAAAAACTACTTTAATTTTTCCTTGTCTGAGAAGTTATTTATCTCTCCTTCAATTCTAAATGCTAATCTTGTTGGGCAGAGTATCCTAGATTGCATGTTTTTCCTTTCAGCCCTTTGAATATATCATTCCACTCCCTTCTGGCCTGCAAAGTTTCTGCAGAAAAAATCAGCTTATAGCCTTATGGGAGTTTCCTTGTATGACTCTTTTGCTTTTCTCTTGCTGCATTTAGAATTTTCTCTTTATCTTTAAATTTTGCCATTTTAATTATGATATGTCTTATTATGGGTCTGTTTGTGTTTACCTTTTTTGGGACCCTCTGTGCTTCCTGTAGCTGAATATGTTTCCTTCTTCAGGTTTGGGAAGTTTTCAGCCATAATTTCATCAAATACATTTTGACCCCTTTCTCTCTCTCTCCTCCTTCTGGGAGCCCTAGAATGCCAATCCTGGTACTCTTCATTTTATTGTAGAGTTCTCTTAAATTTTTCTCATTTTTTAAATTTGTTTTTCTTTTTGCTGCCCTGATTGGGTGGTTTCCATTTTTCTATCCTCCAGGTCATTTATGTGTTCTTCTCTATCACCTAGTCTGCTATTAATTCCTTCTACTGTGTTTTTCATTTCAGTTACTGTGTTCTTCAGTTCTGACAGTTGGTTTTTATTTTTTTTCCTAGTACCTTGTTAAAATTCTTAGTGTATTCATCTATTCTTTTCCCGAATTCAGTTAGCAGTCTTATTACTAATGCTTTGAATTCTTTATCTGGTAAATTGTTTCTGTTTCATCAGTTGTTTTTTTGGGTTTTGAGTTTTTTTACTTTTACCATTTTATTTTATTTTTTTAACATCTTTATTGGAGTATAATTGCTTTACAATGTTGTGTTAGTTTCTGCTGTATAACAAAGTGAAGCAGCTATACATAAACGTATATCCCCATATCCCCTCCTTGCATCTCCCTCCTATCTTCCCTATCCCACCCCTCTAGGTGGTCACAAAGCACCGAGCTGATCTCCCTGTGCTATGTGACTGCTTCCCACTAGCTATCTATTTTACATTTGGTAGTGTATTGACATATATACATCAGTTGTTTTATAAGTACTTTTTTTTTCTTGCTCTTCAATTGAGGCCATTTCCTTTGTCTTTTCATTTTGCTTAACTTTATGTGTCTATGAAATTAGGTGAAACAGTTACCTCTTGTGGTCTTGAAGGGGTGTCCTTTTGTGGGAGTATCCCTATGCAGTATGTGTATACCCAGTGGTTTTCATGCAGGAACTAGATTTGTAGTGAACAAAATTCATGTCTTTCCTCAGGGTGTTCTGGCAGTTATCACCTTGGTAGGAGGTGGGGCTGTAGAAGGAGGCTCTAGAGAAGAGTCAGGTGTGAGCCAGAGCTTTCCCTTTGCTCAGTGGCTGTCACTGCCCTATCAAGGACCAGACGTGATCCTAAGTTGCTGGAGCAGAAAACCTGAGAGTTAGTTCTTACCTGGCTCTTTTCCCTTTAAGTGTGAGCTCTCACCCCTTCAAGCACCAGCACCCTCACCCCAGAGGGAAACAGTGCTGGAGCAAGTGGGACTCATGTGGTCACTCAGTGTTTGATGAGGAGCAGGCTGCAGCCATTACAGACAGATTTGGGGGCTGTTTCTGATGTGCTGCCTGTGGAAGCAACAGCGATGTCTTCCTCCACCTTGTTCAAACACTTCTTTCTGTCTCAGCTGTCTCTGTGTCTTAACGTCGAGTCCTTTAATTGGTCATGGCAACACTTGCTCCAGCATGGAACCATGACATGAAGTTAGCGGGGCTGGAGTGTTCACTTGGCTCAGTCTGGGGTGCATGCTGGGACGGTCATGGGAAACTAGTCAGCCACCCTCACTGTTTCAGCCCACCCTCTCTATGCTGTCTGGGGAGTAAGCAAGCACATGTGCTCCTTCTGAGTGGAGTCTAGGCTTCCCACAGCCATCCTGTTAGTTCCACTGGCCCTCCAACAAGCCAAGGGGGCTAGTCTTCCCTTTGTTGGACCCCAGAACTGGGGTGCCCAATATGTGGCTTCAACTGCTCACTACCAAGGGAGGATCTCTCACTCATGTAATCTCTCTTTCCTCTAAGTACCCCTCTGGGGCATAAGTCCCAACCAGATTGTTTCTCTTCCTTTTCTACCCAATTCCATGTAGATCTTTCTTTCAGCCTTGATTGTACAAGAGTCTTTCTGCTAATTTCAAGTTAGTTTTCAGTGAGAATTGGTCACATGTAGATTTATTTTTGATGTATTTTTGGGAGGGGGGATGTGAGTTCCACATCCTTATACTCTGTTGTCTTGATCACCTTTTCATTTTTATTGATTTAAATATGCTACATTCAAGTTTTTTTGTTATTTATATGTGCTACAAATATCTCCTCTAGCCAATTAGCTAATTACACATTTTTATGTGTACAATTCATTGGCACTGAATATAATTACACTGTTTAGAAACTATTGCCTATCTATTTCCAGACTTTTTCTTCATCCCAAATAGAATCTTTTCAACAATTTTATTTTTATTTGGGTATCTAATTGGCCTAGAACTATTATTAATAAGACATTCCTTTCTCTCTTTGTTCTACCCTCCCCACTGGTAAGAATTATACATGTTCTTGTCATTGGGCTTTCTCTTCCTTATATTGATCTTTTACCTATCTGTGCCTTGTTACCACACACTCTTAATTACTATTGTAAGTGGTCTTGATAATATGGTAGAATAAATTCCTTCAATTTTTTTGTCTTTTCAAGTTTTTTTGTTGTTGTTGTTACTTTTTCTATCGCACTGAATTTTCATATAAATTATAGAATTAGCTTGGCATGTGTCAAAAAAGCTTGCTGTATTTTATGTTAGTATATTGAATCTATAATTTCTAGGAGGCAGATTAAATCTATTGTATAAAGCCAATGGAGTATCATGTTATCATGTTAACATATAGTTGTAATGCCATTGGTGATATTCTCTAAAACTCTGTAGTGCGTACATGGATGTTCATTTATCATGTGGTCTATCTGGATGCAGGTTCATTGCTACATCTGTATTTTCTGGAGCAGAGGATAGAAGAAGATAAATGTTTAAGAAATAACTGAAGTAAAACCTTAATAATGTCTGAATAAGAAGTAGTTATTTAATACTTGATTTAAATCAGTATGCATTTATTAATATAAAGGAGTTAAAAAGACCCATAAGACAAGATCTCTGCCCTCAATAACATGAAGTGCATATTATTATTAAGTTTTATATGTTTACATAAAAGCATTTCAAACATGAAGTAATTTTTGATGGAAAGAATGTAAGTATGGTTAGGTGTATTAAAATAACTATCTGATTTTAAAATATTTATGGCACAACAGCTATGTATCAGGCACTCAATTAAGTGCTAGATATACAATTGTCAAGCCACCATCACAGACTTCAGAATCTATGATAATAGCTAGACATTAATAAATAGGGTGTATAATTTTCTAATTGTTTTCCAGAAACTGCAAAGATGTATCATATATGACAGGTTCCAGAAGCTGCAAAGATGTATCATATATGACAGTTTCCCCACAGTTGTATTGCTTTTGCTCCTCATCCTCTTTCCCAGTGTTACTCTCTGTCCCTAATATTTGTCAGAATCCCATCTGTCACTGGCTCTGTCTATATATTCTTATTCAATTTTCCTTCCTCTCTTCACCTCAAAGCAGAGCATTCAGATATGTATGTATGCGATACGAATTGGTATACCACCATGGAGACACTGTTTCCTATCTGCAGTCTTGCAGTGTTTGGATGTTAAATATCTGAGAGCTCTCCATGGCACTAGCACAGCCTGGAAGGCTTGAAGCTATAACTCAAAACAGAGCAACTTTCATCAAAACAAAGAGCTTAGGAGAAAACAAAGTACTATGAATGACACACTAAAGAGCTGACTTAGAAGGTAGTGGTAGTTGCACAGCAGTTACACGTATATTCATTTTTTCCATCTTAGCAAGAATCCAGAAGGTCAGCAGAGCGTGAGGAGTTTGGGAATGCTGACACCTGGGCTCAGATTCTGGCTTTGCCACTAAAGTCACCTTGAACATGTTCCTTCTCCACTCTCAGCATCAGTTTCCGCATCTGTGTTGGTAAGAATAGTAAAACCACTAGTCTCACGTAGAGAATTAAACAGGTTCACAGAATGCACATACTCATTTGTTGTATGATGAGTCCTCTGTGTCTCATTATATAATGATCATCATGTACTTATGGCTGGATTATTGACTTTCAGTGATATTTACAAAATATATTTTAATTTCTCATGGCAATATATCTTAGATGCATGGAAAAACTGATGTTAATATCCTAACTTTATATATGAAGATACTTAGTTCTAGGGACATAAAATCATCCCCCAAGGTTAGCCAAGGAGTCAGCGTGAACTCCAAATCTCATCTTTCATCTAGTGAATTCCTATGCAACTACGCAGACTGCAGTCTTAGCATTCTCTCAGGATAGACGTAGCATAAACAGGCCAAGACAATTTTCTCTGTTCCAAAAAAGGTAAGAGCAGGCAGAAGCTTTCTGTAGCAAAGTATTGAGACCAGGACATGCATTTTGTTGTGTAAGAGAGAAGCAGCTCCCAAGCTCAACTATGAATGATGCACCACTGGGTTTATTTTCTAAGTGCCTGGTTTGCTGTCCGACCTGGACATTTGTTCTGGAAGTTCTCAGCACCTCAGTCTTCAGAGGAATATTCTGATGATCACTTCCCTACAGAATCAGACCAGGCTGTCCCTTCACTTCAAAGTCACTTTCCAAGTTGATGTTAATTACACTCAGTTGGTAGCACTCCCCTGGAAGAGCTTGCTCAAGCTTACGGCAAGAAGGAAAACATACCAGGGTATTTGAGTTAAGGGGTGCAGAGAAACATTGATCTACACAGCTGTCGAAACTGGCAATCTCGGCTTTTTTATATAATCTCCTAAAAGACCTTAAGAATTTTAAGAACTGTTTCTCTGAAATTAAGGACTTATGCTCTTTTTCGAAAGGCATGTAAATCATGCTTTATATCTCTCCTAAATGCATCATGTGTTCCTTTACTCATGCTGCTATCAATTGGTATTTATTAAACCCTTGTTACACTTTTACTGCTTGCCTTGCATCTATCATTTTTTTGCCTACTTTTCTTCTCCTACCTAAATGCATCTTTATTTATCTCTGCATGATTACTGTGAAGGGAAGGTTCAAAGAAATGACCTGAGGCTGCTTCACATCCATTGATCCTACTACTAGAAATCCTGCACAGTTTTGTCCTCTGTTAATATTTTATTTAAGTGTGGATGGGAAGGCTGAAATTCCAATTCTCTATATTATACGATAAACATTTGTAGATAAATAGAAAACCCATTTGGAATTCTCTTATCAGAATGTCCTGTTCAGAAGTACCAATGAGATGAATTTATTTTTATTTTCAAAGATATAAATTGGATCAAAGACAGTGGAAGGTAAAAGTAGAGGTCAGCAGACCTTTTTATCCTTTCCTTCTTGCTCTTTCAGATCCTGTTCCTCTCACCTAGCCACTGCTGAAGTTTTCAAAATAATTTCTTGACATTTCTTTTCATAACATTGCCCACATTGTTGTCATAGTTCAGAAAAGTGCTGTCTGGATTTCTAGTACCTAAACAGCCTAAGATCAATCAACAGCTTGTTGCAGCTTCTATACCCGTCTTTTCTCTCCAACCCTCACAGTTTAAGCTCTAGGCAATAACTTTCAGCAGTTACTGATGATGCCAGGTTTTTTCAAGTCTTTTTTTATCATCAGACTGCTTCTTCTTCCTGAAATAAACTTGTACAACTCAAGAGCACTTTATAATCTTAAAAACTCAACTCAAATCTGCTTTCTGAAATCTTCCTTTCTTCTTTTTTCTCCCCTCTATTAGTTGTTGTAGAATGGAGTAAGATTTGCTATGCAGTTGCACCTAAAACTTCTTATTGCACTTACTTTTTGAGTTTGCCTGTACTTCTACTAGCCAGCAAAATTCTTGATAGCAAAATTCATGCCTTTTAAGATTTCATATTCCCCTTATATATAGTATAGGGCCTGGGACATAGTATATATACAATAAATATTGATGGATATATTAGCTGATATAATGTCCAATGAGAAATAGTTAAGTTGTAGTTATTCACCTGATATGTATAAAGTACTTAATACATGTTAAAAAGATGGGAAAACATGTCCTCAATGTGTTTATGACTGAATGGAGCAGTGTGTAAAAATTAAGTATATATAAATTTGATATTGCTGAAAAAGTGATGAAAACCTCAACGTTGATTCATTCTAACTTGTTTTGTTTTTAAGGTAGATGGAAAACCTCTGATCAACAGACCAGATATCATGGGATAATTGATGATATCACACACTGGTATTCTCTACTTTAGCCCTTCCTCTTTAACTATTTACAAAATCTTATTTCTAAATATTTAGATCTTTTGTCTTTATCACTTATTTTATTATAAATATAATATAAATAATTATAATGTAATACATGAATATATATTATAAATTCATTATTCCAGATCTTTTATCTTTTATTATATGTATGTAATGAAATATATATTATTATATACAATGGAATAAATGATAAAGTTTAAAATGTGTTAATATATAAATATATAAAATGATACATATATTTAATGATAAAAGATAACTGTATAATGAAATAAATAACAAGCTATTTTAATTTTTATTTATACATATTTATATATGCATTTTGATTTAACAATCATTTTTTTGGAAACTATGCTAGATATTAAGGACATCAAGATAAATGAGACATTACATTCAATACTCTTTAATTCTAATAATATATAAGTATAGAAACACAGAGTGTTGTAGAAATGAATTGCAAAGGTGACTTTTCTGCAAAGATTCCCAGAAAATGTTATTTAAATTGAGTCTTAAAGAATGTATAAAGATGTCTAAGCATATGAGGTATGAGTGAATGCTATTAAAAGCACAGCATGTAGTAAAACTTAACAATGGAAAACCATATTCTAAGTTTGGCGAACTGAAAATGGTTCCTTCTGAGGCTTGGAAGGAGGCTTCAAAAGCTGGCAAGTTTGGCCTAGGCATGATTATTGAGGGACCAGTAAACCATATGATGGACTTTTACCTTACCTTTTAACACTTCCACCTACACAACAAATACAATGTTTATTCACCTACCTTCATCCCCAACCAAAGCACTTGCATTCTAGATCCACTATCTCAAACAGTCTTTACATTATCCCTGGAAATTAGAACTATTCATCATCTCCATGTTACAGACAAGCAAACAAAAGCCCAGTGATATCCAGTGATTTATTCAAGGTATACAACTAAAATGTGAAAGAGCAGGGTTTAAGCTTAAGCTTAAGCCTTTTCTGTCACCAACGTCCTTGACTTTTCATCATGCTCTATGGACTTCCATTAACACAAGGAGTGGCAACGATTGCATGTGTGATTAGGCACAATAAACATGGCTCAGTGGTGTCTTGGTGGCAAGACACTCGTTATAAGTCCATTTTAATGAAACAAAAGAGAAATTTTGAAAACTTGTGCTAAGACAACAGACTTGGTGGTAAAAGAGATATAGTTAAACAAGATTTTAAAAACTTGACAGGATTGTTTTTAAATAAAAACTTCAGAGCAAAGACTTAGGGTCTTAAAGTGTTACCCCTTTCAGCTGCATTTGCTTTTTAAAAGAGACTGGGGAATGACAACGATTAATTTGCCATATGTTCTTCAGACATCCAGGGTTTTGGCACTTGACTGGAGATAGTGCTTATATTCATTTAGCTTCCCTAATCATATTATTATGCAATTGTCATAGTCATATACGCTATATACATGATTTATGTATTTATATAGAAAATTAATTGTGGATAGTGTCAAATGAGTAGCTGGTATTAATGTGTCACAAGTTGGGTGGGACTCTAGGTCAAAGTCTTTATGACAAGAAGAACATCAAAACAGTGGTTCTTAATTTTGTCCTTGGCCTTTGTAGAAATGATCAGTCTGATTCTTCCAGGCATCAACTGACTTGGGACTGAATTGATGCACACTGTTCTTAACTACTCGATCTTCTTATTTCATCGTATGTAAAACTTCAATAATTTTAACTTCTTCTTATTCATTTTCTCAATATCCCATTGGTAGTTAAATCTTAATGATTTTCACTTAACGTTCTGCAGCATTTCTTACATTCTCTTGATATTACCTTTCCTCTCTCTAATTGTGATTGTCCACTGTTACGTTAGCTGTTACATAGTTTCTGGACTAGGCTGTCTTCTGTTTTAAATGATTCTACACTGTGCAGCCATATTTATCTTGAAAAGGAAAATTTAAGTCAAACTAAAACCCTCCTACAAGGCTTATGCTATGCAAATAATGTGTACTGATGTTTGTGGTTCTTGAAAAAGTGATTCAAATTTACCTTGTAAGTATCATATTCTGTTATGTGGCATAGTCAATAAGCAATAATCATGCTTCAGATTTAGTTCCCTTTTTCTATGACATCCTATAATGTACTCTCCATTTCTATATTCTTTTCTTACCATCAAGAAATTTTTTGGTCTTGTACTGCTCTCCTTATCATCTCTTTAAGAGCAAGGTGAATTCAATCTAAGCCTTCTTCTCTAAAGATTCCTCTCCCTACTCTGCATTCTCATAATGCACTTCTTACACAGATGATAAGTTGCATATTCTGACATGTTTCATCGTGTTCTTACCTTATTTATCTATCTATTTGGTAGATTCTGAGAATGGACATGGGTGTTTGTAATTCCCACATTTCCTACAAAATTCCATTACCTTTATATTGAAAACAATTGATATTGATACAAAGGTGTGGAGAATCTCAACCTTAATGCATTTTAACTTTTGTTTTATCCTCAAGGTAGATGGAAAACCTATGCTCAACAGGACAGGCATACCACTTATGAGATAATCAATATCACACACCAGTATTCTCTACTTTCTCCTTTTCTCTTTACCTATATCCAAAATCTTATTTCTCAACATCTAGATCTTAATTGCCAGGAAAATGACATAAAATTCCTGCAGTATCTGTTTAATGTGACTTCATCACTCTGCAGTGAATAATCAAAGCAAGAGTAATGCAGTGGACCAATGACAGCACCCTCCTTGGGTTCATTCTGGTAGGTTTTTCTGATTGACCTCAGTTAGGGCTGGTGCTCTTTGGGTAATCTTGTTCTTTTATCTCATGATGCTCCTCGGCAATGCTACCATCATCCTAGCATCCCTCTTGGACTCCAAACTCCACAATCCCATGTACTTTTTCCTCTCCCATCACTCCTTCCTGGACCTCTGCTTCACCAGCCGTATTATTCCTCAGCTTCTAGTCAACCTGGGGAGTTCAGATAAGTCTATCACATGTGGGGCCTCTGTGGTTATCTCTATGTCTCCCTTGCCCTGGGATCCAGGGAGTGTGTCCTCCTGGCTGTAATGTCCTACGATTGCTATGTTGCAGTCTGCAGTCCTCTACATTATGCCTTTGTCGTGCACCCTCGGCTCTGTCATATCCTGGCATCTATGGCGTGGCTCAGTGGGTGGTGACCACCCTCATACAGTCCACCCTCACCCTACAGCTCCCCTTTTGTGGGCATTACCAAGTGGATCATTTCTTCTGTGAGGTTCCTGTGCTCATCAAGTTGGCTTGTGTGGACACCACTTTCATCCAGGCAGAACTCTTTGTGGTTAGTGTCTTATTCTTGGTGGTGTCTTTGTCACTCATCGTGATGTCCTATGGGCACATTACCCAAGCAGTTTTGAAGATAAAGTCAGCCACTGGACGACGTGAAGCATTTGGGACCTGTTCCTCCCACCTGATGGTTGCCATCATCTTCTATGGAACCATTATCTTCATGTATCTGCAGCCGGCCAAGAGTAGATCCAAGGACCAGGGAAAGTTTGTGTTCTCTCTTCTACACTGTGGTGATCCCCATGCTTAACCCCCTTATCTATACCCTGAGAAATAAGGAAGTGAGAATAACATTGAAAAAAATGCTGGGGAAAACTTTATGATTTAGTGATTATCAAAAGACATTTAGAAGAGCATTATTAAGACTGAGTAATTTAATGGATTATGCTGCAACAAATAATTTGGTTATGTTCATAACCCTATAAGTGAGTGTCGGTAGAAAATTTTTAAATAGAGTTTGAATTTTCAAGCTGGACATACCTGAGTTTGAATGCCCATTTCACCACATAATAGCTGTGTGACCTGAACAATTTGCATAACCTTTACATCAGCTATAAACTGCGATGAATAATATTGAGCAACCCAAATTAAAATTAGATTATTCTAGGTGTTTTATTGTTTATAAAGTTTATTCATAAATTTAATTTATTTAATAGCCATAACTATATGCTATGGGTATTATAATTTTTCTTTTGCATAGATTGAAATATTTTGACCAGTTACTCATATCAGAAAGAGCAAATCCTAAACCTCCATGGCATTGTTCTCTCAACTAACCATGGATTCCTGAATCCCTCGGGTTGTGTTCCCATTATACACTGAGCTCACCTCTATTGCTGCACTTTCCATCCTGTTTGACAATTTTCTGACTTTTTTTGTACCTCTCTCCTTAGGTTTTTGAGAATGGCAACTACGTTATGACTTCATCACAGTTTAAAGTAAAATCTGTACAAAGTTGACTCCCAGATTTGTGTTTCAACACAGATATTTACTGTCCATATTCTCATGTTCAACTATGTATCTCACTTCTACAGCTAGGTGTATTAAACCAACCTCAAAATTAGCACATCAAAACTAAATCAAAAGCTCTTTGTTTTTTGGTTCTTTCTTACTATTCGCAATATCACAAAATGGAACATACATCATCCCAACTCCTGTCTCCTATTTCACCTGCTGTGTGTAACTTATACACAATCCTGTGGATTTTACCTTTTAGTTATCTCTCTGGTCTATCCACTTCTTTCCATTTTAATTTTCTACCACCTGTACACTTCTAAGATGGTCTCCTTACTAGACAGAAGATATTTATTTAATGAATTACTCACGTTTTCCTTTTCATATATTACTAGGTACATGCAATTTTTAATGCATCATGGCACTTATGTTTGCCTTATCTCCTTTATGAAATATATTTGTTTATTAACATTTGTTGAGGCATTGAGGACACAGATATGAACAAAACAGCACCCACACTTTTAGAGAGTTTATATGTTAATTGTCCAACCCAATCAATTGGTAGATTTTCACTATGTGATGGTATCTATTATCAAACAATAGAAGTCAATGTTAGTAGGAAAAAACCCTCACTTTCAGCAAATTGTTTGTAAAATCAAATCTATCTCAATGAAGTGATAATATTAATGGCTATGTATTTTTATTTTATTTTTATTTTTTATATTAAATTGATATGGTTGCAAAGCAACATTATCTAGGCAGTAGCACCTCACCTTGAAGAAGGAGGGACGAGTTTATACTATTATTTGCTAACTTACAAATATGTTAATATGTGTATAAGAAAGGAAAGAATGTATGGGTGAGTTTTAAAGGGGCAGACAGTTTATACTAACCAAATAGTCTTCAAGTGGTATGTTTTTGGTGACAGAGAGTACATTTTCTTTAAAATCATTAGAAGACTTATGTGATATGCACACAAATATAGCAGGATATGGTTGGAAATAGAATGTTCTCCCTTATGCTGAGGAGGGTACAAACATCTCTGGACTCCAAGTAAACTGGGGCTTAGTGATTTAGAAAAATGGAAAGGAAAGTAAGCTTCCACAGCATAAGCCCTGACAGTTTTTGTTTTTGTTTTTGTTTTGTAATATGAATGCCTGACTTAAGGTTTGACTGTTGAGGCACCCATTTCAATGGCGAATCCACTTCAAAGATGGCTATCTCCAACGAACACATTGTCAGCCACTTGACTTGGTAAAGAGACAGGCAACCTCCATCCACTGAGGCTTCTTTGTTTTAGAGCTCTTGGTTCATTTTAATAACTGAGATTTTGGGTTGCTGGGTTTTTGGGTTTTTTTTCTATTTTGGCCCTTTCTTTTTCTTTCTTTCTTTCTTTCTTTCTTTCTTTCTTTCTTTCTTTCAGTATAGTTGATTTACAATGTCATGTTAGTTTCAGGTGTACAGCACAGTGATTCAGTTATACATATAATATATATGTATGTATATATATATGTATGTGTGTGTGTATATAAATATATATATATATTCTTTTTCAGATTATTTTCCCTTATAGGGTATTATAAAATATTGAGTATGTATAGTTCCTTGTGCTATATAGTAGTCCTTTTGGTTATCTATTTTATATATAGGAGTGTGTAAATGTTAATCACATCCTCTTAATTTATCCCTCCCCTGCCTTCCTTTTTGGTAACCATAAATTTGCTTTCTATGTCTGTGGGTCTATTTCTGTTTTGTAAATAACTTCACTTGCATTTTTTTTTTTTCAGATTTCACATATAAGCAATATCATGTGATATTTGTCTTTCTCTGGCTTTTGGCACTTTAAATTCCTGCTCTTATATTTTAAGTTCACCAACAATGAATGAACCCAAGAAACCCTAGGTCGCCACCCATGATCCCAATAAAATCAGAACCCCAAGCCTGCTGCTCTTCCCCTGCCCCCCCACCCCCGTGTAGCCCCAGGTGTGCTGTGTAATTTGTAAATCTTGTACGTAATAAAACTTTATTTTTCAAAGTCTCCTGATGGTTATTGCTGAAGGGTGTTTTGTAAGTATAATGAGAATCACAATGGCTGGTCCAGCCACAATATTGATTATTGATAGTCTGAGACCAGCACAAAACAACTTAATAGGCAGGATATAGAATTTGGAGATTGTTGGTAAACATGATCAGATTTAGATAATCAAGGAAAAATGGGGACTCTTCTATTTTGAATAACAATAAAGCAGCAATTAGTTTTCTATAGAACAACTGAAGTAGTATAAGAGTAGAAAAGAGAAATAAGAATAGAATTATTAATTTGTCTGCTCAAAAATGCAAAGTGGCATTTTACAATAGTGAGAACAGAGCAGCGCAATAATGCCTGACATCTGCTGTTCAGTTGGAACTCGGTCTATAGCCACCTTGATATTGTGGGCCAATTACTTAGGAGATCTACTCATGAGGTTATTTTCCTGAATTACTGTAATTTCTCTGAATTCTCTGTAATTACCAAACATAGTATTTTTCTGTTGCCTCATGCAAGCATTATAAAAGGATAATCAGGATGAATTGAACTGGCAAATGTTTTGGAAAGTGCCAAGGTAAGTTCCTGGTATCTTACTGCATAAACCTTTAAGTGGTAGAAATAAATTATGACCATAGGGCATCTTTTCATTTTTTCATGATCTTTCAAGATCCAGGATCTTCTGTTATGGACATTTTAATGAGCAACACATTTTCCATAGAGGAAATATGGTAATTCTCTTACCCTTCTGGGGACATGCTGAGGCCACGTTAACAAAGCCTTTTTTTGTTTGTTTCCTAGCAATAACCATCTCCTTACGGAGAAAATAAGTCACTGGGGTTTCTCCCTTTCAAGTTCTTTTTTTTTTTGAAATTGGCATCACTGGGGATAGCTCACTTTCTTCTGACACATTTCCATGCAAGCCCCAGCACCTAGTTTAGAAACCATTTACTTTTTCATCATTTGGAAAGGGCATTTCCATGTTGTACCACAGACTGCATGAGCCAGGAGCAACATCTTTTTGAGCTGTTGCAGAGAGATTCAGCCCCCAGAGAAGTAGCTTTCTAGCCATTGTGATCCTTCTTACTCATAACTGAGGGTCAAACTTCATTTGTGCAGCAAACTCCAAAGATAGTTTCAATATTCTTGCATACTCTTCCAGGTAGGGGAGAAAGAATAGGTATCATCTTTCTGGGCGTACTGACATTAGTTTAGGTGGTAGTCACTGACAGGGCTTTACAACAACCTGAACAATTCCTTTTCTCAGAACGTCACATTTGGTTCCTAGCTTGCTCTTTCTTGAACAGCTCCCCTGGCTCTGGGACCTTAACTGGGAACACCTTTATATTTCCTCTCAAGACACAGGCACCTGGAGATGCTGTGGACAAGGAAGTAACTCCTGAAGCCAGAATGCATGTTCTTGGCCTGAAACAGGTACATTGACAGGTGGCATCAGCTGCAGTCATCACAGTCTGGTTGTATGTTTTACTGCATGTAGAGCAAACTATGAAATTAAAGAAACTCAGAATTGTGAAGTCTGTGAATTTCAAATAGTCTTTTCATGTTGTCTTTGACTATTTCAGAAATTTTTTTCCTCATAAAATTGCCTTGAATTCCTCCTTCCTTCTTTCCTTCCCCTTTCCTTCCTCCCTTCCTTCTTTCTCTTTCTTTTTGATGCTCAATATCACCTCTGTTCAAAGGCAGCAAAGAATGGGTTTAAATTGATCAGTCCTGACCTTTCTATATTCTTCAAAATAAAAAAAAAATCCTCCGACCCAAATATTTGTGCATTTGATACACATTTGTGAAGCATCTTGCCAAAGTCTAGAGAAAATCTCATTGACTTAAAAGGGAATTAAGTCAAGATATACATTATCTGCTCAACCAATTGATCTCACTTGCAACTACAAATAAATTTTCAGAAATTCACTTCTAAAAGATTAGCATGTGCCTCACTTCCCCACTTATCACTCTGCTGCCCCTTTATTTAATAACAATCTCAGTCTCTTAATCTGCTCTGGAGCTATGATTGACCCCATAGACAATTAAAATGCTTGTTTTTCGTGTCAGAATGCTGTCCCTTCTCATTGTGCATCCCATAATCTCCTCTTTCTATTGAAAGGACATTTGAACTCAATTTTTTAAAAAAAAAGGTTTAGTTAGCGGACAATATTTGTGGCCTTTAGTCTAGAGTTATTTCTATTTTATTTGGATGAGAAAGTTGTGTTTAGTATATTTAAAAATAAACTTATTTTTGTGTTTTGTTGCTGGATTTTAGAAATAAAAAAAGAGTTTACCAAAACTGAGTAGAAGGTTGAATGATTCACAGCAACATTTGTATACTGGAAAGTATTTTAAGGAGAATAATAATTCATGGGCTCAACACTGTGACAGAATTTGAACTCACACTCTATAATTACACAGTGAAATAATTGATGCCAGACTATTTTCAAAGAGAAAAAATTTCAGGGTTAGAGAAGAAGCACAATATGAGAGTTTACAACATTTGTTGACACAGGTGGTGTTTCTGGTGGGTGAACAAAGAGGAACAAATCGGGGATGTACACTAGAGCTGGAGTCTCAGGAACAGGCAAGGACTGAAGAGGTCCTTGAGGGAGGGATGAGCTCCAGGTGGGTGTGAGGTGCTGTGGGTATGTCCAGCACAAGCAGGGGGAGGGGCTTTATCAATGCTTATGTTACAGTCAGGACGGACACTGTGTGATATGAAAAATCCAGAAGTTTTCTATACTTTAAAGTAGATACCCTAGAGGTATACCCAAGACAACATGAATTATGAATATCTCGTTTTCTGAGGGTGGCATGAATAATCAGTGTGATATGAAAACACCCTGTAGATGGTTGTGTAGGTAGATGGTTAGGCTGCAGGTGACAACATTGATTGGGTGACAATTCAAGACATCATTGATTATGAGTATCTCATTTTCTGAGAGTAGCACAGGTAATCAGTGGTCTTTAAATGTGGTAGGTGGCTGTTGGGACACAGAGAGCATGATCTTCAAGGATTTAGAGTACGCTATCTCTCTCGTGGGATGCCCCATGTCGTGGAAGATTGGTTCAAAACAAAGGGACCAAAAGTGCCCATGTTAGGAGGTCTTTTCAGCTACCAAATCCAAAATTTAGCTTCATACAGTGATTTAAGGCCCATACCATAGTGTGTGGGGAGCCCAAGGGAGCCCAAGGAAGAGCACAGAAAGAAGAAACATAATTGCAGGGGGCACAGTCAGCATTTGTGGGGAGCTGGAAGGGAAGTCAGGTTGAAACTTGGAAGATACTCCTTAGATACTGGTGGAAGTAACAATTATTAGTGTGATTCGTTCAGTCCCAATTAGACAACCTGATTCTTTCCTATCACTGTATATTTAAGGAAATGTGTCTTTGTTTACAAATATATTTCTACTTTAATTAAAAACTTTAATGATGGTATTTTGCACAACAGATGATTTACAGTTTTGTAATAAAGAGTACAAATTTTTACAATATAACCTCAATTTGCTGTTTTGTATGAAAACTTCTTTATGAAGTAAACTCTATTAAGATGTTTCTGAAATAGTTCCAAAAATTATCCTATTTGTTAATTTTGTATTACTATCTTTGATATCCTGTTAGATTCTTTTCTATGCTTTTTAAGGCATGTCTCATTAATATCCAGGATTAATTTTGTTTATTTAAAATGTTATTTTAGTTTTTATAAAGTTTTATTTTCTGGTATTTTAATAACTTATTTACCTATTTTTTCCTTATTTTTATCTTGTTTATAAAGAGTGTTAAACTGTGAATATTCTTATATTTTAATATTTAGGGTTTTAAAAACTGATACTTTTTTTTCATTTATTTTTTTGGCTGTGTTGGGTCTTCATTGCAGTGAGCAGGGGCTACTCTTCGTTGCGGTGTGTGGGCTTCTCATTGCAGTGGCTTCTCTTGTTATGAAGCATGGGCTCTAGGCACATGGGCTTCAGTAGCTGCAGCATGCAGGCTCGGTAGTTGTGGCTCAGGGCTCTAGGAGTGCGGGCTTCAGTAGTTGTGGTACACGGGCTTAGTTGCTCTGCAGCATGTGGGATCTTTCCGTACCAGGGATCGAACCCATGTCCCCTGCACTGGCTGGTGGATTCTTAACCACTGCACCACCAGAGAAATCCCTAAAAAGATGATACATTTAATAATCTTCAATTGGAATTTTGGCATCTTGTTTGACCTAACTTCCCACTTATTAATTTCAGTTTTACAGTAATGAATTAGAGAATACAAAAAGTAAAATTTTTTGTTCTATACATAATCAAAATTCATATTAAAGCTTAATACCTTGTCAATGACATAAACTTTATATCACCAGTACGTTTGGTTTGTGTTTATTTTATGTTTGGAGCCTGAAAATCTAATAGTGATATGTCTTCATTGTTGATTACATTACATATTATCATAAAGCTACTGTAAGAATTATTACTTTAGCTTGAGTATTTGCTTTCATAATGTTAAACTGTGAGCTTTTTTAAAAAAAATATTTTATTTCTTTATTTTATTTATTTTTTTGGCTGTGTCTTGTCTTAGTTGCAGTATGAGGGATCGGTCCGTGGGCTCTTCATTGTGGCACTTAGGCTTCTCTCTAGTTGTTGCATGCAGGTTTTCTCTCTCTAGTTGTGACGCGTGGGCTCCAGGGCACATGGGCTCTGTAGTTGTGGAATGCCGGCTTAGTTGCCCCATGGCATGTGGCATCTTAATTCCCTGACCAGGGATTGAACCTGCATCCCCTGCATTGGAAGGCAGATTCTTTAACACTGGACCACCAGGAAAGTCCCTAAACTGTGAGCTTTTGATGTCAAGAAAATTTACTGTGAGAAGTTTAGAATATTATGTTTTTGACTTTTTCATGTCATCTTTCTATCTTTCTTAATAATTCTATTTTTTCCTTCCCATTGCATTCTATGCAAATTACTCAAACATATTCTTCATTCAACTTTTTTTCACTTCCTAAATATAATATAACTTAGGAAGTAACCATTATAAATTTTCTCAACATTTTTCACATGGTTCAGACAGTCCCTCTTTTAAAAACTACTGTTGATTTGAATCATTTGATTTAGTAGCTATAGGTTGTCTTAAATTCTTAGAGAGTGTGGAGGAATACTTTTTACTTCCCAAATATTTACATTGTTTCTTGGAGAAATTCTCCTTCAAGTATATGTTCTCCATCTAACTTTTGTTTCTTAGAGACCTTTCTTCTGTTGTTTTTCTTTGTCTTTGAGGTTTTTTTTTTTTTTTTTGCATTATAGATTTTGAAAAGTGTAAACCCTAGGTTCAGTGCTTTATGTTTTTTACATATTCATCATCTTTTGATGTAGACAGTGATCTAGGCTTGTCTTTTCCCAAATATAAAAGGATCATTTTGTCTTGTTTTTTCTGTCTTTTTTTCCCCCTCTGTGCTGTTTTAGTTGTATTTTTAGAATGTAAGATGGAGAATTAAATGTTGGTAATTTAAAATTTGTGTTCTGTCCTTCAATCATTTGGTGGGAAAGTACAGAGGGCATCTGGAATGTTTACTCAGATAAAGTATTTTTAATCATTTCTTCCCTTAATGAAATCTCAGCTTTGGAACATGCCCAGCTCAACTTGACCTTTAGCCCTGTCACTTACTTATGAAAATAGTTAATCTTTCCAGCTATGGAGCCATCTCCTATATAGACTACATCTCCAGCATGATATTTTAGTTTTTATAGCCTGCTACACTTTATACTTTGTTCGTCCAAGATGAGACATGTATAGAATGGTGCTTAGAGAAGAGGATTTCATACTCTGTTCATGTGATTTTGTTAAATTTCAACATATCAGGCACATGATATGCAGAATATGCAATATAGGCTTGTAGGCATTCGTAGTTTTAGAACTGCTCCTGTTTAGAATAGTATTCACTTTCTGTTTTCTGCTATTTTTTTCAAGCTATTAGCTTTAAACAGAGAAGTGGAAATACTGCATTCACTGTCGGTATTTACATCTTAAAAATGCTTTATAGAACTTATTTCAAACCTTTTTTGCTTAGTACTGTATGGTGTTCTTAATGAGCAATAAAGATATTTTGCTTGTTCAGAAAAATGTTGTTATTAAATGAGTCCAAGCTCAGTGATATCTATAAGTGGAATTAATGACTTTCTGTGAACTCAGCAATGCACCTTTGGGAGGTGACTGGACACAGCTGCTGTTCTCTGTAAGTCCACTTATGCATGTTTATTGTGAAGTTTTTAAAGATTCAGAATGAAAACAATGGTGAACTGAAGTAGTACTTGTTTACTATGCAAATAAAAAGGCTGTGATTTAGGAGATTGCCAGTGAAGGGGTAGGTAGACATTTTGCAGGACACTGACCTGCAGTGACAAAGAAAGAACTAATAATAGTTACTACTGCATAGTGTTTACTAAAAGTATATTTGAAAAGGAAATATTTGTTTTAGTAATACTCATAAAATATATGATGCTTCCTACTGGGAAAGAAAGGGGGAAAAAAGACATAATAATAATGAGGATATTGCAGAGTGTGCAGAGTGTGAATATGAGGATATTGCAGAGTGTTTCCATTTTGTAATTACAAGACTGGGGTGGCGTTCAAAAAAATCAAGAAGAGGGCCATGTGTGGATGGCCTAGTTACCACATTACAAGTCTCCCTTCTCACATTCATGTTTTTGATAAAGCCACATTCAAATAGATGGCAGAGCCATATATGTTTGAGACATCTCTAATTTGGGGGAAGGTTGGTAAGTTCTGATCATTCATTTATTTGGTAGTGATATCTACCATCTACTAGTTGACTAGAGATATGTTAGTTTCTCTAGGGAAAAAGAAAGAGATATAATATGATGGATATAATATGAGTGAACTGCTGAATAATTTTTGAGAAGCTACTTTGTGTTGACCACCCTAAGGGCTAGAGGCTGCAAAATCATATCTTATATGATTCTTGGCCTCATGAATCTCACAAGCTGTTGTGGATAGACACATGTACAACTTAGTCAAATGCAAAAATATACTAATCCATTAGCAAGTTTCCCAGATAATTAAGAAGAAAGATTTTTGGAGTGTATAGTAGTAAAATACTATTTTTATTGAGGGAAGTTTCTATGGTAATTGTGGGATAAAGGAAAAACTAGCTTTTTAAAAAAATAATGAACCCATAATTACTAGCATCCTGAGTAGTATTGTTTCATAAGTCAGATACAATCCCCCATTAGAAATAAAACATCCCCTTAACGACTTGCTTTCAAAACAGGAATCACATTTTGCACCCACACTTTGAGGAGATGGCGAAAATGCAAATGATTACAGGAAAAAGAAATCTAAAATCATATGAATAGCATTTCATTTCCTAAAGATGGAGTCTTAAGGATCCTGGGTCTCTGAAAAAAAGGAACAAGCAATTAAAAAAAAAAAAAGCACACAAACACTAAGGGAAAGAAGAAGAAAGATAGGTAAGAGTATAGAATTAACTGGTTGGTCGTAAGAAATAGAGTCAAGTGTTGTCTTAAACACTTACTTAATATGTATGTGCCTTTGACTGGGTCATAGAAGCTCTGAGGAGTAATTTTTAATTAATACCAATCTCATCTGGTATATTGAAAAAAAAATATAAACTTACAACTAATTTCCACTCTTTTGGGGTGATGAAAAATGTTCATATTCTCCCTTTATTGAAAATTGCTTAAATAAACCTCAGGGTTTTTTTCTCCATTTGAAATTAACTGAGTTTCCCCCTTCCTGTGACTAGAAAGATATTAATATAAAGGGGTAAATTTGGTGGAATGGAAATGATGGTAAAATTTATTTCCTACAACAGATGATGGTGCTTATTTTTTATAGCTTTATTGAGGTAGAACTGATATATAAATGCACAATTCATTTAATGTATACAATTTCATGAGTCTGGACATATGCATGCACCCATGATACAAGCACCACAATCGAGGTAATAAATTTATTCATCACCTCCAAAAGTCTCCTTGTCTTCTTTTGCTTTCTGTGTGTGTGGTAAGAACACTTAACAAAATTTACCCTTTTAATGAATGTTAAGTACACAATAATACTTTCAAATGTAAGCAATATGTTGGACAGAAGCTCTCTAGAACTTAAATTGCATAACTGCAATTTTATAACCATTGAACAACTCCCTGTTTCCCCCTCCTCCCTTCCTCTGGCCATCACCATTTTATTTTATGTTTCTATAAGTCTGACTATCTTACGTACTTCATAAAAGAGAAGTGTTTGTCCTTTTGTGTCTGACCTATTTTACTTAGTATAATGTCCTCAAGGTACATCCATGTTGTTGCACATTGCAAGACTTGTTTCCTTTTTAAGGCTGAATAACAATTTCATCAATATTCTAATAATATTCCATTAACTAAGGTTAAATAATATACCATGTCTTCTTTATTTATTCATCCAGAGATGAACACTAAGTTTGGCTATTGTGAATAATGCTGCAATGAACACAGGAATGAAGATTTCACTTCAAGATCCTGATTTCAATTCTTTTGGATGTATACCCAGATGTGGGATTGTTGGATCACATGATAGTTCTATTTTTAATATTTTGAGGAGCATTGATTCTGTTTTTCATTTCCACTAAAGTTGTACAAGGATTCTAATTGCTCCATAACCTTTCCAACTTTTGTTGTCTTTTGTTTCTTGATAACAGCCATCCTGACAGGTATGAGGTGATATCTCATTGTGGGTTTGTTTGCATTACCCTGATGATAGTGATGTTGAACACTTTTTCATATGCCTATTGGACATTTGTATGTCTTGTTTGGAGAAATGTCTATTCAACTCCTTTGCCCACTTTTTAATTGGGTTGTCTTATTTGTTATTGTTGTTGTTGTTGACTTATTTGAATCCCTTACCTATCTTGGATATTAACCCCTTACTGGATATATGATTTTATATATTTTCTCCCACTCCCTAGAGTTTTGCTTTTGTTGTCTGTGGTTTGGTCTTATAACCATAAAATCATTGCCAAGACCAATGCCATGAAGCTTTTCCTCCATGTTTCTTCTAGGAGTTTTAGTTTCAGACTCTACATTTAAGTCTTTAATCCATTCTTAGTTGATTTATGTGTGTGGTGTAAGCTAGGGGTTCAATTTTATTCTTCTGCATGTGGATATTCAGTTTTCCCAACACTGTTTATTGAAGAGACTGCCTTTTCATCATTGTGTATTCTTGGTGCCTTTATGGAAGATCATTTGGCTGTATGAGTGCATTTATCTCTAGGCTTTCTATTCTGCTCCATTGATCTACATGTCTATCTTTATGCCAGTACCATACTGTTTTAATTACTATAGCTTGATGATGGTTTTTTTTTAAATCTGCTCTTTTCTATCTTGCAGAGCATCAGAAGACAACTATGACATTAAGAGAGCATGCACTGCATTTATTTAGAATGCACACAGTAGGAAAATAGATCTAAGTTACTAGATCTAAGCATTTAACATATAATACTTTTGGGGGAGATGACATTGTCACTCATTTGACGTTATGCAATATGTCACCTTTCTCAGCTATGACTCAGCTTTCTGGAATATACTGTGCACATGGGGATGGTGAAGAGTTCCAATAAGAGCAACATAACAGGTTTTATCCTGTTAGGGTTTTCTGATTATCCTCAGTTACAGAAGGTTCTATTTGTGGTCATCTTGATCTTGTATTTACTAACCATTTTGGGGAACACCACCATCATTCTGATATCTCGTCTGGAACCCAAGCTTCATACACCAATGTATTTCTTCCTTTCTCATCTCTCCTTCCTGGACCTCTGCTTTACCAGCAGTGTTATTCCACAGCTCCTAGTAAACTTGTGGGAGCCCATGAAAACCATCACCTATGGTGGCTGTGTGGTTCAGCTCTATGTCTCTCTTGCCCTTGGATCTACTGAGTGTGTCCTACTGGCTCTGATGTCCTATGATCGTTATGTGGCCATCTGCCGTCCCCTCCACTACACTCTCTTAATGCATCCCCATTTCTGCATGACCCTGACATCTTTGGCGTGGCTTAGTGGGGTGACCACCACCCTGGTACAGTCCACTCTTACCCTGCAGCTACCGTTCTGTGGGCATCACCAAGTGGATCATTTTATCTGTGAGGTCCCTGTACTTATCAAGTTGGCTTGTGTGGACACAACTTTCAATGAGGCTGAGCTCTTTGTGGCTAGTATCCTCTTCCTTATAGTGCCTGTCTCCTTCATCCTGGTCTCCTATGGTTACATTGCCCAAGCAGTTTTGAAGATCAAATCAGCTACTGGAAGAAAGAAAGTGTTTGGGACCTGTTCCTCCCATGTGACGGTTGTCATCATTTTCTATGGAACCATCATGTTCATGTATCTGCAGTCAGCCAAGAGTACATACAAGGATCAGGGAAAGTTTGTCTCCCTCTTCTACACTGTGGTGACCCCCATGCTTAATCCTCTTATCTATACTCTGAGGAACAAAGAGGTTAAGGGGGCACTAAGGAAAGTTCTAGGGAAGATTCAGGTAGTAAATTTTACATGATTGTCAAAAAATTTTTAAAAGCACTACTGTGATAAACATCTCTTTTTTATGGTAAAAGAAACTGACATAACATCTTCTAATAGGAGCCTATTTGGTCATTTTTCTCCCATTTCCTTTTGATTAATTTCTTATACAACATTCTGTAATACACTGTGGAATATGTGTGTCTAGTACCAACTTTACAATTACCCAATAGTAACACAATATAAATCCTTTAGTCAATGTCTTTTCTCCAAAATACATTATATATGCAGCATATGAGGCTTATTTTAATTAAATGTTTTACAAGATTAAGACAAACATGAAAATATTCAAGAAATATTTAAATCAATCCCCTTTTTTTTCATTTGTGAGTAACACATTTAGTCTCTCAGCCTTTCTGTTTCTCTAGATGGAGTTATGGCTTACTTTTTTTCAAGGATGTGCCTAAGATGGATGAACTATGGGCAAGCTGTCATAAAGCAATTCTTTTACTTCACCCTATACTCTATCCATTTAAAATGTCGTAGACATATGTAGAGTTGCATAAACAACATGAGGACAAAAGCCACACATTTGAGGTAGAGGATAAGCAGAAAGAGCTTGATTCTATTATTCTGTAGATGAACAAATGAACCACTTTAAACTGTCTAACATTGGAGTCTGATTCCTAGGAAAAAGCGCAGCTATAGAATATTCTATAGCTTGCAAAGACATATAAATAAAAACACTTATTGTTGTTAGTATAACTGTACATTTCTTATTGCTGATTATTTCACTTTTTAAATATGCAATAATACACTATTGGTTTTTTTTTTACCTTCTGACCCCTACATTTCTATATATAAAAACATATTTTCATAATTCAGAGACTCATTTTCCAGATGAAAGTTAATCAAACTCTTTTTATTATTTATGCTACCACACTGATTTCTTTTCATAATTTCACTCTAAATGACCTTTCCCTAGGACATTCCTTTCTGGAAATGAGGACTTTTGCATCTTGATTCTGAGAAATTTTGTGCAAATATATAGTATTATAGTCTCTATTTCACTGCATTATAGCAAACATTAGGTTGTACAGCCTATAGTGGGCAAAAATACTCTACATTCCATTGATTTTGGAAAGTTGTGTTTCCATTTTCATTGCCTCAAGGTATTTTTAAAATTTCCCCTTTGATTTCTTTGCTGATCCATTAGCTGTTTAGTAGAATGTTGTTTAGTCTTCACATGTTTATGTTTTTTCCAGTTTTCTTTTCATAATTATTTCTAGTTTCATAGTGTTGTGGTCAGAAAAGATGCTTGATGTGATTTGAATCCTCTTAAAATTTATTGAGACTTGTTTTGTGACCTAACATCTAATCTATCATGCAGTTTTTGAATAAAATGTTTTGTATATATTTAGTAAGTCAATCTGGTTAATGTGTCACTTAAAGCCAATATTTCCTTGTTGATTTTCTGTCTGGACGATCAATCCATTGATGTAAGTGGGGTATTAAAGTCCCCTACTATTATTGTATTACTGTCAATTTCTCCCTTTATGTCTGTTAATATTTGCTTTATATATTTAGGTGCTCCTATGTTGGGAGAATTAGTATTTATGAATGTTGTATCTTTTTCTCAGATTGACCTCTTTATCATTATATAAATGTCATTCTTTGTCATTTGCTATAGTCTTTGTTTTAAAGTTCATTTTGTCTGATATGAGTATTGCTACCCCAGCTCTCTTTTCATTTCCACTTGCATGGAAAACTTTTTCCATCCTTTCACTTTCAGTCTATGTGTGTCTTGAGTAAGTCCCCTGTAGCTTCATATAGATGGGTCTTTTTTTAAAATCCATTCAGTCACCCTATGTCTTTTGATTGGAGCATTTAGTTCACTTACATTTAAAGTGATTATTGATATGTATGGACTTATTATCATTTCGTTACTTGTTTTTCTGTGTGTGTTTGTTGTAGGTTTTTGTTTGTGGTTAGCACGAGGTCCATATATATTGACCTATATATACAGCAGTTTATTTTAAGCTGATAGTTGCTTAAGTTTGAATGCATTCTAAATACCCTACAGTTTTGCTCCTCTCCCCCTAGGTTTTATGTTTGTAACATCATATTTTACATCTTTTTATTTTGTGTATCCCTTAGGTACTTCTTGTTGTTATAGTTGATTTTACTACTTTTGTTTTTAACCTTCATACTAGCTTTATAATTCGCTGATCCACTGCCTTTACTATATATTTTCCTTTACCAATGAGATTTTTCCTTTCATATATTTTCTTATTTCTAATTATGGCCTTTTGTTTTCTGTTTAAGGAAGACCCTTTAATATTTGTTGTAAGGGTGGTTAGTGGTGATTAAGTCCTTTAGTTTTTGCTTGTCTGGAAAACTCTTGATCTCTCCTTCAATTTTGTGTGACAACCTTGCCAAGTAGAGTAGTCTTCGTTGTAAGTTTTTTTTTTCCTTTCAGCACTTTAAATATGTCCTGCCACTTGCTTCTGGCTTGCAAACTTTCTGCTGAAAAATAGCTGATAGCCTTATGAGAGTTCCCTTGTATGTAACTAGTTATTTTTCTCTTGCTGCCTTTAAAATTTTCTCTTTATCTTTAACTTTTACCACTTTAACTGTGGTATGTCTTGGTGTGGATCTCTTTGGGTTCATCTTGTTTGAGATTTTCTTTCTTCCTGGACCTGGATGGTTGTTTTCTTTCCCAGGTTAAGGAAGTTTTCAGCCACTGTTTCTTTTAATGAATTTTTATTGGAATATATTTGCTTTACAATCAGCCATTGTTTCTTCAAATAAGTTTTCTGCTCTTTTCTCTTTGTTTTGGACCCCTATAATGTGGATGTTAGTATGCTTGACATCATCTCAGAGGTCTCATAAGCTATTTTGAAAATTCTTTTTTTTCTTTTTGCTGTTCTGATTGGATGATTTCCACTAGTCTGTCTTCCATATCACTTATCCATTCTTCTGTATTGTCTATTCTGCTATGGATTTCCTCTAGGTATTTATTTTTCATTTCTTTTATTGTATTCTATAACTCTGATTGGTTCTTTCTTATATTTTCTAACTCTCTGTTGAAGTTCTCAGTGTGTTCCTCTATTCTTACCCTGAGTTTGGTGAGCATCTTTATGATGATTACTTTGAACTCTTTATCAGGTAAATTGCTTATGTCCATTTCATTTAGGGTTTTTCCCCTGGGGTTTTATCTTGTTCTTTTGTTTGGAACATAATTCCTCTACCTCCTCATTTTGTTTGACATTCTGCACTTTTTTCCCTATAAATTAGGCAATACATGTATCTCTCCTGGTCTTAAAAGCATGGCCTTTTGTAGGAGCATCACCTATACATACTGTGTGTGCTGGGCAGCTTTGTCACATCACATAAGCTCTCAGGAGTTAATTTTTAATGAATGCTAATCACATTTAGTGTATTTCAATCATGTAACCTGATAATTATTTTCATTCTTTATGGGTGACAAAATTTTTTTCTTCCTTAATTGAATAAAACCTTAAAATCTAAATAAAACCTAAGTTTTGTGTCCCTAATAGGAATTATCTGAGTTTTTCCCTTTCTGTAACCAGGAATACACTAACAGAAAGTGTTAACTTTAGTTGGATTATGAGAAAGTGATGGTCCATTTTATTTCCCAAAGCAGATGATGGTATTTATTAGAGATCTACTGCTCTTTACTTAAGAGAGCATCAGAGAGGACAGCTAAGAGGTAAAGAGGGATTGCATTTACTTAAAATTTACAAAGTAGGGAAACAGATCTAAATCACTAGATGTAAACATAGCTTCTAAGTGTTTAAAATACAATACTTTGGGGGAAGGTGACATTGTCACTTAACCATACATAATATGTCATCTTTCTCAGCTATAAGTCAGCTTTCTGGGACATAATTTGCACATGAGGATGCTGAGGATTACTAATGAGAATAACCTAACAGTTTTCACTCTGTTGGGGTTTTCTAATTATCCTCAGTTACAGAAAGTTCTATGTGTGATTATCTTGATCTTGTATTTACTAACCATTTTGGGGACCATCACTGTCATCCTATTATCTCATCTGGATCCCAAGCTTCATATACCAATATATTTCTTCCTTTTAAATTTCTCCTTCCTGGATCTCTACTTCACCATAGGTATTATTCCTCAGATTCTAGTTAATCTGAGAGATTCAGTTAAGTCTATCACCTATCATAGATGTGTGATTCAACTCTACATATTCCATGCACTGGGATTCATAGTGTGTATCCTCCTGGCAGTGATAGCCTACAATTTCTATGCTGCTATTTGCTGTCCTCTATATTATGTCTTTATCATGCACATTGACCTTTGTCACATCCCGGTCTCTTTGGCATGGTTCAGCGAGCTAGATCCCACCATGGTATAGTCCACTCTCACCATGCAGCTGCCCTTCTGTAGTCATCACCAAGTGGATCATTTCATCTGTGAAGTTCCTGTGTTTATCCAGTTGGCTTGTGTGGACACCACTTTCACCACTTGTGAGTGTGTGTGTTTGTGTGTGTGTGTGTGTGTGTGTGTGTGTGTGTGTGTGTGTGTGTGTGTATGTAGCTCTGTGTGGCTGGTATCCTCTTTTTATAGTACCTGTCTCCTTTATTTTGGACCTATGGCTACATTTACCAAGCAGTTTTGAAGATCAAGTTGGCTACTGGAAGGAAGAAAGCATTTGAGACTTCTTTTCTCATCTGCTGGTTGTCACCATTTTCTATGGAACCATCATCTTCATGTATCTGCAGTCAGCCAAGAGTGGAGCCAAGGACCAGTGAATGTTTGTCTCCCTCTTCTACAGTGTGGTGACCACAATGCTCAACCCTCTTATCTATACTTTAAGAAGCAAAGAGGTTAAAGGAGCATTAAAAAAATTCTAGGGAAGATTCTGGGGATATATAGTTACATGGTTATTTTAAAACTTTAAAGTGATACTGTGATGAAGATCTTTTATTTTTTTAATTTTTACTTTTTACAATACTTTCTTGGCCATGCTGCATGGCATGTGGGATCTTAGTTTCCCAACCAGGGATCAAACCCATGCCCCTTGCATGGGGAGCTCAGAGTCTTAATCACTGGACTGCCAGGGAAGTCCCAAACATCTTTTAATAGGAGCTTATTTATATCATTTTCTTACATTATCTTTTGGCTAATTACTTATACAATATTTAACATTCTGCTAAACCCTACAGAATATATTTCTAGTTCTGATTTTGTCATTACTCAGTAGTAGCATAAGGTGAATCATTTTCTCAATTTATGCTTCAGTGTCTTTTCTGCAGGTTATATTATATATGTAGCATATGAAACTCTCTTTAGAAGATTAAGAGCTATGTAAAAATATTAAAATCATGTGTTCAACTAGACATCTTTTCCTTCCTACGTTTACCAATAATACATTTAGTCTCTCAGCCTTCTACAGCTCCAGATGGACAGAAGACTTATTTCTTTGTATAAATGCATCTGGCATGGATATGCCTCAAGCAAGCTGTCATAAGGTCAAAGCCTCTTCTTTCATTGTATGCTCCTTTCTCTTAGAATTTGGAAGAAATATATGGAGGTGTAAAAATAGCCTGAAGACAAAAGCCACACACTAAAGATGATGGGTAAGGCAGATGGAAGGAGCTTGGCTCTCTAAATGTGTAGTGAACCAGTGAAACACTGTGATCTGACACACAGATGCAGAATTTTCTGTGGAGTGAAAACACAGTTAATGCTTTGTTTTTATTATGACCCTATATAGTTTACATATAAATCTACATTTATACATATAAATGTGTTTTAAATATAAAGTATATTTTCACCTTTTTGAGATTTTTCTCCCCAGATAAAATCTTATTCAAACACTTTTTCTTATTGATGCTAAAAATGGTATTTTAGCATAACGTCATTCTAAACGAGCTTTTCCTCTACTATTTCCTTTATGAGAATGAGGAACTCTTCTATCTTCATTCTGGAAATTTTTGTGTGAATGTATTGTGGTATACTTTCTTTTCAATTTATTTTGCAAGCTTTAAATTGTATAGGCTATTGTAGGCAAAAAAGCTTTGTGAGCGGAGCTTCAAGATGGCGGAAGAGTGAGACGTGGAGATCACCTTCCTCCACACAAATACATCAGAAATACATCTATATGTGGAACAACTCCTACAGAACACCTGCTGAACGCTGGCAGAAGACCTCAGACCTCCCAAAAGGTAAGAAACTCCCCATGTACCTGGGCAGGGCAAAAGAAAAGAGAAAAAACAGAGACAAAAGAATGGGGACCGGACCTGCTCCAGTGGGAGGGAGCTGTGAAGGAGGAAAAGTTTCCACACACTAGGAAGCCCCTTCGCAGGCAGAGACTACGGGTGGCGGAGGGGGGGAAGCTTCGGAGTCATGGAGGAGAGCGCAGCAACAGGGGTGCAGAGGGCAAAGCAGAGAGATTCCTGCACAGAGGATCGGTGCTGACCAGCACTCACCAGCCTGAGAGGTTTGTCTGCTCACCCGCTGGGACAGGTGGGGGCTGGGAGCTGAGGTTCGGTCTTCAGAGGTTGGATCCCAGGGAGAGTACCAGGGTTGGCTGTGTGAAAACAGACTGAAGGGGACTAGTGTGCCAGAGCTAGCCGGGAGGGAGTCCAGGAAAAGGCCTGGAACTGCCAAAGAGGCAAGAGACTTTTTCTTGCCTCTTTATTTCCTGGTGCTCAAGGAGAGGGGGTTAAGAGCGCCGCCTAAACGAGCTCCAGAGGCGGGCATGAGCCGCAGCTATCAGCACAGACCCCAGAGACAGGCATGAGACACTAAGGCTGCTGCTGCAGCCACCAAGAAGTCTGTGTGCAAGCACAGGTCACTATCCACACTGCCCCTCCCGGGAGCCTGTGCAGCCCAACACTGCCAGGGTCCCATGATCCAGGGATAACTTCCCTGGAAGAACACATGGCGTGCCTCAGGCTGGTGCAACATCATGCTGGACTCTGCCGCTGCAGGCTCCCCCTGCACTCCATACCATTCCCTCCCCCCGGCCTGAGTGAGCCAGAGCCCCCAAAGCTGAAACCTAGGAGCTGTGCAAACAAAGAAGAGAAAGGGAAATTTCTTCCAGCAGCCTCAAGAGCAGTGGGTTAAATCTCCACAATCAACTTGATGTACCCTGCATCTGTGGAATACCTGAGTAGACAATGAATCATCCCATAATGAGGAGGTGGACTTTGAGATCAAAGATGTATATTTTTTTTCCCTTTTTCTCTTTTTGTGAGTGTGTATGTGTATGCTTCTGTGTGTGATTTTGTCTGTATAGCTTTGCTTTTACCATTTGTCCTAGGGTTCTGTCTGTCTGTCTGTTTGTTTGTTTGTTTTAGTACAGTTTTTAGCAGTTGTTATCATTGGTGGATTTGTTTTCCGTTTGGTTGCTCTCTTCTTTCTTTCTTTCTTTTATTATTTTTTTATTACTTTAAAATTTTTTCTAATAATTATTATTTATTTTTTATTTTAATAAATTTATTTTATTTTATTTTACTTTATTTTATTTTATTTTATTTTCTCTTTTTCTTTCTATCTTTCTATTTTTTCTCCCTTTTATTCTGAGCCGTGTGGATGAAAGACTCTTGGTGTTCCAGCCAGGTGTCAGGGCTGTGCCTCTGAGGTGGGAGAGCCAACTTCAGGACACTGAACCACAAGAGACCTCCCAGCTCCATTTAATATCAAATGGTGAAAATCTCCCAGAGATCTCCATCTCAACGCCAAGACCCAGCTCCACTCAATGACCAGCAAGCTACAGTGCTGGACACCCTATGCCAAACAACTAGCAAGACAGGAACACAACCCCATCCATTAACAGAGAGGTTGCCTAAAATCATAATAAGGCCACAGACACCCCAAAATACACCACCAGATGTGGACCTGCCCACCAGAAAGACAAGATCCAGCCTCATCCACCAGAACACAGGCACTAGTCCCCTCCACCAGGAAGTCTACACAACCCACTGAACCAACCTTAGCCACTGGGGACAGACACTAAAAACAATGGGAACTACAAACCTGCAGCCTGCGAAAAGGAGATCCCAAACACAGTAAGTTAAGCAAAATTAGAAGACAGAGAAACACACAGCAGATAATAGAGCAAGGCAAAAACCCACCAGACCTAACAAATGAAGAGGAAATAAGCAGTCTACCTGAAAAAGAATTCAGAATAATGATAGTAAAGATCATCCAAAATCTTGGAAAAAGAATGGAGAAAATACAGGGAATGTTTAGCAAGGACCTAGAAGAACTAAAGAGCAAAAAAGCAGTGATGAGGAACACAATAAATGAAATTATAAATTCTCTAGAAGGGATCAATAGCAGAATAACTGAGGCAGAAGAACGGATAAGTGACCTGGAAGATAAAATAGTGGAAATAACTACTGCAGAGCAGAATAGAGAAAAAAGAATGAAAAGCATTGAGGACAGTCTCAGAGACCTCTGGGACAACATTAATCGCACCAACATTCAAATTATAGGGGTCCCAGAAGAAGAAGAGAAAAAGAAAGGGACTGAGAAACTATTTGAAGAGATTACAGTTGAGAAATTCCGTGATATGGGAAAGGAAATAGTTAATCAAGTCCAGGAAGTGCAGAGTCCCATACAAGATATATCCAAGGAGAAACACACCAAGACACATATTAATCAAACTATTAAAAATTAAATACAAAGAAAAAATATTAAAAGCAGCAAGGGAAAAACAACAAATAACATACAAGAGAATCCCCATAAGGTTAACAGCTGATCTTTCAGCAGAAACTCTGTAAACCAGAAGGGAAACACAAGAGAAGGAAAAGGCCTACAAGAACAAACCCAAAACAATTAAGAAAATGGTGATAGGAACATACATATCAATAATTACCTTAAATGTAAATGGATTAAATGCTTCAACCAAAGGATATAGTCTGGCTGAATGGATACAAAAACAAGAGCCGTATATATGCTGTCTACAAGAAACTCACCTAAGACCTAGGGACACATACAGACTGAAAGTGAGGGGATGGAAAAAGATATTCCATACAAATGTAAATCAAAAGAAAGCTAGAGTAGCAATTCTCATATCAGACAAAACAGACTTTAAAACAAAGACTATTACAAGAGACAAAGAAGGAGACTACATAATGATCAAGGGATTAATCCAAGAAAAAGATATAACAATTGTAAATATTTATGCACCCAACATAGGAGCACCTCAATACATAAGGCAAATACTGACAGCCATAAAAGGGGAAATCGACAGTAACACAATCATAGTAGAACATTTTAACACCCCACTTTCACCAATGGACAGATCTTCCAAAATGAAAATAAATAAGGAAACACAAGCTTTAAATAATACATTAAACAAGATGGACTTAATTGATATTTATAACATTCCATCCAAAAACAACAGAATACACATTATTCTCAAGTGCTCATGGACCATTCTCCAGGATAGATCATATCTTGTGTCACAAATCAAGCCTCGGTAAATTTAAGAAAATTGAAATCATACCAAGTATCGTTTCCGACCACAATGCTATGAAACTAGATATCAACTACAGAAAAAAATCTGTAAAAAATACACGCACATGGAGGCTAAACAATACACTACTTAATAACCAAGAGATCACTGAAGAAATCAAAGAGGAAATCAAAAAATACCTAGAAACAAGTGGCAATGAAAACACGACGACCCAAAACCTATGTGATGCAGAAAAAGCAATTCTAAGAGGGAAGTTTATAGCAATAAAATCCTACCTTAAGAAACAAGAAACAACTCAAATAAACAACCTAACCATACACCTAAAGCAATTAGAGAAAGAAGAACAACCCCCCCCCAAAGTTAGGAGAAGGATAGAAATCATGCAGATCAGATCAGAAATAAATGAAAAAGAAATTAAGGAAATGATAGCAAAGATCAATAAAACTAAAAGCTGGTTCTTTGAGAAGATAAACAAAATTGATAAACCATTAGGCAGACTCATCAAGAAAAAAAGGGAGAAGACTCAACTCAATAGAATTAGAAATGAAAAAGGAGAAGTAACAACTGACACTGCAGAAATACAAAGGATCATGAGAGATTACTACAAGCAAATATATGCCAATAAAATGTGCAACCTGGAAGAAAAGGACAAATTCTTAGAAATGCACAACTTCTGAGACTGAACCAGGAAGAAATAGAAAATATGAACAGAACAATCACAAGCACTGAAGTTGAAACTGTGATTAAAATCTTCCAACAAACAAAAGCCCAGGACCAGATGGCTTCACAGGCGAATTCTATCAAACATTTAGAGAAGAGCTAACACCTATCCTTCTCAAACTCTTCCAACTTATGGCAGAGGGAGGAACACTCCCAAACTCATTCTACAAGGCCACCATCACCGTGATACCAAAAGCAGACAAAGATGTCACAAAAAAAGAATACTACAGGCCAATATCACTGATGAACATAGATGCAAAATCCTCAACAAAATACTAACAAACAGAACCCAACAGCACATTAAAAGGATCATACACCATGATCAAGTGGGGTTTATCCCAGGAATGCAAGGATTCTTCAATATATGCAAATCAATCAATGTGATACACCATATTAACAAATTGAAGGAGAAAAACCATATGATCATCTCAATAGATGCAGAGAAAGCTTTCGACAAAATTCAACACCCATTTATGATAAAAGCCATGCAGAAAGTAGGCATAGAGGGAACTTTCCTCAACATAATAAAGGCCATATATGACAAACCCACAGCCAACATCCTCTTCAATGGTGAAAAACTGAAATCATTTCCACTAAGATCAGGAACAAGACAAGGTTGCCCACTCTCACCACTATTATTCAAAATAGTTTTGGAAGTTTTAGCCACAGCAATCAGAGAAGAAAAAGAAATAAAGGAATCCAAATCGGAAAAAAAGAAGTAAAGCTGTCACTGTTTGCAGATGACATGATACTATACATGGAGAATCCTAAAGATGCTACCAGAACACTACTAGAGCTAATCAATGAATTTGGTAAAGTAGCAGGATACAAAATTAATGCACAAAAGTCTCTTGTATTCCTATACACTAATGATGAAAACTCTGAAAGTGAAATTAAGAAAACACTCTCATTTACCTTTGCAACAAAAAGAATAAAATACCTAGGAATAAACCAACCTAAGGAGACAAAAGACCTGTATGCAGAAAATTATAAGACACTGATGAAAGAAATTAAAGATGATACAAATAAATGGAGAGGTATACCATGTTCTTTGATTGGAAGAATCAACATTGTGAAAATGACTCTACTACCCAAAGCAATCTACAGATTCATTGCAATCCCTATCAAACTACCAATGGCATTTTTCACAGAACTAGAACAAAAAATTTCACAATTTGTATGGAAACACAAAAGACCCCGAATAGCCAAAGCAATCTTGAGAAAGAAAAACGGAGCTGGAGGAATCAGGCTCCTGGACTTCAGACTATACTACAAAGCTAGAGTAATGAAGACAGTATGGTACTGGCACAAAAACAGAAATATAGATCAATGGAACAGGATAGAAAGCCCAGAGATAAATCCACGCACATATGGTCACTTTATCTTTGATAAAGGAGGCAAGAATATACAATGGAGAAAAGACAGCCTCTTCAATAAGTGGTGCTCGGAAAACTGCACAGCTACATGTAAAAGAATGAAATTAGAACACTCCCTCACAACATACACAAAAATAAACTCAAAATGGATTAAAGACCTAAATGTAAGGCCAGACACTATCAAACTCTTAGAGGAAAACATAGGCAGAACACTCTATGACATAAATCACAGCAAGATCCTTTTTGACCCACCTCCTAGAGAAATGGAAATAAAAACAAAAATAAACAAATGGGATCTAATGAAACTTAAAAGCTTTGCACAGCAAAGGAAACCATAAGTGAGACGAAAAGACAACCCTCAGAATGGGAGAAAATATTTGCAATTGAAGCAACTGACAAAGGATTAATCTCCAAATTTTACAAGCAGCTCATGCAGCTCAATATCAAAAAAACAAACAACCCAATCCAAAAATGGGAAGAAGACCTAGACATTTCTCAAAAAAAAGATATACAGATTGCCAACAAACACATGAAAGAATGCTCAACATCATTAATCATTAGAGAAATGCAGAGCAAAACTACAATTATATATCATCTCACACTGGTGAGAATGGCCATCATCAAAAAATCTACAAACAATAAATGCTGGAGAGGATGTGGAGAAAAGGGAACCCTCTTGCACTGCTGGTGGGAATGTAAATTGATACAGCCACTATGGAGAACAGTATGGAGGTTCCTTAAGAAACTAAAAATAGAACTACCATACGACCCAGCAATCCCACTACTGGGCATATACCCTGAGAAAACCATAATTCAAAAAGAGTCATGTAACAAAATATTCATTGCAGCTCTATTTACAATAGCCAGGACATGGAAGCAACCTAAGTGTCCATCAACAGATGAATGGATAAAGAAGATGTAGCACATATATACAATGGAATATTACTCAGCCATGAAAAGAAACAAAATTGAGTTATTTGTAGTGAGGTGGATGGACCTAGAGTGTGTCATACAGAGTGAAGTAAGTCAGAAAGAGAAAAATAAATATCGTATGCTAACACATATATATGGAATCTAAAAAAAAAATGGTCATGAAGAACCTAGGGGTAAGATGGGAATAAAGACACAGACCTACTGGAGAATGGACTTGAGGACATGGGGAGGGGGAAAGGTAACCTGGGACAAAGTGAGAGAGTGGCATGGCCATATATACACAATCAAATGTAAAATAGATAGCTAGTGGGAAACAGCCACACAGCACAGAGAGATCAGCTCGATGCTTTGTGACCACCTAGATGTGTGGGATAAGGAGGGTGGGAGGGAGATGCAAGAGGGAGGAGATATGGGTTATATGTATATGTATAGCTGATTCACTTTGTTATAAAGTAGAAACTAACACACCATTGTAAAGCAATTATACTCCAATAAAGATGTTAAAAAAATGGCTGAAAAATGTCCAACAATGGCAGAAGAAATAAACATGCAGAGTCAAGAAGCTGAGTGAACCCCAAACATGTAAATACAGAGAAACCCACATCAAGAAACATTATAATCGAACTTCTGAAAACTATAGGCAAAAAAATCTTGAAATCCATGAGGAAAAAAATAGCATTTTACCTCTGTAGTTGGGAGTTGTGGGAGGCAGTTTGAGTGACAGCAGACTTCTCAACAGAGACAATTACATTTCTCTAGGAGGTGGGTCAAAAAAGACCTTGCTGCAAGTTATGTCAGAGAGTGTTCTGCCTATGTTTTCCTCTAAGAGTTTCATAGTATCCCATCTTACATTTAGGTCTTTAATCCATTTTGAGTTTATTTTTGTGTATGGTGTTAGAGAATGTTCTAATTTCATTCTTTTACATGTAGCTGTCCAGTTTTCCCAGCACCACTTATTGAAGAGGCTGTCTTTTCTCCATTGTATATACTTACCTCCTTTGTCATGCATTAGGTGACCATGCATGTGGGTTTATCTCTGGACTTTCTATCCTGTTCCATTGATCTATATTTCTGTTTTTGTGTCAGTACCATAATTTTTTGATGACTGTAGCTTTGAAGTATAGTCTGAAGTCAGGGAGTCTGATTCCTCCAGCTGCGTTTTTCTTTATCAAGATTTCTTTGGCTGTTCGGGGTCTTTTGTGCTTTCATATACAAAATATATGTATATGTATAACTGATTTACTTTTCTATAGAGCAGAAAGTAACACAACATTGTAAATCAACTCTACTCCAATAAAAATTAATTTAAAAATGTAACTGTTAAAGCCAGAAGTAAACAGCACAGTATTTTTTAGGTGTTTTTAAAAGTCAACCCATAATTCTATGTCCACTGCAAATATACTTGGGGAATGAAGAAAAAATCAACACATTCTCAGCTGACAAAATACTAAGAGAAGTTTTTGCCAGCAGACCTACCCTAAAGGAATGGCTAAAGGAAATTTTCTAAATAGGAAAGAAATTATTGAAGAAAAATCTTGGAACATCAGGAAGATAGAAAAAACTTTGGGAAGAGTAAACTTTTGCATAAATACAATAGACGTTTTCTTTTTATAAGTTTTCTAAATTATGTTTGACAGTCAAAGCAAACATAAAACACTGTGATGTTTATATATGTTGAAGAAACACATGCAGAAGAAATCCTTAAGACAATTATATTATAAATGAGGAAAGGTAAGATAAAATAAAGGAAAAAAATATACAGTTCACTCAAACTGGAGAAATGGTGACACCAATGACCTATGTATTATAAGTAATGTGATACCAAAAAAACCTAAGAAGTTGTCTAAAATAGATACCAGAAAGACACTATTGAAAAAGCAAATAGAATTCTAAAGGAGATTCAAGTAACCCACAGGAATGCAGGAAAAGAAACAGAGGGAAAAATTAGTCAAAATAAACAGAAAACAAATAATAAAATGGCAGCTATAGCCCTAATATGCTAATAATACATTAGATGTAAAGAGTCTAAATACACCTATTAAAAGACAGAGATGAGCAGAATGAATTATTTCAACGACCTAAGGATATTCAGTCTGTTAGAAATTCACTTTATGTACAATGATATAGGTAGGTTGAAAGTAAAATAATTAAAAAAAGATTTACCATAGGAACATCCATCAGAAGAAAGTAGTGTTGGTATTTAACATCATTTAAACAGACTCAGAGCAAATAAATTTATCAGGAAAAGAGGGTTAGTATATAATAATAAAAGGATAAATCCACCGAGAAGTCATAGTGATTCTAAATGTATGCCCCAAAGAACAGAGCTATAAAATAGGCAAAAGAGCTAAAAGGACAAATACACGAATCCATAATTACAGTTGGTGAATTTAACAACCCTCTCTTAACTACTGAAAAGATAACTAGATAGGAAATTATCAAGGATATAGTAACACTCAACAATATAATCAAGTAGCAGGCCCTACCTGATATTTACAGAACACTCTACTCAACAATAACAGAATACACAGTTTTTTCAAGTGCTCAGGGAATATACATAGATAGACCATGACCTGAGCCATAAAACAAAGCTTGATAAATTTGAGACAATTGAATCCATATAGAGTGTGTTGTCTGACCACAATGGAACAAAGTTAGAAGTCAATAGCATAGAAACAACAAAAATAACATAGAAATAACAAAAATCTCCAAACACTCAGAAATTAAACAATCTGCTTCTGAATAATCTATATGGCAAAGATAATACATCAATGGAAATTTTAAAAAGAGATTTAACTAAATGAAAATAAATGCACCATATTAAAATTTGTGAGAGACAGCTATGCAGTTCTGAGAGAGAAATTTTTACGACTAGATGTTCACATTAGACATGAGAAAAAGCCACATGCTAATAGTCTAAATGCCAACCTCAGGAAATTACAAGAGTAGTCACAAAATAAACTCAAAGCAAGAAAAGAAAGAAACAATAGAGATATGACTGAATATCAATGAAATTGAATATAGGAAGCAATAGAGAAGATCATTGTAAAAAACAATGATCTTTGAAAATATCAACGCAATTGACAAAATCTAGCCAGATTCATGAAGACAAAATGAGAGAAAATAAAAAAGACTGATAGTAGAAATGAAACAGAGGGTATTACTTTAGGTACCCCAGACATCAATATATAGTACAGAAATACTATGAACACATACCTGCATTTGACACATACATTTGATATATACTTGAAAATTTATGTGAAATGGACCAATTAGACCAAAAACACAAACTACTACAACTAGCCCAATGTGAAATAGACAATTTGAATAGCCCTATAACTATGGAGGAAATTAAATTCATCATTACAAAACTTCTGAAAAAGAAATCTCTAGGCTCAGATGATATCACTGGAGATTTCTACAAAACATGTAAAGAAGAATTAACAATAATTTTGCAACTCTTTTCCAGTAAACAGAAGTGGACAAAATGCTTCCTAATTCATTTTATGAAGCCAGTTTTAATCTTATATTAAAACCAGAAAGGGCAGTACAAAATAAGAAAAATAGAGACATATATCCCTCATGAATGTATACATGAAAGTCCTTAACAAAATATCACAAAATATAATTAAGCAACATAAAATAAATTGTACACACTACCAAGTAAGGTTTATGCCCAGGGTGCAATGTTGATTCAATTTGCAAAACTCAGTCAATGTAAACACCATAAACAACAGACAAAAGAAGGTTATTTACAAAATTCAACATCAATACATGTGGAAAACTCATTAAACTAGCAATACAACCCTAATCAGCTTGATGAAGACAATCTACCACAACATATTTAATATTGAAGGACTAAATGCTTTCCTCCAATACTATCAACAGGGCAAAAATGAATGTTCTCTCTTACCACTGCTATTCAACATAGCACAATAAGCCAAGAAAAGAAAATAAAATCTTTTAAATAAAAAAAGAAGAAACAAGACTTCCTAACTGTATGTGACATGATGTGGAACCTACAAAAGAATCTACAAAAAAACTCTGAGAACAAAGAAGTGAATTCAGTAGTCACAGAATATGAGAAAAACGTACAAATATAAATTATATTTCTATATAAGAGCAAGGAACACATGGAAACTAATATTAAAAATAAAATATCAGCTCGAGTGACATCCTCATCTATTGAAATAAGGCATCTCTCACTTTGTCCCCACCCTCAACAAAAATAATTTGGTATTAAACCTTGGACAAAAAAATGTCTTTTTGGAAACTATAAGATCCAGTACCATATGCCAAAGGACCGTGTAGGAGTCTCACCCACCTGTGAACTGGGTAATAGGCATACTGACCTTGTTCCCAGCTATGACCCTGCAATGGCCCATGAACTGGTTCTACAAGTTCGGCTTTCTTAGATTTCACATTTAAGTGATATCATTTAGCGTTTGTCTTTTTCTCTATCTCACCTGGCATAATGCTCTCAAGGTCCATCCATGTTGTCAAAAATGGCAGGATTTCCTTCTTTTTAATGGCAGGATAATATGTATGTATGTATGCATGTATGTATGTATGTATCTATCATCTATCTATCTATCAATATAGAAAACATATATAAATATAGGTAGATCAATTAATGATAGATAAATACCACAAAGGTATCTGTACTCCCATGTTTATTAAAGCATTATTCACAATAGCAGATGTCTTTTGAATATCCTATTCTCTTGTTTCCTGAGGTAAGCTTGTATCACTATAAACTTCCCTCTTAGAACTGATTTTGCTGTGTCCCATAGGTTTTGGATCATCGTGTTTTCATTTTCACTTGTTTCTAGGAATTTTTTGTTTCTTCAGTGAGCCATTGATTGTTTAGTAACATATTGTTTAGCCTCCACGTTTGTGTTTTTTTGCAGTTCTTTTTCTTGTAGTTCATTTCTAATCTCATAGTGTTGTGGTTGGAAAAGATGCTTGATAAGATTTTTTTTAACTTTTTATTTTATATTGGAGTATAGCCGATTAACAATGTTGTGAGAGTTTCAGGTGCACAGCAAAGTGACTCAGCCATACACATACATGTATCCATTCTTCCCCAGACTCCTCTCCCATCCAGGCTGCCACATAACATTAATCAGAGTTCCCTGTGCTATACAGTAGGTCTTTGTTGGTTATCCTTTTTAAATACAGCAGTGTGTACATGTCAATACCAAACTCCCTAACTATCCCTTCCCTCCACCCTTGCCCCCCCCCAATAACCATAAGTTCATTCTCTAAGTCTGTGAGTCTGTTTCTGCTTTGTAAATACCATCATTTGTATCATTTCGTTTTAGATGTCACATGTAAGTGATATCATATGATATTTCTCTTTCCCTGTCTGACTTACTTCACTCAGTATGATAATCTCATAATCTCAGTATAATAGGTCCATCCATGTTGCTGCAAATGGCATTGTTTCACTCTTTTTCATGGCTGAGTAATATTCCATTGTATAAATGTACCACATCTTCTTTATCCATTCCTCTATCGATGGACATTTATGTTGCTTCCATGTCTTGGCTATTGTAAACAGTGCTGCAATGAACATTGGGGTGCATGTATCCTTTCAGACCATGTTTTTCTCTGGATATATGTCCAGGAGTGGGATTGCAGGGTCATATGATAGCTTTATTTCTAGTTTTTTAAGGAACCTCCATACTGTTCTCTATAGTGGCTGTACCAATTTACATTCCCACCAACAGTGTAGCAGGGTTCCCTTCTCTCCACAACCTCTCCAGTATTTATTGTTTGTGGATTTTTTGATGATAGCCATTTTGACTTGGGTGAGGTGATATCTCATTGTACTATTGATTTGTATTTTTCTAATCATTAGTGATGTTGAACATATTTTCATGTGCCTTTTGGCCATCTGTATGTCTTCCTTGGAAAAATGTCTATTTAGGCCTTCTGCCCATTTTTTTATTGGGTTGTTTGTTTTGATGATATTAAGCCACATGAACCGTTTGTAAATTTTGGAGACTAATGCCTTGTCAGTCACATAATTTGCAAATATTTTCTCCCATTCTGTGGCTGATCTTTTCATTTTGTTTATGGTTTCCTTTGCTGTGCAAAAGATTTTGAGTTTCATTAGGTCCCATTTGTTTATTTTTGTTTTTATTTCCATTACTCTGGGAGATGGATTGGAAATGATATTACTGTGATTTATGTCAGAGAGTGTTCTGCCTGTTTTCCTCTAGGAGTTTTATAGTGTCCAGTGTCATATTTAGGTCTTTAATCCATTTTGAGCTTATTTTTGTATATGGTGTTAAAGAATGATCTAATTTCATTTTTTTTTTTTACATGTATCTGTCCAGTTTTCCCAGAGCCATTTTTTGAAGAGACTGTCTTTCCACCATTGTATAGTCTTGTCTCCTTTGTCATAGGTTAATTGACCATAGATGCGTGGGTTTATTTCTGGGCTTTCTATCTTGTTGCATTGATCTATAGTTCTATTTTTTTTGCCAGTACCATACTGTTTTGATGACTATAGCTTTGTAGAAAGTCTGAAGTCAGGGAACCTGATTCCTCCAGCTCCATATTTCTTTCTCAAGATTGCTTTGGATATTCGGGGTCTTTTGTGATTCCATACAAATTTTAAGGTTTTTTGTTCTAGTTCTGTGAAAAATGACACTGGTAATATGATAGGGGTTGCACTGAATCTGTAGATTGCCTTGGGTAGTATAGTCATTTTGACAATATTTATTCTTTCAATCCAAGAACATGGATTACTTTCCATCTGTTTGTGTCTTCTTCGATTTCTTTCATCAGCATCCTATAGTTTTCAGAGTACAGGTCTTTTCTCTCCTTAGGTAGGTTTATTCCTAGGTATTTTATTCTTTTTGATGCAGTGGTAAATGGGATTGTTTCTTGAATTTCTCTTTCTGATCTTTCATTGTTAGCATATAGAAATGCAACAGATTTCTGTGTATTAATTTTGTATCCTGCAAATTTACCAAATTCATTGATGAGCACTAGTAGTTTTCTGGTAGCATCTTTAGGATTTTCTATGTATAGTATCATGTCATCTGCAAACAGTGACAGTTTAACTTCTTCTTTTCCAATTTGGATTCCTTTTATTTCTTTTTCTTCTCTGATTGTCATAGCTAGGGCTTTCAAAACTGTTGAATAAAGGTGGTGAGAGTGGGCATCTCTGTCTTGTTCCTGATCTTAGAGGAACTACTTTCAGCTTTTCACCGTTGAGTATGATGCTAGCTGTAGGTTTGTCATATATGGCCTTTATTATGTTGAGGTAGGTTCTCTCTATGCCCACTTTCTGGAGAGGTTTAATCCTAAATGGATGTTGAATTTTCTCAAAAGCTTTTTCTGCATTTATTGAGATGATCATATGGTTTTTATTCTTCAATTTGTTGATGTGGTGTATCACACTGATTGATTTGCAGATATTGAAAAATTCTTGCATTCCTGGGATAAATCCCACTTGATCATGGTGTGTGATCCTTTTAATGTACTGTTGGATTTGAATTGTTAGTATTTTGTTGAGGATTTTTGCATCTATGTTCATCAGTGATATTGGCCTATAATTTTCTTTTTTAGTGGTATCTTTGTGTGGTTTTTTAATCAGGGTCATGGTGGCCTCATATAATGACTTTGGGAGTGTTCCTTCCTCTGCAATTTTTTGGAAGAGTTTGAGAAGGATAGGTGCTATCTCCTCTCTAAATGTTTGATAGAATTTGCCTGTGAAGCCTCCAGGTCCTTGACTTTGTTTGTTGAGATTTTTTTAATTACAGTTTCAATTTCAGTGCTTGTGATTGGTCTGTTCATATTTTCTAATTCTTCCTGGTTCATTCTTGGGAGACTGTACTATTCTAAGAACTTGTCCATTTCTTCCAGGTTTTCCATTTTATTGGCATACAGTTGCAAATAGTAGTCTCTTATGATCCTTTGTATTTCTGTAGTGTCAGTTGTAACTTCTCCTTTTTGATTTCTAATTTTATTGATTTGAGTTCTTTCCTTTTTTTCTTGATAAATCTGGCTAAAGTTTTATCAATTTTGTTTATCTTTTCAAAGAACCAGGTTTTACTTTCATTGATCTTTGCTATTGTCTTCTTTGTCTCTATTTCATTTATTTCTGCTCTGATCTTTTTGATTTTTTTCCTTTTACTAACTTTTGCTTTTGTTTGCTCTTCTTTCTCTAGTTGCTTTAGATGTAAGGTTCTGTTGTTTGTTTGAGATTTTCCTTGTTTCCTGAGGTAAGATTGTATTGCTCTAAACTTTCTTCTGAGAACTGCTTTTGCTGTATCCCATAGGTTTTGGATCATTGTGCTTTCATTTTCACTTGTCTCTAGGTATTTCTGATTTCCTCTTTGATTTCTTCAGTGATCCGTTGGTTGTTTAGTAACATATTGTTTAGTCTCCATATGTTTGTGTTTTTTATAGTTTTTTTCTTGTAGTTTATCTCTAATCTCATAGCGTTGTGGCCAGAAAAGATGCTTTATATGATTTCAATTTTCTTAAAATTTACCGAGGCTCATTTTGTGGCCCAGGATTTGGTCAATCCTGGAGAATGTTCTGTGTGCACTTTAGGATAATGCATATTCTTTTGCTTTTGGATGGAGTGCTCTATAAATATCAATTAAGCCCATCTGGTCTAATGTGTCATTTAAGGCCCATGTTTCCTTATTGATTTTCTGTCTGGATGATCTGTCCATTGATGCAATTGGGATGTTAAAGTTCCCCCACTATTATTGTGTTACAGTCGATTTCTGCCTTTATGGCTGTTAGTATTTCCCTTATATATTGAGGTGCTCCTATTTTGGGTGCATATATGTTTACAATTGTTATATCTTCTTGGGTTGATCCCTTGATTGTTATGTAGTGTCCTTCTTTGTCTCTTACAACAGTCTTTATTTTTGTCTATTTTGTCTGATATGAGTATTGCTACTCCAGCTTTCTTTTGATTTCCATTTGCATGGAATACTTTCTTCCATCCCTTCACTTTCAGTCTGTATGTATCCCTAGGTCTGAGGTGGGTCTCTTGTAGATAGCATATATAGGAGTGTTATTTTCATATCCATTCAGCCAGTCTACGTCTTTTGGTTGATGCATTTAATCCATTTACATGTAAGGTAATTATTGATATGTGTGTTCCTATTGCCACTTTCTTAATTGCTTTGGGTTTATTTTTGTAGGTCTTTTTTCTTTCCTTCCTCTTTTGTTCTCTTCTCTTGTGGTTTGATGACCATCTTTACTGTTGTGTTTGGGTTGCCTTTTCTTTTTTGTGTGTATATTTATTATAGTTTTTGAGTTTGCTGTGAGGTTTTGCACATGACGTTTTGCCCAGGTTTGCCCATGAGGTTTTGATATAGCAGTCTATATATATATAAGGTTGTTTTAAGTTGTGTGTTTCTTTCCTGACTAGAGGATTTCCTTTAGCATTTGTTGCAAAGCTTGTCAGGTGGTGTTGAATTCTTAGATTTTGCTTGCCTGTAAAGGTATTAATTTCTCTGTCGAATCTGAATGAGATCCTTGTTAGGTAGAGTAATCCTGGTTGTAGGTTTTTCCCTTTCATCACTTTAAATATATCCTGCCACTCCCTTCTGGGCTGCAGAGTTTCTGCTGAAAGGTCAGCTGTCAACCTTATGGGGATTCCCTTGTATGCTATTTGTTGCTTTTCCCTTGCTGCTTTTAATTTTTTTTCTTTGTATTTTATTTTTGATAGTTTGATTAATATGTGTCTTGGCATGTTTCTCCTTGTGTTTATCCTGTATGGGACTCTCTGCACTTCCTGGATTGACTGACTATTTCCATTCCCATATTAGGGAAGTTTTTGACTATAATCACTTCAAATATTTTTCAGACCCCTTCTTTTTCTCTTCTTCTTCTGGGACCCCTATAATTCAAATGTTGGTGCGTTTAATGTTGTCCCAGAAGTCTCTGAAACTATCCTCAATTCTTTTCATTCTTTTTTCTTTACTTTGCTCTGTGACAGTTACTTCTACTATTTTATATTCCAGGTCACTTATCCATTCTTCTGTCTCAGTTATTCTGCTATTGATTCCTTCTAGAGAATTTTTAGTTTCATTTATTGTGTGGTTCATCACTGTTTGTTTGCTCTTTAGTTCTTCTAGGTCCTTGTTAAACTTTTCTTGTATTTTTTCCATTCTATTTCTGAGATTTTGGATCATCTTTACTATCATTACTCTGAATTCTTTTCAGGTAGACTGCCTATTTCCTCTTTATTTGTTGGCCTGGTGGGTTTTTGCTTGGCTCCTTCGTCTGCTGCATATTTTTCTGTCTCCTTATTTTATTTAACTTACTGTGTTTGGGGTCTCCTTTTTGCAAGCTGCAGGTTTGTCCTTCCTCTTACTTCTGGTGTCTGCCCCCAGTGGGTAAGGTTGTTTCAGTGGCTTGTGTAGGCTTCCTGTTGGGGGGGAACTGGTGCCTGTGTTCTTGTGGATGGAGCTGGATCTTGTTCCTCTGGTGGGCAGGGCTGCATCCATTGGTGTGTTTTGGGGTGTCTGTGAACTTATTATGTGTTTAGGCAGCCTGTATGCTAATGGGTGGGGTTGTGTTCCTGTCTTACTAGTTGTTTGGCATGGGGCATCCAGCACTGGAGCTTGCTGTCTGTTGGGTGGAGCTGGGTCTTAGTGTTGAGACAGAGATCTCTGGGAGAGCTCTTGCCAATTAATATTCCAGGGGGCTGGGAGTTCTCTGATGGTCCAACATCCTGGACTCAGCTCTCCCACCTCAGAGGCTCAGGCCTGACATCTGGCCAGAGCACCAATTCCCTGCCAGCTGCTTGGCATGGAAGAAAAGAAAGAAAAAAAAAAAGGCAGAACCCAAAAGCAACTGGTAAAAGCAAAGCTAAACAGACAATATCACACAAAGAAAAACATACACACACACTCACAAAAAGAAAAAAAAAAAGAACAGACAGAACCCCAAGACAAATGTTAAAAGCAAGACTAAACAGACAAAATCACACAATGCAACATACACACATTCACACACACACAAAGAAAAAAAACTAGACTGAACCCAAAGTCAAATGCTAAAAGCAAAACTAAACAGACAAAATCACACAAAGAAACATACCCACACACTCACAAAAAGAGAAAAAAAAAAGGAAGGGAGCAAAAAAAGCAATAAACAAACCCACAAACGAAGACAAACACTAAAACTAAGCTAAGATAAACATAAAACCAAAACCAAAACCCAAGTCCACAATTGCCCCCGAAGTCCACCACCTCAATTTTCGGAACACTCATTGTATATTCAGGTATTCCACAGATGCAGTGTTTACCAAGCCAATTGCTGGGATTTAATCTGCTGCTCCTGAGGCTGCACAGAGAGATTTCCCTTTCTCGTCTTTGTTTGCACAGCTCCTGGGGTTCAGCTTCGGTTTTGGCCCCACCTCTGTATGTAGGTCACCCTCAGACGTCTGTTCCCCACCCAGAAAAGAGGGTGTTAAAGCAGTGGCTGATTAGGGTTCTCTTGCTCACTCTGGCCAGGGAGAGGGAGAGATACGGCAGTCACAACTGGGATGCAGGGAGTGTCTGTAGTGGCAGAGGTCGGCCTGATGTTGCAACAGCCTGAGGTGTGCCATGTGTTCTCCCGAAGTTGGCCCTGGATCACGGGACCCTGGCAGTGGCATGCTGCACAGGCTTCTGGGAGGGTGTAGGTAGTGACCTGCACTTGCACACAGGGTCCTTGGTGGCAGCATCAGTAGTGGTAGCAGTCCATGCCCACCTCTGGCGTCCGAGATGATAGCCAGAGCTCGCGCCCACCTCTGAAGCTAGCTTATGGTTCTCTGCCATCTGTGGGCACACAGAGCAGAAAGCCCCTCTCCTCATGCACCCAGAAACAATGCTCTCTTGCCTCTCTGGCAGGTCCAGACTTTTCCCCTGACTCCCTCCCAGCTGGCTATGGTGCACTAGCCCCCTTCAGGCTGTCTCCACACAGCCAACACCAGTCCTCTCCCTGGGATCTGACCTCTGAAGCCTGAGCCTCAGCTCCCAGCCCCCACCTGCCCCTACAGGTGAGCACACAAGCATCTCAGGCTGGTGAGTGCTGGTCGACACCTAACTTCTGTGTGGGAATCTCTCCACATTGCCCTCTGCACCCCTTTTGCTGCGCTCTCCTCTGAGGTTCCGAAGCTCCCCCCACTCCCATCCCCAACAGTGAGGGGGCTTCCTAGTGGGTGGAAATTTTTCCTCCTTCACAGCTCCCTCCCAGAGGTGCAGGTCCGGTCCTGATTCCTTTGTCTCTTCTTTTTTTATTTTTTATTTTGCCCTACCCCAGTTCATGGGGATTTCCTTGCCTTTTTGGAAGTCTGAGGTCTTCTGAGTTTCAGTAGGTGTTCTGTAGAAGTTGTTCCACATGTAGATGTATTTCTGATGTATTTGTGGGGAGGAAAGTGATCTCCCCATCTTACTCCTCCACCATCCTGAAGGCCGCCCCCAGGATTTTCTATGCATAGTATCATGTCATCTGCAAACAGTGACAGTTTTACTTCTTCTTTTCCAAATTGGATTCCTTTTATTTCTTTTCCTCTCTGATTGCCATGGCTAGAACTTCCAAGACTATGTTGAATAATAGTGGCAAGAGTGGGTACCCTTGTCTTGTTCCTGATCTTAGAGGAAATACTTTCTGTTTTTCACCATTGAGAACAATGTTGGCTGTGGGTTTGTCATATATTGCCTTTACTATGTTGAGGTAGGTTCCTTCTGTTCCCACTTTCTGGAGAGTTTTTATCATAAATAGGTGTGGAATTTTGTCAAAAGCTTTTTCTGCATCTATTGAGATGATCATATGGTTTTTATTCTTCAATTTGTTAATATGGTGTATCACATTGATTGTTTTGCATATATTGAAGAATCCTTGCATCACTGGGATAAATCTCACTTTATCATGGTGTATGATCCTTCAAATGTGTTGTTAGATTCAGTTTGCTAGTATTTTTTTTTTTATAAAGAACTTTTTTTTTTTTTTTTTTTGGCTGTGTTGGGTCTCCGTTTCTGTTCGAGGGCTTTCTCTAGTTGTGGCGAGCGGGGGCCACTCTTCATTGTGGTGTGTGAGCCTCTCACTGTTGCGGCCTCTGTTGTTGTGGAGCACAGACTCCAGACGTCCAGGCTCAATAGTTGTTGTGCACGGGCCTAGCTGCTCCGCAGCATGTGGGATCTTCCCAGACCAGGGCTCGAACCTGTGTCCCCTGCATTGGCAGGCAGATTCTCAACCACTGCGTCACCAGGGAAGCCCCAACAGTAACAATTTAAAACACACAAATGAACAGACAAACAAAACCCCAGATAAGTGGTAAAAGCAAAAACAAACAAACAGAAAAGAAAAGAACCACACACACATACAAAATAAGAAACAAAAACAAGAGAACAACCAAACAAACAAAAGAATCCCAAAACAAAATCAAACAATTAAAAACAAAACTAACAAAAAGAAAAATAAAAAACAAAACAAAAGCAGAATGAAGACTGAAGGAGGAAGCAAAGAAAACAAAACAAACATACAAAAACGATTTTAAAAATGTAAAAAAAAGATAAGAACAAATAGAACAGAGGAAAAAAGATAAAAGCAAAATGGAACAAAGGAAAGAAAAAAACAGGAAAAAACAGAACAACAGAAAAGTATCCTAAAAATAGAAATATTAGAAAATAAAAAATACATTAAATATTTTTAAAGTAAATAAAAATGAAAACAAATAATAATGAAAAAACAACAGAACAAAAGAAAACATAAAAAATATTAATAATTGTATTTTCCTGGGGTCTCAGCTGTCAGTTTCCTTGCTCCCACTGTGAGTCACAGCCAAACTCTGCCTCCCCAGGGGGCCCTCCAAAACCTCTATATAGGTCTCTCATCCTTTTGTGGGCACTGTCCGGGCAGCTCAGACTCTGACTTGGCCCAACTCCCATGTGTACTCGTCCCCAAAGTCCACAGTTGCTGGAGCTAGACTGATTTCAGTAGTGGGAACACTCATTGTCCATTCAGATACTCCATAGATGTAGGGTTTACCAAGCTGATAACAAGGATTTAATCTGCGGTTTGTGCAGCTGCACAGAAAAAGTTTTGTTCCTCTTTCTTAGTTGCCCTGCTCCTGGGGCTCAGCTGTGGTTTTAGCCCCAGCTCTGTGTGTGGGCAACCCACAGCAGTCTGCTCCTGAGGCTGCCCCAGAGCACTCAGGCCTGCTCCGCTGAGGACAGGGCACAGAGGTGGCACAACTTCCTGGGTCATGGGGGCCCTGGTGGCAACAGGTGTGCAGGAAAGCTGGCAGCCACCGGTGTGAGGGATCCAGCACTAGTCAGAGACTTTCCTAGCACCTGGCAGCTGGCACAAGAAGGCCAGCCCTGGTGGGGTCTTTTTCTAGTGCCTAGTGGCAGGTGTGAGAAGGCCAGCCCTGGTGGGGGCTTTTCCTAACACCTGGTGGGGCAGGGGCTGGCGTGTGGGGAGATAGAGGCTGCAATGGTGGCTATATCTCCTGAGCATCACTCAACAGTGGCACCTTGTTTCTATGGCTGCCTGGGTTTCCTCCACAAGCATTCCTGGTTTTGGACTTCCTCCCTCTCATCCCCTCAGGCTGTCTACTCACAGCCATCAGTGGTCCATGGATTTGCTTTCCAATCCCCACATTCCAGCTCTCAGCCCCTGTGTGTACTGACACACATCCCAGTCTGGGGTGCCGGGCTGGGGAATGGAACATCTGTGTAGGTCTCACTCTGTCCTGTCTGCCACAGACCGGCCATTTCACCCTCCTCCAACAGCTTCAGATGTTCCCCTTCTGTCCCAACTGATTTCCCCATTGGTGAGGGGGCTTTCTTGGATGTGGGAACCTCTCCTCTGCTTCAGCTCCCCCACAAGGGCACAGATTCTGTCCTGCTTCCTCTCCTCTTGCTTTTCCCTTCTTTCTTTCATCCTACCCAGTTATGCAGGGATCTTTCTTGTCCTTTCTGGTGTCCAAGGTCTTCTGCTAGTGTTCAGCTGGTGTTCTGTGAGAACTGTTCCATCTGTAGATGTATTCTTGATGCATTTGTGGAGAGAGATGAACTCCACGTTCTCCTCCTCCTCCTCCATCTTGGTTTCTTGAACATCATATATCTTTCCACCCTTTGTGTCATGTTTAATTTCTTTCATCCTTTCTTATAGTTTTCAGAGTACAGGTTTTTATCTACTTAGGTAAGTTTATGCATAGGTATTTCATTGGTTTTCAAGTGACTTGAAAATGGCATCGTTTTCTTAATTTCTCTTTCTGATAGTTCATTGTTAGTGTATAGCAATGCAACATATTTCTGTATATTAATTTTGTATCCTGCACCTTTACCAAATTCATTGATGAGCTCTATGTGTCTTTTTGGTTTTTTTGGTACCATCTTTAGGATTTTCTATGCATAGTATCTTGTCAACAGCAAATAGTAATGGTCCAATTTGGATTTCTTTTTTCACTTTTTCTAGTCATATTGCTGTGGCTAGAGCTTCCAATACTATGTGGAATAAAAATGACAAGAGTGGGCATCCTTGTCTTGTTCCTGGTCATAGAGGAAATATTTTCAGCTTTTCACCATTGAGTATGGCTCACCACTGGCTTATCGTACACGATTTTTATTATGTTGAGGTATGTTCTCTTAATACCCTTTTTCTGGACAGTCTTTATCATAAATGGATTGAATTTTGTCAAAAAATATCTGCATCTATTGAGATGCTCATATGTTTTTTATTCTTCAATTTGTTAACATGGTGTATTGCATTGATTGATTTGTGGATATTGAAAACTTCTTGCATCCCTGGGATAAATCTCACTTGATCATGGTGTATGATCTTTTTTGTTAACTGTAATTAGCACATTTTTTATTTTGATATGAATCAATGCTTCTAAAGGCCCTGAAATGGATTTAATCTCTAACATAAATTAAGCTCTTTCCACAAGGTCCTTCGTACTATTAACATACCAAGTTTTTTCTTGGTATAAATCACAAACTTCATCCTTCAAATAATCCCAAGCATATAAGCAACTAGGCTAAAAGTAATTATGTTTTATTGTAAATTGTCCTCTGGGTTTCTCCAAAAATCCCAAACAAAGAAGACAGAAAGCAGACCTCCTGCTAGGACCAAATTCTGATTAATCAAGAAGAAGGAACTATGTTTTTGGTAAAACCAATGATGGTGCTTTCTAGCCAGAAGTCCTGCCTGACACGGTCTGATGCAGGCAGGCAGGCAGCCAGGTTTATGATTTCTCCAATCACTTGTGTTTGCACCTTCATCTATCAGGCTGAACAGAGAATCAATAACTAGTTGCCTAGCAGGATTTTTTTTTAAGTTATCACTTCAAATCCTTCATTTGATGGATGCTTAATATAGATTATATTGACTGAGAGTTGAAAAGTTGCCTTCCGCAGGTTTGATGAGTTATCATTTTCTGCCAAATAAAGAAATTTCTATAAAGGAAGAAAACTTACTTTTCTGGGATTTGCTCTTGCCCTACAGAAACAGAAATGTGGCTAAGAGGCTTCAAGTGGAAACACCAGACAATTCAGTTGTTACCAAGGACTATGCCTGCTTTTGACAGAAAACTCCTCTTGTTCCATGCATATATTTTAAAAATCACTGTTCCTTTTTGTAGGAAAGAATTTTTAAAAGGTATTTTCTTTGAAAATTCCAAAGCAAAGCAAAATATATTAGATACCTGGGATATGGTCCTAGAATAATCCTAAGCAAGAATCAACATATATAAAAAGATGTCACTATCAAGATTCTGATTTATTTTACATGCATTCCTGTTTATCCAAAATGTTTCCAAATTCTGTGATATTTTTTAAAATTTAGATTAAAAAGAGTTTCCAGAGAGTGCCAGCTTTGGCAATGGTCATGCCTCCTTTCCATATCTGTAACTGCTTTGTCCACCAGTGAGAAACATACATTTTATGTTAAAAAAGTAATTTTCTTTCAGCTTTACTGAGGTATAATTGACAAATAAAATTATAATATATGAAAAGTGTACCTGTGACAATTTGAGGTACATATACATTATGAAATGATGCCTACAATCAAGTTAATTAACACATCCATCACCTCATATTGTTACTTTTTTGTGTGTAAGAACTCAAGTTCTATTCTCTTAGCAAATTTCAACTGTACAATACAGTATTATAACCACAGTCACCATGTTATACATCAGATCCTCATATGTTATTCATCTTATAACTGAAAGTTTGTACCCTTTATCCCCATTTTCCCCACTTCTGAGCCCCTGGCAACCACCATTCTACTCTCTGTTTCTATGAGTTTGATCTTTTAATTTCTTTTCTTTTTTTTTTTTTAGATTTCACTAATAAGTAATACCATGAAGTATTTGCCTTTCTCTGTCTGGCTTATTTCACTTAGCATATTGACTTCAAGTTTTGCCTATGTTGCTGCAAATGGCAGGATTTCCTTCTTTTTTATGACTGAATAAGATTGCTGTGTGAGTGTGTGTGTGTGTGTGTGTGTGTGTGTGTGTGTATCACATTGATTGATTTGCTGATATTGAAAAATTCTTGCATCCCTGGGATAAATCTCACTTGATCATGGTGTATGACTTTTTAAATGTATTGTTGGATTCAGTTTGCTAATATTTTGTTGAGGATTTTTGCATCTATATTTGTCAGTGATATTGGCCTGTAATTTTGTATGTGTGTGATATCTTTGTTTTTGTTATCAGGTGATGTTCTCAAATGTGTTTTGAAGCATTCCTTTCTCTGCAATTTTTTGGAATAATTTGAGAAGAATAGGTGTTAATACTCTAAATGTTTGGTAGAATTCACCTAAGAAACAATCTGGTTCTGTACTTTTGTTTGTTGGGATTTTTTAAATTACTGATTCAATTTCACTATAGGTAATTGGTCTTTTCATACTTTCTATTTCTTCTTGTTTAGGTGAGAGATTGTACATTTCTAAGATTTTGTCCATTTTTTCTAGGTTGTCCATTGCATTGGTATACAATTATCTGTAGTAATCACATAATTCTTTGTATACCTGTGGTTTTGTTTGTAACTTCTTCTTTTTCATTTCTGATTTAGTTGATTTGGGCTCTTTCTCTTTTTTCCTGATGAGTCTTGCCAAAGGTTTATCAATTTTGTTTATCTTTTCAAAGAACTAGTTCTTACTTTCATCAATCTTTCTATTGTACTTTAGTCTCTATTCCATTTATTTCTTGCTGATGTTTATGATTTATTTTCTTCTACTAAATTTGGGTTTTGTTTGTTCTCCTTTTTTTAGTTCCTTTAGGTGTAAGAGTAGGTTGTTTATCTGAGACTTTTGTTTCCTGAGTTAAGCTTGTACTGCTATAAACTTCCCTCTTAGAACTGCTTTTGCTGCATTTCACAGATTTTAGATCATTGTGTTTTTGTCTTTATTCCCCTCAGATTTTTTTTGTTTGTTGAAGGTTTTTGGTGGTTTATTTTTAGTAATTGTTTTCTAGTATAATAGCTTTGTGTTCAGAAAAGACACTTAATACTATTTCAATTTTCTTAAATTTACTGAGGCTTGTTTTGTGGCTTAGCATGTGGTCTATCCTGGAGAATGTTCCATGCGCACTTGAAAAGAATGTGTATTCTGCTGCTTTCAGATGGAAAGTTGTAAATAAAACTTTTAAGTCAATCTGGTGTAATGTGTCATTTAAGGCCAGTGTTTCTTTATTGACTTGCTGTCTGGATGATCTGTCCATTGGTGTAAGGGGGGTGTTAAAGTCTCCTACTATTTTTGTGTTACTCTCACTTTTTACCTTGATGTCCATTAATATTTCCTTTATGTATTTAGGTGCTCCTATATTTTGGCTGTGTATATATTACAATTTTGTAATCTTCTACTTTGATGAATTATGTAATATTCTTTTTTTCTCTTGAAATACTCTTTGTTTTAAAGTCTAATTTGTCTGATATAACTATTGCTACCTGTCTATTTTTGTTCTCCATTTGTATGGCATAGCTTTTTAGGATTTACATAGGATTTACTGTATAGCACAGGGAACTATATTCAATATCTTGTAATAAATGTTAATGGGAAAGATTTGAAATATATATATATCCTAATCAATTTGCTGGACACCTAAATCTAACCCAATATTGTAAAGCAAGTATGCTTCAATTTAAAAAAGACAAAAACAAGGAGAATTTCAGACAAACAAAAGCTGAGAGAATACACTGAAGCAGACCATTACTATAAAAAATGTTAAAGGAAGTCATTTAGGTGAAAAATGTTAGATAGAAATTTGGATCTACACAAAATAATTGAGTATCAAAAAAATGGGAACAGTTTCTTTCTTCCTCAAATAATTAAACATAAAATTACTATATGATCCAGCAATTCCATTCCTAGGTATATTAAGCCCCACTGACCTTTATAGCATATACTCCTAGGTATATGCCCGAAATAATTGAAAACAAATAATCACATATACATGCATTTACATGCACATACATAAAGACACTGTGCACAATAGCCAAAAGATGGAAACAGCTCAAATGCCCATAGGCAGATGAATGGATAAGAAAATTGTGATATATGCATTCAATGGAATATTATTCAGTCCTGAAAATGAATGAGGTACTGATACATGCTGCAATGTGGATGACCCTTTAAGACAATATGCCATGAGAACGAAGCCAGATACAAATATCACATTTTGATGATGTTATTACTATATCAAGAATAGACATAGTCATAGAGACTGAATTCAGATCAGCGGTTTCTAGGTGTTGGGGGTAGGAAAGATGGGAAAAACTGTTCAATGAGTAAGTGGTTTTACATTGGAGTGATAGAAATGTTTTGGAAGTAGATAGAGATGTTAGCTGCACAACACTGTGAATGTACTAAATACCAATGAACTGTCATTCACTTTAAAATAGTTAATATTACTTTGTGAATTTCACCTCAATAAATTTATATATTTTATATATAAATATAATATATTATATATGTGGTTCCATTCTCCCCTGGCCTGCATAGTTTCTGCTGAAAAGTCAGCTGATAGTCTTATGGGAGTTCCGTTGTAAGTAACAGCTTGCTTCCCCTTGCTGCTTTTAATATTCTCTATTTGTCTTTAATTATTACCATTTTAATTACAATGTGTCTTGATGTGTTCCTCTTTGGGTTGATCCTCTTTAGGACACTCTCAGCTTTCTGGACGTGGATGTCTGTTTTATTTCTTCTCTGTTTTGTTCTTTAGATTTTCCAACACAATTAAAAACAAGCTTCTTACTCTGTGCGTTCATTCTTCTCCCGAGTTCTTTGATCATCTTTACAGTCACTACCCTTAAATCTTTCCTGGGTAGATTGCCTATCTCCACTCAGTTCTTCTTCTGGAATTTTATTTGTTCCTTCATTTGCTAAAAGATCCTCTGTTATTTCATTTTGCTTAATTTTCTGTTTTTATTTCTATGTATCTGATAGATTGGTTATGTTCCCTGAACTTTGAGAAGTGGCTTTTTGTAGATGTACTTTGCATCCTGGAAGTACAGTCCTACTGGGTTACCAAAGCTATATGCTCTAGAGGTGCCCCTTATGTTGGCTGTGTGGGCCCTTCTGTTGTGCTAGGCTGGCTACTGTGGGTGGTCTGGTAGGTTTTGTTGCCCCTGGTTCAGTTAGTTGCCACTCTCTGCCTTACGCAAAGGCCACTGGCCCCCAAATGTTAGGGTTGGGTCATGAGGCACTTGGCTGCAGAACTCCAGGGATCCTGGGGCTAGTGCTGGCTCACTGGCAGTCACATTAGGGGTTCAGGAGATCCAGGGGCTGGTGCTTATCCAACAATGAGTGAAGCCAGGTCTTGGTGCTTGTGTCAGTTCGCTGGCAGGCAGAGCCAAGTCCTGGGGTCTGGCTTCAGGGTCCAGAGGCCCCAGAGCTGGTGTTGGAGTGCTGGTGTGTCGGGACAATTCCTGACACGACTATATGATCCAGGCTCTCTTAAAGCTTGTGTTGGCTTGATTGTGGGTGGGGCCAGGGCACAGTCACTCCAGGGCAGGTGCTGGACTACTGGTGGGTGGCTTGTACTGCAGGATGCAGGACTGTGGTTGTCTTGCAGCTGGTGTCTGCCAGCTGGGGAATGAGCCTGGTCCTGAGTCTAGAGCAGGCTTGCTGGTGGTCAGGGCCAGGGATTGTGGGGCTGGCACCTGCACACTAGTGCAGAGTCTCTGACTACAGGGCCCTAGGGGTCCTTGTTCTAGTCTCTGTGCACTGGTGTGTGGAGCCTGGTCCTGGGCCTGCTGGGGGGGAGGGGGGAAGGCAATGTCCAGGGGTGGCTGTGTGCTCCAGGGGTTTTAAGGCAGCCTTTCTGCTGGTGGGTGGAGCTGTGTCCCCACTAGTTAGTTGCTTGGCTTGAGGCATCCCAGTACTGGTGCCTATAGGCTGTTGGGCAGGGGCAGGGTTTAGTCTTGAGGCTAATAAGCTACACCAGGATTCCAAAATGGCACATGCCAATAAGTGTCCATGTGGTAGAAGGAGCTCCAAAAATTGGCTTCCACCAGTGTCTGTGTCCCCAGGGTGAGCTGCAGTTACCTCCTGCCTCTCCAGAAACTCTCCAAGAACAGCAGGTAGGTCTGACACAGACTTCTTTCAAATTACTACTTATGGCTGAGTCCAGGAAGGTGTCAGATTTTGTGTGCATACCTTAGGTGTGGAGTCTCCATTTTTCTCAGCACTCTGGGACTCATGAAATTAAGCCCCACTGGCCTGTATAGCCAAACGTTCTGAAGGCTCAACTTCCTGGCACAGGACTCCCAGGCTGGGGAGCCCAAAGTGGGGCTGAGACCCCTCACTTCTTGTGGAGAACTTCTGCAATTGTAATTATTCATCTGTCGGCTACCCACCTGGAGTTCTGGGATTTGACTATACCACAACTCCACCCCTCCTACCCGTCTTGTTGTGATTCTTTCTTTATATCTTTAGTTGAAGAAGATCTTTTCCAGTAGGTTTTGGTCTTTTTCATTGATGGTTGTCCTATAAATTGTTGGAATTTTGGTGTGCCCATGAGAGGAAGTGATCTCAGGGTCTTTCCACTCTGCCACTTTGGCCTATCTTCTTTTGGTGGTGTCTTTATGATTTTCTATATACAGTATCATGTTATCTGCAAACAGACACTGTTTTACTTCTTCTTTAACAATTTGGATTCCTTTTATTTCTTTTTACTACCTGATTGCTGTGGCTAGGACTTGCAATGTGATGTTGAATAAGTGAGAGTGAACATCCTTGTCTTATTCCTTAACTTAGAGAAAATGCTCTCACATTTCACCATTGAGTATTATGTTAGCTATGTGCTTGTCATATGACCTTTATTATGTTGAGGTATGTCCATCTATGGCCATTTGCTAAAAGTTTTTATTATAAATGGATGTTGAATTTTTTTGCATCTATTTATAGGATCATAAGATTTTTATTCTTCAATTTGTTAATGTGATGTATCACATTGATTGATATGTGGATATTGAACCAACCTTACATCCCTTGGATAAATCCTACTTGTTCATAGTATTTGCTCCTTTTAATGTATTGTTGAATTAGGTTTAGCAATAGTTTGTTGAGGCTTTGCGCATCTATGTCTATCAGTGATTTTGGCCCATAATTTTCTTTTGTGTGTGTGTGGTATCTTTGTTTTTGGTATCAGAGTGGTGCTTGCCTTGTAAAATTGGTTCAGAAGTGCTCCTTTTCTGCAATTTTTGGAATAGTTTGAAAGGGATAGGTGTTAACTCTTGTTTAAACGTTTGGTGAAATTCACCTGTGAAGCCATCTGTTCTTGGGCTTTCTTTGTTGAGAGTATTTTTGTTACTCATTCAATTTCATTACTGGTAATTGGTTTGGTCATAGTCTCTATTTCTTCCTTGTTCAATCTTTGGAGATTGTGCATTTATAGCAAACTGTCTGTTTCTTCTAGATTGTACATTTTATTGGCATATAATTGTTCATTAAAAGCTCATGATCCTTTGTATTTCTGTGCTGTCAGTTGTAATGTCTCCTCTTTCCTTTCCAGATAAAACCCAATAATAATGATGAAAAAAGACAGAGAACAAACCCAAATAGCAAATAACAACAACACCAAAAAGGAACATTACTGTAGAACCCATAGTCATCAAAAAGACAAAGGATATTGAGAAAAAACAAAAAAAAAAAAACCTCTGACAATAAACTTGACAATTTAGAAAACATGGATAAATTTTTCAAAGAAAACAAATTACCCAAATTGCAAAAGAAGAAATAAATAATTTGAATCCTTTGATATCTATATAAAATATTGAATTTTTTAGAGCCCAGATGGCCTCCTTCATGAGTTATTCCAAGAATTGAGAAAAAATTATATAGCAATCTTACACACATTAGGATATAAAAAAGAGGAAATAATCTCCAACTTCTTCAGCAAACATAATCTTTGTTTATTGAAATACAGTTGATTTGCAATATTATATTAGTTTCAGGTATACTACAGTATGAGTTGACATTTGCACACATTATGAAATGAAGGAACCAATCTTGATACCTAGGCTTAACAAGGATATTTAAGAAAGTAAAATTATACCACAATATCTCTGTAAAGCATAAATGCAAAAATTGAACACTGATTCATGGGCAATAATGAATTAAGGGAGAAAATGAGAACATTTTTCCTCTCTCTTCCTAATTCCTACCTTTCACCTTGACCTAAGTCGTGTATTCTGTATATTAAATCCTTGTCAGATACATCATTTGCAAATGTTTTCTCCTATTTTATGGAGATCCTTACCTGTAATCAAATTCATGGCAAGGTTTTCAAGACAATAAGGGGACTAATAAAAACCACTATGCCCTCCACATAATGAAGGAAGAAAAATAAGGTTATGAAGACTTTACTCTCACATATGTATTGTTTTAATTAAAAATATAGATTAAGTATAGAACAGTTATACACAACACTAACTTTTGTTTAAGAATGAAAGGTAATTTACACACATACATATATATTCTATTTGCTTGTAGCTCCATAACTTAATATTATAAAACACATAATTATATTGAAGAGTATACAGGAACTATCTTTAAAAGTAAGACTAATTAGGAAGCACATGACACAAAGATTAAATATAGAGTAATACTAACTTAGGAAGAATGATACTGGTTTCAAAGCTTCAAGTCAGAAAAATGGGATAGACAAACATCAATATATGAAAGTTTCATGTATGTCAAATGAAGCATCTTTTTCATAAAGAAAGGTTCACTTATTTTGCCACATGTACATAAAATCACTACAACTTTCAACTTACACAATGTCACATGTCATACTGTATCTTAATAAAGCTGGAAAAAAATAAGGTCTATTTAAATCCTGCCACGTATACCTCCAGTTCCCTTTTCCCAATGGGCTCCAGTTTACCTTGGGATCCTGAGAAAAACTGTCATTAAATGATTGGCATTACAAGTGAGAAGAGACACATTTGCAATGACACCAGTAGCATCTGTATCTCACACTCCACTCCAAAATAAATTACATTTAATTAAAATATTTAAGTGTAGAAATTAACACTATAAAGGAGCTATTATAAAAATGATATTTATAAAATATTCGAGGTGGAAACACCTGTCTAAAGATAGTCATTTGTGGATACTAAAGTTTGAACCTTGTTGGCCATTTCTAATTTAATTATTAGAAGAGCTACTTAAGATTGGATTTATGTATAAAGAGGAGTTCCCTTTTGGAGACTTCTGGACAGAATCTCATGGTGTCCTGAGGAATACTGAGGCAAAATTGAATTGATTTAAATAACTTTATTTCAAACAATGTTTATACTGATTACATTATTTTCAAGGTAAAGATTAAATATACCATTTTAACCATATTCAGTTTTTCAAACTTGTCCTATGCTAAGGAATTAGAAACATTCATTTTGTTCTTCATTCAAAAAATTCTACCTGAACACTACCCTTGGTGGTGATGCTGTACTTTTAGATGGCGGTATCTAAATTCTACATTTTTGAAACAGGAAGACAAGAGTACAGCCATTTTGGAAAAGGACGAGGGAATGGCCATGAGCCAGTGGGGCTTGACAAGCCCAGTAAAACAAAGCACCTAAAAGCATAGGCTTCTGAGACAATAACCAATGATCCACAGGAGTAAAGATTTGCTCTCTCTTTGTTCCACCGATGTATGTACATAGTTTCCAAAGAACAAAAGCAGGACTATAAAATCCTCCACCTAGCAGTCACCCAACTCCCAGTTCCCTGAAAGATACAGATAAAGGCCTGACACACATTCCTAAGTTGTTTTTACAGGAAGCAGATGCCCACTAGATAAAAAACTACTGACCAGGGACTTCCCTAGTGGTCCAATGGGTAAGACTCCGCGCTTCCAATGCAAGGGGTCCGAGTTCAATCCCTAGTCGGGGAACTAGATCCCGCATGCATGCTGCAACTAAGAGTTCGCATGCCACCACTAAGAAGCCCACATGCCACAACTAAGACCCGGTGCAGCCATAATAAATAAATAAATAAAAATAAAAATTAAAAAAAAAAAAAAAAAAAAAAACTACTGACCACAAGAATATAGACCCCAGACAGGTTGAAACCAGAAGGTTGATGACGCTTGAAACTTCACCTTGATGCCAACCAGTCTGAGAACTGAGCACAAGCTGATCAGGCACCCTGCTGTCCCCTCCCTCGTACTGCCTTTAAAACCCTTTCTCTGAAAGTCCTCGGGGAGTTGGCACCTTTTTCTGCCTTCTCCCTTGCGCACAAGCTATCTCTTTCAATAAAAAGCTTTGCTTTCCTAAGAGTCTTGTGGGAGTGATATTCACTTCTATGGTATCGCTGTCCAAGAATCTGGAGAGGCTCCAGTAACATTTCCTTCATTTGGGATCTCTCATAGGTGAGCACACTGAATCTTCACTAAAAGGCTTGAGAATCTATTTTTCACGTGCGTAATCTTTTTCTGAGATTATAATCATACGTGATTATTTTAGTCATTGGGAAGTATGCTTGAGACCATGAGATATGATAGCTATGGAGTTGCCTGACAACACGTGACTTACTAATTAATCAGGAATTCAGCAAAGTGCTTCCTTTCATCATTTTTCCACTGGTTCCCAGGCCCTTCTTCACCCTCACATGCACTCGGTCTGGCCTCACGTGAGTTTCTGGGGTTCCAGTTGAATCAATCGTCTGCAGGAGTAGGACTCCAGCCGTACATACATACCTCTATCATCAAACACCATCCAGTGTCATGTGACCTTAATTCTATGTGTAAACCGATAAAACATATATGAGCAAATATATAAATATATAATATATAAATGTATAGACATTAATTTATATATAAATTTTTTATATATAAATCTACAAATAAATATTAAAATGTAAACTTATATTCCTGTATATCCTGTCCTGAATAATTTCAAATGGTGTGAGGCAAGAAAGGCCCCTTGGCCTTTGCCTATCTCTTCATAATGGCTCCTTTTAAATCTGTGCTCTTTACTTCTAATGACGTAAGATCTCATGTATCAATAAGATCTGCTTTATGGAACAGCTTAGACCAGGTGGAGACAAGTAAGCAGTATGGTTGGGGAGGCAATATCACATTTTATAAATAAGAAATAAGAAAAAATACACGATGGAAAACAGATCTCAGAAGGGCACTTGCTGATATGTACCTAAAAAGAAGGGCAATTGTAACTATCAAATTTCAGTTAAAAATATTGAAACTCTATACACGAAAGCTATCCAAATAAGGAATAGTTGTTTCACTTCTAATTATAATCTTGAAAATGCATATAAAAAATATATATATATATTTACACACACATACATATAAGATTGTTAAATATATATAAATGTTTCAAAAGAAACATATAAGGACAAAAGAGGATAGTGGCTTCTATAAAAGAGTGGAAACTTAGAAACCCCTAGATGAGACTTTCAATATCCACAAGGAACATTTTGTGTTGCAACTCTTAAAAAGTTACATACATAACTCTTCATGTGTACTGATTGGCCAGTTGTTAAATTCCAGTTTTATTCATGATATGACAAGTAATCAGTTATTTAAATATTTTAGTCTATGTCTAATAACCATTTTTTTTTGTTGTTTTATTTTAAGGTAGTGTGTAGTTAGAGGATATGAAAGAGGAGTGGCGTTTTGAGTAGTTTATAAAAACAAAATTGGCTTTCTAGTGCTGGTTGGGTTGGTAAGTGTTAGTATCTTTTCTCCTGAAGCTTCTCTATTAACGGAAAACTCAGTGATATATTCTGTTTTTCAAAGGTGAATTAGGGAGCATGTGATAAAACAACAACAACAACAAAGAACTTTTGCTTGAGACCAAATAAAAAGCATCAGAATTACCAAATAATTTGAATTCAAAGTGTGATGGCTTTGTTTTGATAGAGATGTTTCACAGAGAGTTCCCTTGTGGTGGTTTGATTTCTCTAACTTAATAATTACCTGGTGTCCCAGGGAGACTATTTATTAAAAATAGGTCAGTTTAAAAGCATAGGGGCTGAACAAAGATTTAAATTAACTCTCATAGAACATGAGGGAAAAAAAAGGCTTTAAAGCAGACTTGTTTTCTTTACTTAACAACTTCCTGGAGCTGGGAGCCCTGCCAGTTAAACCCCTGCCCTGGACATGTCAAGGGACTTGTTAGAGCACTACAATGTAACAATAAAAAGTTATAATTAAATAGAGAAAATTACAAGCACTTGCCTCTGTAGTTTGGATCCCAGGAGAAGAGCTTGTTTAAACATCCCTTGGGCTTCTAACTCAGCTCTCCCTGCATTCTGCACATTAATGAAGCCCCAGGTTCACTTAAGGGGAACTTGACAACAGTGCAATCAAAGAGAAACTTTGAGGAAAAGTTTTAGGTTTCTCTGGGATCAGATAGATGCCATTCTTCACGCACAATGCATGGGCCATTTGCCTATCATTAAACACATTGTGTCTGTGTTTACAAGTGTATTGGGAGTGGGAGGATAATAGTGTATTCATTAATTTGAAGTAGTAGAACAGCAAAATGAGCTCTCCTTGGTGCCTGTGGGATCATTTAACTCCTATGCTCATGCCTCATGAGGCCCTTCTGCACATGATGATTAACCACTGGAATAAATTGATCATTCCAAGTACAAACTCTTTTCCCTGACATACCACTTATTTCATTATCTTGAAGACGTTAACTCCAGACTCATAACTTAGCTTTATTTTAATATTTTGACTATGTCACAGCATTTGTGGTAAAACTGTCACTGAGCTAAAAATATAAGTGGGTATTTTAATGGGTGTAGAAACACATGCTGTTCAACTCTCTTACTTCACAAGAGCTCTTGACTGTTTCAATTTTATACAAAATTTCACTTATTCATAAAGCCCAAGAACTGGGGCTAGAATATTCAAAAGCAAAAACCTATAAATGGTATCAATATGGTAAAACATTTAGTCGTCAGTGAAAGATACAAAAATTATAGGATAGACTGAATTGACTTATGTCAGCCTTCCTGTTACAAAAGAAAAAAAGGTTTTATTATCTTGGAGGGATCGAGGGAGAAGATGGCAGAAGAGTAAGATGCGGAGATCACCTTCCTTCCCACAGATACAGTAGAAATACATCTACACGTGGAACTGCTCCTACAGAACACCCACTGAACGCTGGCAGAAGACGTCAGACCTCCCAAAAGGCAAGAAACTCCCCACGTACTTGGCCGTGTGGATGAAAGGCTCTTGGTGCTCCAGCCAGGCATCAGGGCTGTGCCTCTGAGGTGGGAGAGCCAACTTCAGGACACTGGTCCACAAGAGACCTCCCAGCTCCACGTAATACCAAACGGCAAAAATCTCTCAGCGATCTCCATCTCAACATCAAGACCCAGCTTCACTCAATGACCAGCAAGCTACAGTGCGGGACACCCTATGCCAAACAACTAGCAAGACAGGAACACAGACCCATCCATTAGCAGAGAGGCTGCCTAAAATCATAATAAGGCCACAGACACCCCAAAATACACCACCAGACGTGGACGTGCCCACCAGAAAGACAAGATCCACCCTCATCCACCAGAACTCAGGCACTAGTTCCCTCCACCAGGAAGCCTACACAACCCACTGAACCAACCTTAGCCACTGGGGACAGATACCAAAAACAACGGGAACTACGAACCTGCAGCCTGTGAAAAGGAGACCCCAAACACAGTAAGATAAGCAAAATGAGACGACAGAAAAACACACAGTAGATGAAGGAGCAGGGTCAAAACACACCAGACCTAACAAATGAAGAGGAAATAGGTAGTCTACCTGAAAAAGAATTCAGAATAATGATAGTAAGGATGATCCAAAATCTTGGAAACAGAATAGACAAAATGCAGGAAACATTTAACAAGGACGTAGAGGAACTAAAGAGGAACGAAGCAACGATGAAAAACACAATAAATGAAATTAAAAATACTCTAGATGGGATCAATAGCAGAATAACTGAGGCAGAAGAAAGGATAAGTGACCTGGAAGATAAAATGGTGGAAATAACTACTGCAGAGCAGGATAAAGAAAAAAGAATGAAAAGAACTGAGGACAGTCTCAGAGACCTCTGGGACAACATTAAACGCACCAACATTCGAATTATAGGGGTCCCAGAAGAAGAAGAGAAAAAGAAAGGGACTGAGAAAATATTTGAAGAGATTATAGTTGAAAACTTTCCTAATATGGGAAAGGAAATAGTTAATCAAGTCCTGGAAGCACAGAGAGTCCCATACAGGATAAACCCAAGGAGAAACACGCCAAGATACATATTAATCAAACTGTCAAAAATTAAATATAAGGAAAACATATTAAAAGCAGCAAGGGAAAAACAACAAATAACACACAAGGGAATCCCCATAAGGTTAACATCTGATCTTTCAGCAGAAACTCTGCAAGCCAGAAGGGAGTGGCAGGATATACTTAAAGTGATGAAGGAGAAAAACCTACAGCCAAGATTACTCTACCCAGCAAGGATCTCATTCAGATGTGATGGAGAAATTAAAACCTTTACAGACAAGCAAAAGCTGAGAGAGTTCAGCACCACCAAACCAGCTTTACAACAAATGCTAAAGGAACTTCTCTAGGCAAGAAACACAAGAGAAGGAAAACACCTACAATATCAAGTACTATTTAAAATCAATTCTCTTGTTTTCTTAAGCAATTGTTAACCCCCAATTTCACGAATACTACCAAGTAAGTCACTTGAAAATCATCTAGAGCAATCTATTTCACTTAGCAAGTCTAAAGCTATAGTTCAACAATTTTATTTACAGTTCTATGACAAAAATTACTATGAACAGCTATCCCCTGGATAAGTAATCAGGTAAAGCTAGTTTGACTCACTAAATCTGATTTACTGAGTTAATAAGCCAGTTGATTTAGAATAGGTCTAATGCATATTTCTCATCCATTCTGCATTAAACTATTTCCCATGCCTAAAATGTCTTTTTTCCCATTCGTACATATCCGAATTCCTACTTCTGTGCTGTAGGGCTTGGCTCAACTACACCTGCCTTTAGTGAAACTTTTTTCACCTGCACAATTGGTGATAATTTTAGTCTCCTCAAGACTCCCACGGGGTTACCTCTGTTGTGACACTTGAGAAACAACCTGACACTCCCAACTACTTTTTGTTTTTCTTCCTTAGGGGCTCATTAGGCAGAAGCCATGTGTGAGTTATCTTTTTTCCTCTATAGAAAGCACCAGAGACCGCCCACGTAATGGAAGTTCCAAAATAAAGAATTCTGAACGACTGAAAAAGACAGGGAATGCAAACACGTTACCTGTTGCTTTTTGCACTTTCTGCAGTACGCCACGGCAGGAAACCAGACACACCAGGTGGTAGAGGTTCAGGAGCATAACATTCTTTACCAGCAGAGTGTTTCCTTCCATTACTTACAGGTTTCTTTGTGGCCAAGCCTATGTTTGAGAAAGCATGAAAAGAAGGAATCAAGATGCACCAAAGGTCTACAAAGCAACTGTCACACGTGTACACTTTGAAAGGAATCAAACAGGCACTTGACAATGATGCCAAGGCCATTAAAAAGAGGATCGTTTTGTACAAAGGTTTTACATAAGCCAGCATTTTAAAAAAATGTAAGTTCTCTACAGTAACAAGTTATTTTAACTAAAACAAAAGTATTGAGATGTGCAGAAATGCAAAAATAAATTTTTAAAAAATCCCAAAGTATGATCCATTTTATGTATCATGCAGAAACCCTCGAGTTTATTGAATCTTTGAACACCTTTGGCATTTCTGAATCTCAAGGACAGAGAAACACAGATACACCCATGACTTTTGCCAAACAGAATCTTCAGAATTAGACCAAAATTTCAATTTAAGATGAATTTTTCTATGTAAAAACAATAAAAGTTATAAGACTGAAAGTTGCTGGGTGGTAGGTGAGTCAATGTTACTCTCCTATAAGCCTGTCAACCTTCACTTTTCCTTTGATTTCATATAGAAAACACACAAAAAAACACAAATGAAACCCACTGGATAAAAGAGTGAAATGTGGAGACTTATCCTATATTTCAGTAGTAAAGAGGCAAGTATCTTTATATGAAATATTTGGTTGCAAAAACTAGACCTACGTGTTAATATTTTATTTAGAACAAGCCATATATTAAAATTCACATTTAAATATTAAATCTGAATTTCCTGAAAAAAAAAATCATAGGTTAAAATGGTTATATTTATCCTTCAAATCTACTATATTTTATGTTATTTTATTTATTTATTTTAATAGATCTTTATTGGAGTATAATTGCTTCACAATTCTGCGTTAGTTTCTGTTGCACAACAAAGCAAATCAGCCATATGCATACACATGTCCCCATATCCCCTCCCTCTTGAGCCTCCCTCCCACCCTCCCTATCCCACCCCTATAGGTCATCGCAAAGCACCGAGCCGATCTCCCTGTGCTTTGCTGCTGCTTTCTACTACATTTTAGCAGCATTAGGATGGAGTGTAAAATAGAGTGTATGTGGTAATATAGGATAAATATTTCATAGAGTGTAGCTTATTGATAATCACCACATGAACCTGTGTGATTTACATGCCTCTTAAAAATATATAGGAGCTCAGTTCATTTTGTGCTATTTTATTGTGTTTTTTAACTTAATTACCCTCAAAAAAAAATGTTTGTATGCATGTGGTTTGTATGTGTATACCCTTCCTTTACTTTCAGAAACTAATGCAAATATATTTGTATTAAAAATTTTTTTAATTACACTTTTCTTGTTAGAATATAAAAAATTTTCTAATAAAAGTTCCCATTTTTTTTTAGGCATACATAATTACAACATAAATGTGACACAATTCACACCATTATTTCACCCCTATACTCACCTGGATCTAAGTGTATACCCAGATATTGATTGGGCTTACCTCTATGTCTCCAAATAACTGAGGCAAATACAAAAAAAAGCCCTAGAAATAAAATTACTCTTAAAATAGCTCAATGAGCTTGTATACTTCAGTTACATTTCCACCTTGTTTAATCACGCTAAATAAAACAAAAAATTTTAATTGTTTTATTCTCATTCCATGATGCCCTATTATATACCACCAGGTACTAATATTATAGAATTCCTAATATGTTTTACATATACATGTTTTATTTATATATATTTCCATTTCTAATATTATAGAAAAAGTCAACTTAGCTATTTTAAGAATGCTTTACATATGATATAAATTTTTAATGATAATATGTAATTAGTGTGATATCTCAAATCTTAACTTCTTTGTATGTACTATTTGATTGTTAAAATATCACTGTCTTGAAATAACAATTGGCAGACAAATCATAAGCTTTTTTTTGACTTAATAAACACTCTTAACGACTTCTATTTAATACACTATTGCCCAAGCAAGTAGATTAACAGAGAATCAAAAACATACATCTTTAAGTAGGAAAAAAAAAAAGCTGTATCTATGAAGATGTTTACAATAGTTTATTATAGGTTATATCCAATATTTCACCAATATGAAAAATTGACCAACTCAATGAAACCTTGTGAATACAATGTTAAAAAGTTTAACTATGAATCATAAAATTTAAATTTAATATGAAAAGATAAGAATGGCTAATTATATTGAAGCTATGTGGAATTATGTTTGTAGATAACAGGAAGAGAAAATGAAAATGTAAATATTGCTTGATAGGATAATGAGATTACAGGTGATCTTTTAAATGTTTCATTGTTATGCTAATACAATACCTTTAAAACACCTAAAAATCTTCAAACAACACATTTTTTAAAAATTGTGGTAAAATACACAAAACAGAAAATTTATCATTTTAACCATTTTAAAGTGGACAGTTCAGTGATATTAAGTCAACAAATTTTTAAAATTTTCAGATGGCACCTGAATAAAAGATGTGTTGTCCATTGGTGATTTTAATGTATATGGTATATAACTAAAGTCACCACAAAACTTTTTCTGGGAAATTGGCAGATCGTAAATATAAAAAAATTATTTTGCTTTATATTAAACCTTATTGTTTTACTGTTTCAAAATTCAAATTTACTCACAAGGAAGAGTCAGTTTCATATTAGATTTGGTTTAACAAGTGCTGCTCCTGCTCTTCATTCTTATCACCAAAAAAGGAAAAGACTATTTGTGACTAACGATAATATGTTCCAGAAAATTAAAAGTTAAGGTCTCTTAGAAACAATACAAACATTATCAGAAGTGAATTATAGCAAATTTGTATATTCAGGAGAACATGAAACTTATACCATTGATTGTTAAAGGGTTTTAAAAGCTTTTTATTACATTTGGTAACAAAATTATAGGCTTAGTTGTAAAATCCTGGGTTAACTATCATTTGGAAAATTAAATATACATTACAGTAAACATTTAGAAAATGTTTTTCTAAAATGTTCCATCTAGGTCAATAAACTTGTCTGTAGAAATCTTTTATAAGGATAATACATATTTCAACTTTTTTTTAATCATTGAGAGAAACAAGATATTGCCTGACTCAAAAATTTCAGCAAGAATTTCTAAGAAAGAAGCAGGGAACAATGGGAAGGTTGGAACTGGGAAGAAATTTTGCTTCCTATAGCACAAAAGGTAATTCTTCATATAAAAAAACAAAATCATCCCTCAAAAGCACCACTACTAAAATTATCATCAAAGTGCACCCCAAATTTCAATTGCAAAGTATTAGAAGTAATCATCAACCAGGAAATATTTTCAAAATAACAAACTTTTTATGAAATCCAGACAATAATGTTGGTTAATATTAACATCTCTTTAAATTCATTTATTATATCTGTATTCTATAAATTCTCATAAGTATCAAAATAATTATAGGCCTCCTAATATGCATGTGGTTAATATTGGCTGTTTTAATTTTAGCACACTGGAAAACATAAGGGGTATAAGTTCTAGTAGCGTTAAAAAAAAGAGTTACCAATTCTAATAGTAGCTTTTCCTTTTCGACCACTTCCCAGAATTATAGTTCTCTTTTTCTGTCTAGCAGCTTTGGATGGTTCCTTCACTGATGGAGAAGTTATCCGCTGGTACTGAGAGAGAAATGATAAATATGCCATTTAAGCTACAGGTAATTTATGAAGGTTTGATCTTAATTGGAAAATAAGATACTTTAAGTTAATAAAAGGTTTTCAATCTGCATTTCTGGGAACCTAAATTAAAGCATCACACGACATTTTCAAAAACAGAAAAGCCATTTCATTTGACTAAAAACTTAGTTTTAAGATGGTAGAAAGTACCTTGATAATTTTCTTTTAAGAAAGAAAGAAAAACAAGCCATTAAAGAGAAATTCTTCTGAGAGAACTAAAACATGTTACATACCTCTGACTTGGCACTCCTTCCATTCTGGAGACCTTTATTGATAACTGCTTTCATCACAGAATGATCTAAAGTAAAATAAATTGAAACTAGAGTAATTATTTCCCAATGAGTGGCTATTTCCATTTAAAACCAAAAGCCAACTAATTATTGCTTTTCCCATAAAATTAAATATGAAATCTATATTACGTAAGTATACACTTATTTCCCCCTTTGTGTATTCTAACTTCTTCCTCAAAAACCTAAGATGCCATCTTGCAGACTGCCCCCAGTGGCTACTATTTTGGCCGCAGCAAAGGTCAACTTTAAATATTTTGCATCTAAAGTGGCTTTGGATACCTTTGGATACAAAGTACAGTCTGAGCACTGTCCAGACACTTAGATACCTAAATGGGTATCTAAGATATCAAACCAAAGTCCTGATATTCCCTCAAAAGCTGCTCCTCCCATCAGCTCCCTTCTTCTAAGTGATACCACCCAGTTGCACACATAATCATCAACGACTTGTCTCCTTGTTACTATTTCCTTCACACCTCACCTCTAATCTATCTGCAAGTCTTGTTAGCTACACCCTCAAATCACAGCCTGAATTCAACCACTTTTCACTTGCTCCAAACTTCCAGCCTAAGCAAAGCCATAAACATCTCTTATTTGGACCACTGTGATAGTCTCCTAACTGGTCTCCCTGTTTCTCTTTTTTATCCTCCCAAGTCTATTCTCTATACCAGGTCACCTTATTCAGATACTATTTGGATCATGCCTTTTTCCAGTTCAAAACCCTCTACTCATTTAGAATAATCCACATCTTTACTCTGGCCTTCAAGACTTTACAAGATCAGACCCCTGGCTAGCTCCTTGGCTGCATGTCATACCACACTCTTCTTCACTCAGTACTCTGGCCATGTTGGCCTCCTTGCTTTTCCTTAAATACTCTACCCACCTACATGCCTGCATACACATTGCCTCCTTGTCCTGGAATGTGCTTACCCCAGATCTTCCATGGCTTGCTCCTCTCTTCATTCAGGTCTCCGTTCAAATGCCACTTCTCCAGTGAAGCTGTCCCCTAACAAACCTATCCAATGTAGTCCTACCTGCCCCTCCTCACTCTCGTTACATTACGATATTTCTGCACTTCCTACTATCTAAAATTATATTACTTATCTGTTTACTCATTTCTATCTGAACTCCTTCACTAGAATGTAAGCTCCACGAGGGCAAGACTTTTGTCTGTCTGGTTCACTGCTTTATCCCTAGTGCCTAAACCCGTATCTGGCACACAGAAGATACTTAAAAAATTACTTGTGGAACTGACAAATGAATAAAGTACTCCTTGCAAGAATTCACAGGTTGCACAAGAAGGAAATAATGCTCTTGGTAGAAGCAGGCTTAGTATCTAGGTTCACCTCTATTCAGAGTAGAGATAAGAACAATTTAAAGGTATAACTCACTTTAATTAGTACATTATCTGCTAAAAACATAAGGGAAGTGCAACATTATAAAAGTACAGTTGACGCTTGAACAACATGGGTTGGAACCTCACGGGTCCATTGACACACGGATATTTTTCAATAAATACGTACTATCGTCCTACACGAGCCAAGGTTGGTTGAATCCACAGATGCGGAACCACTGACTATAAACTTATACCCAGATTTTCAACTGCGTAGGGGTCGGCACCCCTGACCCCCACGTTGTTCAAGGGCTAACTGTATATGATGAGGAAAGTTCAACACATTAAGTTTTAAAAATTGTCAATACGTGAACAAATTATTTTTGTTTTGCTATGTGTTTATCAATTAAAAAAAAACGTGACCACATATCAACAAGTGGATTTTTTCTTATATCCAAAACGACCAGAGTTCTGCTGGTTTCAAGGGTCTTTAGTAAAGCCTTTGCTCCTTCACTGGTGAGGCCACACTGCTGCAGGTCAAGTGCTTTCGATGAAAGACAAAAGGTCACTTGCTAACTCTATACAGATTTAACATATAGACAACTCTCATTTTCTCACATGTGGAAGAGGCCTGCACAAGACCAGCCATGGCAGGTTTGTAATTTTGGGTACGGAGAAAAACAGAAACATATACGTACACACATAATGCATAATCCAATTTAAAAACCTCTTCTTGGAATGTTCATTGCAGCTCTATTTACAATAGCCAGGACATGGAAGCAACCTACGTGTCCATCGACAGATGAATGGATAAAGAAGATGTGGCACATATATATACAATGGAATATTACTCAGCCATAAAAAGAAACAAAATTGAGTTATTTTTAGTGAGGCGGATGGACCTAGAGTCTGTCATACAGAGTGAAGTAAGTCAGAAAGAGAAAAAGAAATACCGTATGCTAACACATATATACAGAATTTTTTTTAAAAAAATGGTTATGAAGAACCCAGGGGCAGGACAGGAATAAATACGCAGACATAGAGAATGGACTTGAGGACACGGGGAGGGGGAAGGGGAAGCTGGGACGAAGTGAGAGAGTGGCATGGACATATATACACTACCAAATGTAAAATAGATAGCTAGTGGGAAGCAGCCGCATAGCACAGGGAGATCAGCTCGGTTCTTTGTGAACACCTAGAGGGGTGGGATAGGGAGGGTAGGAGGGAGACGCAAGAGGGAGGAGATATGGTATATATAAATGTATAGCTGGTTCATTATGTTACAAAGCAGAAACTAACACACCATTGTAAAGCAATTATACTCCAATAAAGAAAAAAACAAAACAAAACAAACCTCTTCTTGGATGTGCAATGATAACCCTGCCTTTAGCACCAATAAATCATCCAACATATTTTACAATTACAGAACTGAAGAATAACTATATATAACCTATGAGCAAAAAACATCACAAAATGAATCTCAGTTCAGAATTAGCAAGGGTGGCAGTGGCAGTGTAAACCTCACAAGCAAAAACTGGTGGAGCTCAGAAATGCACTACATTCTTTTGATCATGATCTTGAGCTTCAAATCACACTTGAAACTAGTTAAAAGGGGAAAACAAAATAAAATAGAAGAAATGTAACGACTGTTAGTTTTAGAGCAAAAAAGACAAGTCTAAGAGGATACACATAATAACAAATTCAAAGAATGTATGAATAGAGACTACATACTAAAAACCTATCATGAAAGTATGATGGTCAAGAACTCTCTGAGTAACAGGTCAGACAAAAACTAGAACAAATGATCATGAATTCTAGTAGTTCTGGCGCTGAACGACCTACTCATTTAAACCAAAGGGATCATCACAAAAGCACAGGTATTAAAAAATATTACATGAAAGGAAACTATCATGAGTCATCTTTTTAAGTGTTGTGTGGACCATCACATTAAAATAACTGGAGTCTTTCAACACCCCACAACACACAGAAATAGCAAGTCAGACATATGGATCTGACAGGATATGATACAACCCTTACAAACTCTCACTACAGAAGAATGGACACAGGGTGTAATTAACCAACTAGCCAAATTAATACAAACATCCAGTAAACCTCACGAGTAAATCAAATGAATACAAAATAAAACAAACTGTGGTTATTCTCCTATCAGATTAAACCAAGGCTTTTAAAGGCTTTTATTCTGTAATAAAAGCCTTTAAAATGTGTATACCTTTTTGATCCAATGACTCCCTAAGAATTTAACCAAAAGGAATAGTCAGAGATATAGGTAAGGATATATATCAGAGTATTATTTGTAACTGAAAAACTGGACATAGCTTATATACAAGAATGGATAAGCTATGTGTACTGTGGCATATTCATATAATGGAACACTGAACAGTCCCAAAAAATGATGCAGTAGATGCAAATTTACTGACTTGCTAAAATGCTCATACTAAATTAACGGAAAAAAGTTATAAAATTTGGAGTAATCCCACTTGCATGAAAAAGGCAGAGGTACTCATTTTTGTAGTTTTACAGTTTTTTGAAAGTGCTACAAGCCAGTGTTTGTGTGAGGCAGGCTTCACATCCACTGTTGGGGTGGACTACAAATTGGCATAGCATTTCTGGGTGGTAATTTGGCAATGTGTATGAAAAGTCTTAAAAATATGTCACACTTAGCCATTCCACTTCTAGTACCTTATTCTACAGAGGTAATCCCAATGGACACACAGATGTATATACACCGTATTCACATTGTTTCTGACAGGGAAAAGCAAACTGTCTAAATCTAATTGCAAAGTACTGATTAAACTATGGGACATCAATACGATGGAATACTACATGATACATCATTAAGCGAAAAAAGCAGGAATATGAAACAGCAAGTATACTACAATTCTATTTCTGTAATCAGTAAGTGTACAAATATATTTATAGAAAAATAAAAGACTGAAAGTGTATGCACCAAAATGAACAGTGATTATGTCTGGGTATTAAGATGACAGGTAATTTTTCTCTTGTTACTCTGTATTTTCTATAAAGAATATATGCTGGCTTCCCTGGTGGCGCAGTGGTTGAGAGTCTGCCTGCCAATGCAGGGGACACGGGTTCGAGCCCTGGTCTGGGAAGATCCCACATGCCGCGGAGCGACTGGGCCCGTGAGCCACAATTGCTGAGCCTGCGCGTCTGGAGCCTGTGCTCCGCAGCGAGAGAGGCCACTATGGTGAGAGGCCCGCGCACCGTGATGAAGAGTGGCCCCCGCTTGCCACAACTAGAGGAAGCCCTCGCACAGAAACGAAGACCCAACACAGCCAAAAATAAATAAATAAAAATAAATAAATAAATAAATAAATGCCTTTAGAGACTATATTAGTTTAAAAAAAAAAAAGAATATATGCAACTCTTAGAGAAAGTTTAAAAGCAACATAAAAGCTAACAGAAAAATGAGGCTTTAAAAATAAATCCTATCACAACAGTATCATGCCAAAAGCTAAGCATATCTCATATTAAAAATTCAATACTTTCAATTTTAGAATTTACCTCTAAGCCATAAATCCTCACTAAGAGATTCTGCCAAAGCACTTGCACCCAGGTCACCAATGAGCGTGCTGCAGTTCAGAGTGATGCGCCTCAAACCAGCCATACAGTCAAGCTCAGGTCTCCTGGAACGAAGACTCTCAGCCCAGGTTGCTTCATGCCTTCTGGTAGTCTGATACTTCAAAGATTTAATGGGATGAAATTACGGTGCTTGAATAAGGAAACAGGGTGTGCCTACTGAGTATGGCTTATTATGTCACAGATTTATACACACACATATCAAGCATATATGGCAGGGGAATCAACCTGAGAAATTAAACAGTCAGTTCTGCTTTACGAGTCCAGTGACCCAGATTCTAGTCGGTCAGTGATTAGATTCCAGCCACTGGATGACCTGCTTTTGAACAGTTATGTAAAGTTGGACAACTCAATTACAGTCTATGAATTCTTTTCCTTATCTTCTAAGTCAGGGGACTGGTTCTAAATTCTATCGTTGCTGAGGCTCTAAATGTCATCATTCTGTCCTCCAATGGTCTCCAAACACCTGACTGGGCAACCCATAAGAAAACTTTTTAATATGCATCTTATTTATTAACAAATTATATACATGAAGTTCTATACATATAATTTATGTACATTATAAACTACACAGATATTTTTTAAATGATACAAAGGTAAATAGGTTCTAATATTTTCTTTTCCTAACTCCTAAGGCATTATTTTATTTATTTTTTAAAAATATTTATTTGTTTGTTTGTTTGTTCGTTTGGCTGTGCCGAGTCTTTAGTTGCGGCATGCCGGATATTTTAGTTGTGGCATGTGGGCTCTTAGTTACGGCATGTATGTGGGATCTAGTTCCTTGAGCAGGGATCGAACCCAGGCCCCCTGCATTGGGAGCGCACAGTCTTAACTGCTGGACTGCCAGGGAAGTCCCAGGCATTATTTTAAAAACTATATTTACAAAATGGATCTCACATGCTACCTAGGGTATGCACACAAGCTTTAGAGGCCTGGACTATGCAGAGCCAGTTGGATGCACCTTGGGAAAATAATGGTTTGACATTTAACCACAAGTATTGTCTTAAAGACATTCAATTCTTTTTTTTTTTCCTTTTCTTTTTTTAAATTTATTTATTTATTTATTTATTTTTGGCTATGTTGGGGCTTCGTTTCTGTGCGAGGGCTTTCTCTAGTTGTGGCAAGCGGGGGCCACTCTTCATCGCGGTGCGTGGGCCTCTCACTATCATGGCCTCTCACTATCGTGGCCTCTCTTGTTGCGGAGCACAGGCTCCAGACGTGCAGGCTCGGTAGTTGTGGCTCACGGGCCTAGTTGCTCCGCGGCATGTGGGATCTTCCCAGACCAGGGCTCGAACCTGTGTCCCCTGCATTAGCAGGCAGATTCTCAACCACTGCGCCACCAGGGAAGCCCCAAGACATTCAATTCTTTATATCATAAAATAAATTTTGGTAACAGGGAACACTGACTTTAAATGAAAAAAGTCTTGTTACATTCTTGAAAAAATAAAAGACTCAAAGTGCCTTTGACACTCTAAAAGTAAAATCATTAGTGTCATTTTTCTATTAACAATAACTTATAAACGCTCCAAGCAGAAATAACAGCAATCACTTACACAGTGCTTAGTATGTGCCAGGCACTATTTATATAAATGAGTTCATTTAAACCTCATAATGAGGCACAGACGTTAAGTGATTTGTCCATGGTAACTAGCTATGAAATGGGAGAAAGGGCATTTGAACCTAGGCCATTTGGCTTAGGCACCCAAGTTCTTGACTGTTTTCTACCCCAGGGGTCAATGGACTTGCCCTATATAGGCTCAAAGAATTTTTCAGTTTTTAAAATCTAAATTTAAACATTTCCAGCTTTGTGGGCTATACAGTTTCTGTTACAACTACCCTACCCCACTGGCATAGGGTGAAAGTAGCCACGACTACCATGTAAACAATGGGTGCACCTATGTTCCAAAAAAAACTTTCTTTACAAAACCAGGCGACAGGCTGGATCTGGCCCACCAGCCATAGTTTACCTATCCTTGATCTGTATCACCAAACTATTAAAAAGGCTTCATGTCAAATTATTAAATAACTTTAGGCCTAAATACAGTAATTATAACCACTGTAAAGTTATTAAGGCATTATTTTAAAAACTGTATTTACAAATCGCTGATGTAGTGATTTTTATTAGTTTATAAACTACAGCAGCTAATAAACAGTTGATTTACTTAAGTCTTGAAGACTATAATGGCATAGTTTCTTCACAGTATCACAATCAACGTTTTCAGTAACTAAAAATACATAAAAGTATTATTATGTATTATATATTAAATCTCTTATTTCTAAAATTAAGTGGACTATCTTTACTAAATGGTAGAATCCCAAACTAAAAACTGGTCACATTCTGTCAACAAAACGAAAGCTGCACTCACATGTATCAAAAGACAAAAATTAACTGCCATCTGGGTCAATGTATTAATGTGCTTCAATGACATATGTTTTCATGAAAGTTTAAACATAAAATCACCTTTAAGATCTTGGCCATGTGATCTGCTCCCTGCCATGTCAGATTACACCCCGTGAAGTGTACTGTCTTAAGAGTGATAAGAGTTCTTTATACCTTGACAAATAACTAAAAGGAAAAAAAAAACCACACACACAAGATGAAGAGCCTATACATTTGTAAATCTTGACTTATTTGCTTTTCTTGAGTCAATTGGAGGTTTATAGCCACAGTCTTAAAATCATTAACTACAATCTTCCCAAACAGGTAATTGACGAACTGATGCATTCTAAAACTTGTCAGTAACAAAGTGTTATTCCAGTTTACAGCAACAGTTTAATTCTATTTAGATACTAAAACTGAATACACTGAATACTGCAAACTTTATTCCCAACCACTCAGTAAAATACTACATACCTTTTGAGACATAGGAAAAAAAAGAAACACCTAAAAAGCATAAGACTCTTCCTATTTTAATTTCCAATGATACATCCCAATCTTGATTACCAATCAGCGATTTAAATGTCAACTATAAACCCAGTATTTTATTAGCTGCTATGCAGTATACTAGAGCAATAGAAGAGAGAGGACCTCAAACCCTCTGTTCCCTCAAATTGAAAGGCAGGCTTCCTGACCCCTCCAGACCACTACTGGACACAGGGAACACACACTAATGTTTCAGGACCCCAACCAACAGTCACCTGCTTTGTGATTACTTCCGTGACACACCCTCACCAACACCACTGAATTTGCTGCTTCTACGGGACGTTACATTTATTTCCTATTTTAACACATACCACAGTGCATTACAATTATGATTGCAGATACATGTTCTAACAATTTAAAGAGAATGATGACTTTTTTGCTCTTTACATCTTGCTATTTCCCTTCCCATAATATTTCTTGAAGAGAAACCATAAAAATATAAAGAAACACAAAAAACAGAAAATACAAAAAAATGTGTGTTTTGTGGCTTAACACAAACGTAAGTAAAATTAGTTCTGACAGCATCCAGCATGACAAACTTCCACGGTACAAATGACAATGGACCAAGGTTTCAGCAGGTACAGGAGACAATCCAGGCATGAACAACACCAAGACAATCCAGGCATGAACAACAACTAAGAAAAGGTAGACAGGAAGTGACATGGTGTGTAGGAAATCACGAGACCAGTCTGATGGGAAGAGACTTAAACAAGACTGAAACTCACTTTCTAAACCTCCATCTCCAATTGGACAATTCGCAAGACACAGGTGCACCAAACTGGCTGATTTATTCAATCCCTTTAATGGGGAGAACAAGTTTAAACTTTTATTGGTTCAGTTTGCCCCAAAAGCAACTATCAAATATCGGCAGGACACAATGAAGTCTTACTTTTGTTAACATAGTTAAGTCTCTCTCTCTCAGAACTAGCCCATTTAGCTCCAGGTTCCTTAGCGCACCCGACGCACTTGCACGGCATTTAAGAGCTTTACACAACTGGAAGGTCACATCTTTATTTCTTATTGCAGGAACACGACTTCTGTAAACTTTATTTCTGTCACAACCTAAACCAAAATTATTGTAAAATGAGTGATTTAAACGTTTTATCATTAAAAAGCATCTAAAAAAAAAAAAAAAAAGCATCTGCTCTGTGCTAAGGATTAGAAATGACTCCTGCCCTTAAAGCCTTCACTAAGGAGGGACATGTATAAACTCAAAATTTCAATCACATGAGATAAAGAACCATAACCTTTATGCACAGAGGTTCCTATGGAGGTAAAAAGTTATATCTGACGGCTTCATGATAACCCTGAAGTAGAATCTAGAAAGAAGAGACTATGCACAGTTGGAGTAGGAGGTGCAGTAACTGCACAAGGAGCATCCGTGCAAAGACACTCAAGCCTGACACCTGCTGGGCACTGTAAATACTGCAGGTGGGGATGACTAAAGGCCAGGGGGCCAAGTGTGAGAACAGACAGAAATGAAAATAGAGATGTTGGTCAAAGCAAGCCTGGGAGACAGCATGGCTTGTATCCCACAGGTGATGAGGACTGGGGCTACCGCTGGCTGAGTAAGGGTGCCTCCGCTGATTAGAAAAAGGTGCCCCGCTGCTGAAGGACCGATTAGATAAAGGGAGTGATCCCAAAAAGCTCCCCTTCCTCAGGGCCAAAGAGCCCCAGGAGGCTTGGCCAAGCACAGTTCAGACTACACGCCTCTGGGCAGAGCACACGCTGGGCGGCTAGTACGCACTAACTCTGTGTGGACAAGCCATTAGCAGCATTATTTTAGGCGTATCTTTTCATGTTAGAAGATCACTCAACCCGAGTAGGCAGATGAACTTAGAGGAACAGAGCCCAGGAGCCGCGAAACCACCCAGGAGCTTCTGCCATAGTCCGGGCAAAATGGAATATGGATGAAGAAGCAAATTTAGGAGGAGGCCAAAATCTACAAGCTAGACCCACTGCATGCAAGACATAAAGAAAGGTCAGTGAAGGAACTCTGAAGAGAATGGGCTCTGCAATAAATTGTTCTTACATTCAATGTAAAATATTAGGCAAAATTAAGTACACTGGCCTTTAAGGTCCCTTCCAGCTATAATTTCTTTTGATTTCTAACTTATTACTCTGGTTAAGTAAAGTCCCTTCAGAGGGACAGAACAGTTCCTACACCTGAATGGGATGCAAAGAATAATCTGACTTCTCTTCACCAGGGGATGAGTTGAACTGTCTTTGCGGAAGAGATAACAGATGGTGTGAACCCCAGATCCTAGAAAAGGGCCAGGCACACGGTAAGTATTCAGCTTTTTGAAAACAAATGAAAAATAATTTCCTCTCGTAGATCTTCACACCCTTCCTCTGCTGGCTATTTTCTCTCAGCTTATAAACATCCTCAAATATACCCACTTAAAAAACTCTCAGACCTATGATTCTTTGGATCTTCTTGTGGGTAACCTAAGTCTCTCCCATGCCTTCAAATACCTGTCCTCCCAAAAAGCCCAGATCTGTACCTTGGGCCCAGACACGTCTACCAGGCCCCTCTAAAGCACTGAAGATGAAGTAAGATCCTCTCCCCACCCCAATCCCTTCCTACTGTGCTCTGTATCTCACAAAAAGATGCAGCTGTAAACTGTCACCCACGCTTGCTGCCCTCCCTTTTCTAACTGGTCACCAGGTCTCATGCATTCTCTCTCGGATCTCCAAAATCCAGTCCAACCTTTTATAACTTAAGTGGGACCCTTAGATTACAATTCACCCTGCACCCAATCAACTGCCTTCCACATGGAGGTCCAAGTGAGTCTCTAAACCAGAAGTCCATCTCACTGTTCTTTAGGGTTTCCCACAGCCTTCAGGATAAACATCCAAACTTCTGACAGGACAAACAAGGCCCCTTTCTGTTGGGCCCCACTAGCTTTCCAGTATCAACTCTCATTTCTTTCCCAAACCCTGAGTTCCACTCCCGTACCTTAGTTTTGCCATATTTTCTTCTGTTTCTCAAACTTTGACACACACTGCTCCCTCGTGCCACCCCAGGAGCTTCTACATATCCTTAGAATGGATGGCACCTCCTCCAAGAAGCCTACCCTGAACTTTCCCTTCAAAGATTCTGTGCTTTGCAAAGGGGAAAGGTCAGGGGGAGGGATAAATTAGGAGTTTGGGATTAACATATACACACGACTATATACAAAATAGGTAATCAACAAGGACCTACTGCATAGCACAGGGAACTCTACTCCATATCCTGTAACAACCTGTATGGGAAAAGAATCTGAAAAAGAATGGATATACGTATAACTGAATAACTTTGCTGTACACCTGAAACTAACACAATACTGTAAATCAACTATACTCCAATATAAAATAAAAATTAAATTAAAAAAAAAAAGATTCTGTGCTCTGTAGCACCAGAACTCACTTCTTTCAGAGCACTGACTACTGTGCTTGTGTTTACTTGCCACCCAGTAGAAGGGGAGATGACCTAGGGCAGAAGCATTGTCTCCAGCAGCCGTTAGTTCTGACAAGTCATTCAAGTGCCAGGATACTTTACACACATAACCTGCTTAATTAATTCTAAGAACCCACAGAAAGAGTGGTTTTTAATGTCATTTTACAAGTGTGGGGATTGTAGTGCAAAAGAAACCTGCCCAGGCCACAGAGAGCGTAAGCCCTGGAATTCAAACCCTAAGCTGCCTTCACACCGGTGCTCTTTCCACTATATGATACGACTATTGAAAAAAAATTTTTTTTTTCCTGAGCCCTGTTTTAATGGAAAGGAAATGAAGCTGGGATATATCAATTTCCTAATCGCTTTGGTCTGTACCAGGCAAAAGTCATTCAACAGACCAGGTAACATCTGTGCAACAATTAACGATGCTCCAAACTGTGCTAAGTGTTCTACATTGTAGAGTCTACAAGCATTAACAGAGTGAGTCCTTGTAACCGCCACAGAGAGTGAGTCCTGTTCAGCCCATGCTACAGATGAGAACACTGAGACCCAGAAGCCTTAAGGCACTCCGCCGGGGTCACCGAGCCGGCAGGAGTCCTCGGCCGCACGCCCCGTCTAGTGCACGCACACCCGGGCACTGGGCACCGGTTCTAGTGCCCACCCTCCACCTTGCACCATCTAAAACCCCGCTTCGCAGCGCCCACACGAGAGCCCCTGGAAGCGGGAACTACAAACCTGTCTCACCAAGCCGTGGTTGGAAGAAGCTCTGGATACAGATCAGCGGCAGAGGGTGCTCAGGAGCGGCGTCCAGTCCACCCCGCGGAGGCGGTCGGCGTTAAGTCCAGCAGGCCCTCCCGCAGGGAAGCGCGCACTGCGGGCAGAGGCACCGAATCCTGCAGCGCGCGCAGGTCCTCACAGCGCTGGAAGAAGTCGGCCGCGCTGTCGCAGAGCAACTTCACCGAGTGGTCATGGCCCGAGCGCGGCCTCGGGGACGCTGGCTGCGGACACGATGCCCACACCCGCCTGGGGGTCCCGGCTGGCGTCCCCGCCCCTCAGGAGCCCCCTGCCCGGTGGCTGCGGACGGTGGACCCCCGTCGCAGCCAGAAGACGCAGGGCCACGGGCCCCAGCTAGGCCGGCCCCTCGATGCCGCGCTCCCGCGCCCCCTCCCACGCCTCCTCGCGCGCCGCATCGCCGGCCGTTGGCGCCTGTCTCATCGCCCTCCGCGCCGCGAGGCTGCGGTTCAAGCCTGCGGGCGGCCCCGTGGGGGCGGGGCTCGTGGACGTCAGCACGCTCGCCATGCGTCCGCACGCAGCCCCCCTCCCATGGGGACCTGGCCTGAGGAGTAAACTAAATGTAAATGAATTAAACAATACAATCAAAAGGCAGATATTGTCAAACTGAGTTTTAAAAAATGTTTTCTATAGGAGACAGTCCTTGGATTCAAAGGTCTAATGCGTACAAAGTAAAAGGGTGAAAAAATATACATCATGCAAATAGAAACCATAAGAATGCTGAAGTGGCTATACTAATACCAGAAAAAATAGACTTTAAAACAAACAAAAAAGTTACTAGATATGAAAAGGGACATTTTATGATAAAAAAAAGGGAAGATACAAAAATTATTAACATATGTGCCCTGAATAAGATAAAACCAAAATACATGAAGAAGAAAATACCAAAATACATGAAGAATTGAAGGAAGAAATAGATAATTCCACAACATTAGGTAGAGGCTTCAGTACTCCACGGTCAATAATGGATAGAACAATTAGGCAGAAGATCAACAAGGATATAGACGACTTGGAAAACGTTATGAATTAACAAGACCTAATAAATGTCTACAGAACACTCAACCGAATAGTAAAATACACATCCTTCTCAACATGTGAAACGTTTTCCAGCATAGATGACATGCTAGGCTATAAGACAAGAGATTGAAACCCATCTCAGCATCCTGGCCGTCAGCTCTCACTCCCAGCTCCACACCCCCATGTACTTCTTCATCACCACCCTGTCCTTTGTTGACATCTGTTTCACTTCCACCACGGTCCCAAAGATGCTGGTGAACCTCCAGGCACGGAGCAAATCCAACACTTATGCAGGCTGCCTCACCCTGCAAAAAATACCAAGATGTATTTTTTCTTGGTTTTTGGAGGTATGGACACTTTTCTCATCACTGTGATGGCCTAAGACAGATTTGTGGCCATCTGTCACCCCCTGTACTACACAGTCATCATGAGTCCCTGGCTCTGTGGTCTGCTGGTTCTTGTGTCCTGGTTCATCAGCTTGTCAAACTCCCTAATCCAGAGTCTCTTGATGTTGCAGCTGTCTTTCTGTACCAACTGGGTCATTCCACACTTTTAATGTGGACTTTCTCAGGCCCTCACACTTGCCTGCTCAGACACACTGGTCAATTACATCCTGCTATATATGGTGACTGGATTTCTTGGCATTGTTCCCTTCTCAGGGATCCTTTTCTCCTACACCTGAATTGTCTCCTCAATCCTGAGAATCCCTTCAGCTAATGGGAAACATAAGGCATTTTCTACCTGTGCCTCTCACCTGTCCGTGGTTTCTTTGTTCTATGGGGCAGGCCTTGGTGTGTATCTCAGTTCTGATTCATCTTCCTGGAGAGGCATGATTGCCTCAGTGATGTACACTGTGGTCACCCCAATGCTGAACCCCTTCATCTACAGCCTGTGGAACAAGGACATAAAGAGGACTCTACAAAAAGTTCTTGGGAGAACACTCTATATTCAGAGATGGGAACACTGGTCCAGGGGTTTTGAGTTGACAGTGGTAGCAGCAGTTAGCTAAAGGAATCCTGCCTCTTTTTAAAAAATTTTATTGAGGTATAGTTGATTTACAATGTTGTGTTAGTTTCAAGTGTACGGCAAAGTGAATTAGTTATACATATACATATATCCATTCTTTTTCAGATTCTTTTCCCATATAGGTCACCACAGAATATTGAATAGAGTCCCTGTGCTCTACAGTAAGTCCTTATTAGTTATCTACCTTATATATAGTAATGTGTGTATGTTAATCCTAATCTCCCAGTTTATCACTTCCCTCCACGTTTCCCCTTTGGTAACCATAAGTTTGATTTTGAGATCTGTGAGTCTGTTTCTGTTTTGTAAATACATTCATTTGTATCATTCTGTATTCGATTCCCCATATAAGCGATATCATACAATATTCGTCTTTCTCTGTCTGACTTACTTCACTTAGTATGAAAATCTCTAGGTCCATCCATGTTGCTGCAAATGGCATTATTTTGTTCTTTTTTATGGCTGAATAATATTCCATTATATATATATATATATATATATATATATATATATATATATCTCACATCTTCTTTATCCATTCCTCTGTCAGTGGACATTTAGGTTGCTTCCATGTCCTGGCTATTGTAAATAGTGCTGCAATGAACATTGGAGTGCATGTATCTTTTCAAGTATGGTTTTCTCTGGATATTTGTCCAGGAGTGGGATTGCTGGATCATATGGTAGTTCTATATTTAGTTTTTTAAGGAATCTCCATACTGTTCTCCAAAATGGTTGTACCAATTTACATTCCCACCAGGAGGGTTCTTTTTTCTCTACACCCTCTACCACCAGAAATTCTGCCTCTTAATCACATCGAGTTTTGTTTCTCATACATCCTCCATAAGTGACTTTGGTCAGAATTGCCTTGTGAATACTTTGTCTTAACCTCTTATGGTGATTGCTCTGTTAGCCTCAGTCCTGCTCTCTGCATCCCTCCTTTTACTTATCCATCACTGCACGTCAGGTTGGATATCCAGTCCTGCAGGTTGATACCAGCCACTTCAAATACAGACTCAGAATCGTTGAATAAGAATAATGAAATAGTGCATTTTATCAATACCATTGCTAGTTCTTATCAAATTCATTTATTCGACAATACTTACTGAGCACCTTTGGTGTGCCAGGCTGATGCAAGTATCTGGAATACAGAAGTGAAGGGGGAAAAAAGACAAAAATCTTTGCCCTCATAGAGCTTAAATTCTGGATCTCCAAGTTTATCAGATCACGCTATATGTCCAAACAGAAAATACACTGATGGATGAATTATTTATTTAGTTATTGGCAAGGTTGAACTCTTCTCCATATATTTAGTATATTTGCAAAATAAGCTACGAAAATGTATCACTAGAGATAGAAAAACTGCATGGTCCAGAATATTAGAACTGATCAAGTGCTAGTAAGTTGTTGGCCCTAGTTGCCTCATTTTCAACGTGAATTTACCGAGGTTGAAGCACAAGATCCAGATGGTGATGAAATCTGGCTGAAAGGGGACATATCTTCAAGTATGGTGCCAGGGCAGAGTGCTGGATTACAATTCAGGAGGGTAGGAATTGAATCACAAAATTGCCACTCTCTAGGTACATGATGCTGAGCAGCTTCAAGGGATGCAGAATATCTTAAGACAACTGTATCTCTTGGTTAAGGTTTATTTTCATATCTACACGATAAAAAATTGGATGATGTGCTAAGTCTTTGGATGGTCGTGTTTGCCAAGGCACTGTAGGCAATGGCAAACATATACACATAAATATTCATCTCGGTAAAGAAGAATCTTTGTCTACTCTAGGATTGGAATCTGATGGAATCATCTTGCTACCAAGTAGTGTCCTTGAAAAATGTCACCATTTTGGAGAACAATAATGGGCTTCCAAAAGGGGGGCCCACCTCCCCCTTTAATTCCTTTAATCTCTAGGCTTTGAGACTGAAATCAGGCTTGGTTCTGGAAACTGCGAAAAGAAGCATGATTTTCAATCGTGGCAACTCACTTCTGCCTTTTGCTGAATTGCTCTTGATATTTTTGGTTATCTAAATCACACAATGCTCTTGATGTGTGCTCACCTACGATCTTACCATTCCAGATTTGTTGCCTTGACTCTCACTGTTAACGCTGTCATTTGAGTTTAGAACTCGAGTTACTTGTCAACATAATTTAAAACTGCTGCTTCAGTATGTAGGTTAGCTTACCAGACCATATTCAAAACCCAAAGAATTGCAAAGTTGGAACAACAGTGAAAATTTTGGATATCCACTGACTGAGACCACCTTAAGGCTCACCTCAGCTTCATTAAACTTTACACAAGTTTCTACCTGACTATCTGTTCCAGACCTCTCTTTTCTTAGAGCACTTACATTAGATAACTTTCAAATTCTTTCTCTGCTCCTTTCAAATTAGATAAATCTTCTCCAAGCTTCTTGTCCTTTTTACAACCCAAGAATGATTTTCTTAATGCCATCCCTTTGAAATGTAATCAGCAAGTAAGTTAGTTTCCCTATCTCTCATCTTCTGTGGGAGGGTAGGAGCTTAAATTCAAAAAGCAGCAATTAGCAAAAAGAGATGGCCTAATCCTATCAACCTCCCTCCCTCCCCTAATATCTTCCAGTATTTTTCCTTTAGCTTCCCCCAGCTTTAAAAATCCTCCCATCTTTTCTTTCAGTGGAGATAGGTTCAATCTCCTCCCCTATTGCAAAAATCTTGACTTCGATTGCAGTAGTGTTGGATAAAGTCTTCCTTACCTGTTGCACTATGATGCAATTTTCCTTTGGCACAATCAACAACTTTATAGATTTCATAACAAATTTCTATCAAGTATTGTTTAGGCAATGAAACTGTCCATTGTCTTGCCTGTTTAAATCAATAATATCACATCTCACGAAGGACGTTAGCCTGGAAGAGGAGGAAAACTCACTTTCTTGATGCATCAGTTTAACTTGGAATAGGATAGCTGAGGCAGCTTGTGCAAAGATTGACCCTCATAATACTCAAAATGTGTGAGTCACTCAGAAAGTAATAATAGTAAAAGGGGAGCAGAGACTAACTTGATGGAGAGAACATTAGGAGAATTTAGATGGGAGGTCAGGGAAGGCATCTTTAAGTGCTGATATTTAAGTAAAATGTTGAGTAGGAAAGAGGAAGAAAATTCTAGACATAGAGAAATACATGCAATGGTCTAGAGGCTGGAAAGAACATGGTCGGTTTGAAGAACTCCGAGAAAGCCAATATTTCTAGACAAGTGGATACTCAAGTTTATTGTGTAGTGGAATCACCTGGTGGGCTTGCTGAACTAGAGATACCTGGGTTCCAGCCACAGTGGTCTGATTCAGCAGGTGTGGTGTGGGGCCTGAACATTTGCATTTAGAAGTTCCCAGATGATGCTGATGGTGCTGGCCCATGGACCAGTGAGGGAGCTGGAAAGGGATGGAAGAGGCTAAATAATGAAGGGTCTTAGAACTTTGGCAGAGAGCTCCAATTTTATCTCAGGAGGAATAGAAAATGACTAAGAAGTTTTAAGCAAAGAAATCATAAGTTTTGGTTCCACCTAAAAAGTCAGTCTGGATGCCACATAAAGGGAGAGAAACTGAGTATTGAGAAGCCATTTAGGACACTCTTGCAAGAGCAAAATGGCTATATGAACAGTTTTTGAAGGATGGGGAAATTAAATCATGTAACTGAGGCATAGTTTTCAGATAATTTAATTGCTTTGATATGGGAGAAAGGAAACAAGGATCTAAGATGACAAAATTTGGGAGATTGCGTGACCTGGAAACGTTTAGGTTTCTCACCTGAAAATCTGAACAGCTACACGCTACTGAATTTTGACAATGGAAACAAGAAAAAAGTAGTATGTCTGCAAAATGAAGATAAAGCACCTTCTGCAAGTTGGTGTCACCTGTCTCTCCATTCTAATGGACAAGCCTTGGAGTGTTCCTCTCTTCTTCAGAAATATCCTCTTCCCAGAATGGCAGGAATGTACTCAGTGTTAAACACTGAGGTCATCCCCATAATCAACGTCTTCAAAATCTAATGAGGGGCTTCCCTGGTGGCGCCGTGGTTGAGAATCTGCCTGCCAATGCAGGGGACACGGGTTCGAGCCCTGGTCTGGGAAGATCCCACATGCCGCGGAGCAACCGGGCCCGTGAGCCACAATTACTGAGCCTGCGCGTCTGGAGCCTGTGCTCCGCAACAGGAGAGGCCGCGATGGTGAGAGGCCCGCGCACCACGATGAAGAGTGGCCCCCGCTTGCCGCAACTAGAGAAAGCCCTCGCACAGAAATGAAGACCCAACACAGCCATAAATAAAATTTAAAAAAATTAAAAAAAAAAAAAACCCATTTAAAAAAAAAAAATCTAATGAATGGAAGAACTTTGGGACCCTTATCAAATTTGTAACGAAAATCGGGAATGGGGAAGCAGGGAGTGCTTAGGGTTTGACAATTGACTCTAGAAATTTGAGGAGCAGAAATTTCAGGAGGATGACAGCAGACAAATAAATTATTATTCATAAGTCATATTTTATTTCTACTGTGGGGTCAAATATTTTAAATATATTTATAAAGTATAATACACATGCAGCTATGTGTGTTACCTTATTATTTCAAACTCTGTACTTTCTTTCTATAAAACATCTCTGAGTTTGGACTTCCAGATTCATTAAGATTCTCTATGGGGACCTCCTTGCTGCCCCAAAGTGTCTATTCTTCATCTCCTCTCCTTAAATCTTCCCATCACTGAGCCCAGCAACAGGTTTGTAATTCATAGAACATTGCTTACTATTCAAAGAACTACCTTGGAACTGTCTCTTTGGCCTTCTCAAATTAATTTTCTTAGTAACAAGGTGTCCAAAGTTGAGTTCCTTGGGAAGCTGACTGAGACAGTGATTAGCATGCAGGAAGTTTACCAGGCAGTGCCCTGGAGTCAAAACTTATGGAAGGGCATATGTATAGTAAGGAATTTGGCCTTACCTAAAGAGAGAGATGACCTTTGTCCCAGTTCCTGGGAAGTAACTTTTAAACCCTTGAAATTTCCTTAGTGATAGGAGTGATTGATTATTCACGGTGGGCCCTGTGGACCATATCTGATACTTTATGCTAATGAGATGATTCAAGATTGGGTCTAGTCATGCCCAAAAGGCAAACCATTGAAGGGTTGGAGCTTTGGGTAAAGTGACACCAACCCAACCTCTGGGGAGGGAGGCTGGAAATTGAGTTCAACCATATGGGCAACAATTTAACTAATCATGTTTATGTAATAAAGCCTCCATAAAAATTCTAGACACTGAAGCTCAGATGAGCTACCCAGTTGGCAATTTTTTTGGGGGGGGGGGCGGGGTTATTGTTATACATTGTAGCCAAGAGGAGGTAATGGGTCTGGACTCCACAGAGAGAAGACAACAAGAAACTTCACATATGGGACCGTCCAGATCTTTCTCTATGTGTATCTTCCTTTGTCTGGTTCAAATTTGTATCTTTTTGCTCTAATAAAACTATAAGCCTAGTAGAGTGTTTTCCTGAGTTCTGTGAGCCATGCTAGGGCAGTATGGAACCTGAGGGAGTTCCCTTACTTTGAATATTGTAGAAAATCATTGAATGTGAGGGAGTCCCTGAATTTGTAGCCAACTGGCCTGCAGTGAGGGTCCCCCGGGAACCACTGAATTTGCGCTGGTGTCTGAAATGAGGGCAGTCTTGTGAGGACTGTTCCCTCAGTCTTTGCAGTTTGGCAAACTGTTTGTAGCAAGGAAGGACAGTTGAAAAATTCAAGCCAAATTGAAGCCCATCATAGTCCTTTGAAAACCACCAGGGAGCTCTGGAGCTAGGATGAGCCCTTAGAGTTAGCTGGAGTTGGGGCAAAGGAGCCAAATGCTTACACACTGACATTGTACAGTCATCGGATGTAGGCTGCCTGGTGGTCTCTGTAGCTGAGGCCGATCCCTCTAGGACCTGATTCCTCAGGGCTGAGTAACACCCAACATGGGAGCATATGTCCCTCATTCCTGACAGGAGATTTTCTTTTATTGTGGTAAAATGACATAACATAAAACTTACCTTCTTAACCATTTTTAAGTGTACAGTTCAGTGGCATTAAGTACATTCACCTTGCTTAGCAACCATCACCACCATCCATCTCCAGAATGTTTTCATCTTTCCCGACTGAAACGCTCTTCCCATTAAACACTAACTCCCCATTCCTCCTCCCAAAGCCTCTGGCAACCACCATTCTACTCTCTGTCTCTATAAATTTGACTACTTTAGGTGTGGAATCATTCAATTATTGCCCCTTTGTGTCCAGCTATGTGATATGATTGGGGAGAAGTTAAATGGTAATGGGAAAGAGAATTATCAGTAAACCTGGGAATCAACTTTGTTTTGGTAGGTATTCTCCCACCTGCTCCTTGGAAAGCATACACCCCAGTTTTCTTAGGAAAGTCCCAGTTGATAACTGTGTATCCAAACTCAGTATTAATAGGGTCCTATTTCAATTTCAAAAACCTTGGGTTGGAAATAAAATTAAATAGCCATCCTATTTGTTCAAAACTCATTAAGGAGCAAAAATATATTAGATGTCTTTGTCATTAAGGTAGGGTTTAGATCCACCAAACAAATAGGGAAAAATCATAGGAAAAGTATAGAAACAATAAATAACAAAAAAGAGAGAGAGCTATGATTATTTTGCAATGATAGAAACAAGACAGCCCATTACCAAGGGTCCAGGATAATGTATAAAGAAAGTGAGAGAGTATACTGAGGTGTTATGTAAAATCCTGGAAGGGCTATGACTCACAAGGAGTATCCAAATAATTTCCCAATTCCATTAGAGCTATTCTAAGATGAAAAATTGTGTAAACAGAAAGCAGAGAGCCATAAAGGTATGTATATGCTACATGACAGCAGATTGAGAATTTCTCGTTGCACATATTTGATTTTGCGGCCTTTTCCAGTCCTATGAACCAAAAATAGATAGCATGGGTGTTGACATTAGGTATTTTGCTGATATCCTCCACAGGGCACTCTTGATGTCCTTGTTCCTTAGGCTGTAGATGAAGGGGTTCAGCATAGGGGTGACCACAGTGTACATCACCGAGGCCACTGCCGCTTTCCTGGGGGAAGATGAGACAGTTGAACTGAGGTACACACCAATGCCTGTTCCATAAAATAAACAAACAACTGACAGGTGAGAGGCACAGGTGGAGAAGGCTTTATACCTCCCACCTGATGTTGAGACTCTCAGAATGGAGGAAATAATATGACTGTAAGAGTAAAGGATCCCTGAAAGAGGAATTCCACCAAAGATTGTACCAATGAAATAGATTAATATGTTATTGGCGGAGGTGTCAGAACAGACAAGGTTGAGGAGTTGAGAAAGGTCACAAAAGAAATGAGGGATTTCCACATCTGCACAGAAGGTAACATGTGACATCACCAAGGAGTGCAGCAGGGAGCTCAAAACGCTGATGGAAAATGACACCAGGACCAACAAGCCACAGAGGTAGCGGTTCATGATGACCAGGTAGTGTAGGGGGTGACTAATGGCCACCAACCGGTCATAGGCCATCACTGTCAGAAGTAGACTCTCCAAACATCCAAAAAGAGAAAACAAGGTCACCTGAGCTAGGCACCCTGCATAAGTGATGGATTTGCTGTGTGTCTGGAGGTTCACAAGCATCTTGGGGATGGTGGTGGTGCTGATACTGATGTCAGCTAAGGACAGATTGGAAAGGAAGAAGTACATGGGGGTGTGGAGCTGGGAATCAGAGCTGACAGCCAGGATGATGAGAAGGTTCCCAAGCACAGTGACCAGGTACATGGACAGGAACAGCCCAAAGAGGAGGGGCTGCAGGTCTGGATCATCTGAGAGGCCCAGGAGGAGGAATTCTGAGACATCTGTCAGATTCTGTGCTTCCATGTTTATGGGACACCTTTTGAAAAAGAAGAGAGTGTTGAATAAGCAAACAAATGTAGAGGCACCCTAATAATTTCCATACTTTGGATTTAAGAAATTCACAAATAAAGTATCCATGCGTGAAAACCGTACACTCCAGCACCTTCAGCAATATTTCTCAGTTGTGAGCACATTTTTATTGATGCCCCAAATATTCACCATTTCTTTATACACCTATTTTAGAGGCATGAGGCTAGAGAGTATGAGAGAAGTAAGGACAATCTGAGATCACAAATCCATGAACACAATAAAATATCTGTACCCTCCATTTGAAGGAAGCAGATGGAATTAAAAGTATTCTCTCTTACAAAAAAAAATCATTCTAGTTAAAGGACACCAAAAAGCACCCAAATGTACTGTATCTTATCCAAATACAGTACAGGAAATTTCCTTGATTTGTAATTTAGTCCTAAAGAGCTAAAACCACACTAACTGGATCCTAAATTAAAATCAATGTTCACAGATGTAATTTGTATGCCAGTTATCTTTAAGGGTTTTTCATCTTTACTTGGTTTTTTTTTTTTAAGCTTTTCAATTAAATAATGACTTTTTTTTAAATTATTTATTTATTTATTTTTGGCTGTGTTGGGTCTTCATTTCTGTGCGAGGGCTTTCTCTAGTTGCGGCAAGCATGGGCCACTCTTCATTGCGGTGCGCGGGCCTTTCGCTATCTTGGCCTCTCTTGTTATGGAGCACAGGCTCCAGATGCACAGGCTCAGTAGTTGTGGCTCACGGGCCTAGTTGCTCGCGGCATGTGGGATCTTCCAAGACCAGGGCTCGAACCCGTGTCCCCTGCATCGGCAGGCGGATTCTCAACCACTGCGCCACCAGGGAAGCCCCTTTACTTGGCTTTATGTCATCCATCTTCCATGGAGAGAAGTGCTCACTCAAATGTGTGGGTTGTCTGGTCAGAGTCCCTTCACATATAATTCAAATACAAATATTTGACCTTGGTGGACTTCACATTCTGATAAACATATTTTTGTTAAAAGCATAAAATCATACAGCATCGCTGATCCTGAAGATAGCATTAATATATGATGCACCAATGAAGAAATAATAAACTTTTAATAAATGCTCATTTTTTTCATTTTTGCAGGGTTTTTTTCTATCAGCACTATACACTCCCAGAGAAACTTCTGAGGCTGAGTTTGCTTTTTGCTCTTTTTGTTTGTAGTGGCTATGTAAAATTTCTTAAAAATGTCTCTACTCCTGAACATTTGTGAGGGGTTGATTTCTCATCAAATCCAACCCTCTTATGAACAGTTGAAAAAGTGGGAACCAAAGCCAAGCTCAAACCCTAAGTTGTTCTTCTTATGCCAGCATAAGAGCTTTTCAAGTCATTCTTCCTTATTGAGAAATTGTGTTTCCCCTACATTCAGCTCCCTGAAGGAACTCAGGTCTTCATTTCTCCTGACAGGTCAAAACATGATTAATTAGGGGAAAATCAAAAGGGAAAAAGCCAAAGACTAATATCACAAATACATGGGTAGTTTGTGCATCTGTAGAATGTTTATATTAATTGAACTGATCTTACAGTGTTGCTGTAAGAAATTAAATTAAAATAAAGTACTTAACAGTGGTTTTCCATGCTAGCTGATTATTATAATTACCTTTTGACCTTTCAAAATTTAACTATGGACAGGCCACAGCCTAGAACCTATTAAATCAGAATCTCTACCCGTAAGTCCTCTGGGCATACTTACATTTAACCAGGGTAGGGAACCATTGCCAGCATATTAAATGCTGCATTAATGTTACGTATTATTAATACCATTTTACCATATTAAAATATAAATATTTAATAATACTTTAGAATTCACATTTATTACTGATAAAACCTGAGTATTTCTTGCTATTTCTGCATGATTTTATTCCCCTGAACTTCAATGTTGCCCAAAGGTAAACATTGTCATGAATTTGGTATATGCATTTTCCTTTCAATGTTTCTATAATATTGGTGTTGATTTACGTATTTGTAAGCAGTTTTCTTGAAAACTTACTTAAATACTATTACACAATGCATATTGTTTACTGAATTCTGATTTACAAAATATTGTCTTTTAAGCCTCTCTGTGAAGCACATACATCTATTTCAATACATAAAATGAGCATAGTATTACCTGAAGGATAAACTTCATTTTATTTTTCAAGTTCTCATTATGACAGTTAAGGAAATTCTTGTGCCATCCTCCATATTACATAAGTTAGAATTTCTAAAAGATATATGCATACAAGATTATTGTTTCAATTGTAAAAATGGAAACTTGTGAAAGTTTACTATTAATTACTTATAATAGTTTTCCTAATGGAAAAATCAGACTAGATCAAGCACATACTCTGATTTTCAGGATTAAGTAAAAAAGATTCCTAAAGTCTGACTAGAAATAGTTTTTCATGATAGAGCCACATGAAGATTCCTGTTTTGTATAAGGAATGTTATTTCCATATGCCAGATTTCCAAAATGGGCTGGAAAATGCATTACTATTCATAGAAAAGTCTACGGTCCATTATATTCATGCAAAAAGTCCCCTGCAAACCACTTGATGCATTCTGCTAATTCACAGATGAACTTACCAAATCCAAATAGAAGGACTCCATGGTTGTACTTCCATTTGATCATCTGGGACTAAAGCAGGTTTGGAAAGAAAACAATCAATCATTCCACTCCAGTGGGACAGAGCCCTGGAATGGAAATCAGGAGGCATTAGTCTTGAGTCCCATGTCTTTCACCCACTAAATGTGGAATGTGTGTAAATCTCTCCACCTCTCTGCACTGGTACCCCTTACATTGAAGTAGCGTCAACAGCATCCATTTGCAGGACATGCGTGGTGTCAAGGAAGGGGAAATTTCCCCTTCTACCCCTCTTGAGTTCTTGTGCATGGAATAATAATAACATTGATACAGACAGATTAACAGGTGAAAAAGAAACAAATTTTAATTCATGCATATGCAGGTCTCATAGAAATGGGACCTAAGAAGTGGCCAAAGCAGGCAGCTTTTATACTTTTTAGAGGAAGAAACAACAAATTGGTGAGGGATTGACAGGACAAAGAATCTTGGTATTTGGGTGCTTAATTAGTGAAGAATCTAAACAAAGTTTAGGCTTGGGATAGTAAATTAAAGAAACAATAAGATTTGTTTATACAGGCTTCTAAACTCCAAATTCCCTATGTCTGATGATAAAGAGGTCCTTCTACCTCCAGATGCAGGGAGTGTTCCTTTCATATGAGAGATTTCTTTCCTGCTTCCAGGGAGACAGAGAAGGTCAGAGTTTCCCTCTTGTATCAGCTCCTTCACAAGCAACTTCAATTCAAACTGATCAATATATTATTTCAGCATGTTTTGGGGTGACCCATCCTGAGTCCCAGTAGGGACATCTAAGAGAGGTCAGTACTTGATAAATAGTCAGTGCATTTTTTTTCTTTGTTTGTTTTTGGGGTTTTTTTGGGCTGCGTTGGGTCTTCGTTGCTGCTCACGGGCTTTTTCTCTAGTTGCGGCGAGCGGGGTTTTCTCTTCGTTGTGGTGCATGGGCTTCTCATTGTCGTGGCTTCTCTTGTTGCAGAGCAGGGGCTCTAGGCGAGCAGGCTTCAGTAGTTGCAGCACGTGGGTTTCAGTACTTATGGTGCACTGGCTCAGAAGTTGTGGCTCACGGGCTCTAGAGTGCAGACTTGGTAGTTGTGGCACACGGGCTTAGCTGCTCTGTGGCACGTGGGATCTTCCCGGACCAGGGATCGAACCTGTGTCCCCTGCATTGGCAGGCAGATTCTTAACCACTACACCACGATAGAAGTCCCTCAGTCATGGTTTTTAAATCACAATTTGAATCATCCTTGGAATAGTTAGGTATTGATGACGTACAATCCTAATAAAGGTTTAATGATCTTATATTCTGTCGTAAGGGACAGACATAGAAACCTACCATGTTTCAGTGAATTCATTCACAGAATGAGTGGAAATCCTAAAATGTGTCTCAGTCCATACAGTCAGATTAATTTCCCTTTTTCTTTCCCTCTCTCTGTCTCTCTTTTATTTTTATGATCCACTGGTGTTTTTTTTTAAATAACCGAATGTTGTAGATTCTATTAAATGGAAAATAATAGCTCCTGCAGAAAGTGACACAGAGGCTTACAAACACTGATACATCTTTTATCTAGTCCTACATCACTGGAAGGAACGTCAAAACAAGCAGGAAAGTGCCCAGTGTGTGGAAGCCATGTTGCCCACACAATTTTTTGAGAACCAAAGAAGGGTCTATTCAATATTTAGCAGAGATTTTTGTTCTTGTAGCCTATTTTGTGCCAAGTAAGCAGAGTCTCTGAGAATTCAAAAATGAAGGAAACTCAGATGTTTCCCCCCAGGCACTCTGAATCTACTTGCAGAAGAACAAAAATAAAATGTTCTCTAAGGATTTAGGGACGATCAAACTTCAGATCACAGGATATGGTACTTAACCTTGATGCTGCTGCTGCCGCTACCGATAAAAATACCTAAAGTTTATTTCGGCTTTACTATGATGTAAGCATCACACATTTAGTCACATGCTTAGGGCCCATTTTGTTTAATTCTTACACAATGCAGTTCTATCAACTGATATCAATTTAGACGACAACATTCAGGCTCAGAGATATTAAGAATTTGATCAGTGTCATTCAGATAATAACTAGAGCAGATAAGATTCAAAATTAGATTGTGGGTCTCTGAGGCCTATGCATTGAACATGTCCACTCTGTTTCCCTCCACTTCAGAGACTTTAAGCAGAGGATCAGAAGTCTCTTCCAAACTTCCTAAGGTATAGCTTTAAACTGTTTCTTGTTTCCTGCCTAAAAATAGAACCCAAGACCCTGAGTCTATACTCCATTAGAGAGCAAGAGGGTATAAATTACAAGCAGGAAGGAGCAAGTGGAGAGTGAAACAAAATCCAAGAACAGGGGCAAGAGAGAGAACTGCCTTGAATCGTCATGAGCTGATTCTTTCTGAGAGCCCCACCGTCAGCTCAGCCTTCTTTCCTATAGTTGATGTAGCAGGTACCACCCATGCTTACCACTGTGGTCTGTCATGAACCCCCAAAGGGAAGAGCACAGTGAGCAGGGGGTCTCTGCCTGGGATGAAAGGAAGAGAGTTTGCTTGTTGCTATCTTTGTTTGTAGTGGCTTGATGAAACTTCTTAAAGATGTCTCTAGGGGCTTCCCTGGTGGCGCAGTGGTTGAGAATCTGCCTGCCAATGCAGGGCACACGGGTTCGAGCCCTGGTCTGGGAAGATCCCACATGCCGCGGAGCAACTAGGCCCGTGAGCCACAATTGCTGAGCCTGCGCGTCTGGAGCCTGTGCTCCGCAACAAGAGAGGCCGCGATAGTGAGAGGCCCGCGCACCGCGATTAAGAGTGGCCCCCGCTTGCCGCAACTGGAGAAAGCCCTCGCACAGAAACGAAGACCCAACACAGCCAAAAATAAATAAATAAATAAATAAATAAATAAACCCAAAGTTAAAAAAAAAAAAAATGTCTCTAATTCTAAACATTTGTGAAGGGTTGATTTCACATCAAATCCAGCCCTCTATGAATAGTTTAGAAATTTAGCACCAAGGCCAGGTCTGAAACCCAAAGTTGGTCTTTTATGCCAGCTTAAAAGCTTTCAAGCGAATTCTCCCTTATAGAGGGATTGCATTTCTCCTAAATTCAGCTCTCTGAATACAGGTTGAGTTCTCAGGAAAGAATACTGTCTAGGTGCCCTATGAATGGAGTTTCATTGTCTGCATTCAAATCTGAATTTACCCCTTTTCTACCCCAGGACCTGATAAAAAATTATGTTAAAGTCCTGTGTCCTTATCCTCAACTGTAAAATGATGCTAAAGCATGGTTTGGGATTAGTAATGCAGATAAAAGGAAACAAGCTACATAAAATCTTAGCTCAGCTCCTGGCATGTGGACTCCCTGAGAAAAAGTTTGTTATATTGTGGTTACTGCCATCATTTTCATCGTCATCATCTTCATGATCATCTGGAGCACTTAAGGGCTGGTTTAGAGGGACCTATTTCCTGCTCAAGTAGAGAAGATGCCTACAGAAGATGGAAACAGTGTGGGAGGAAAATAGAAATTTAAATAAGAGTTCTAGGATTCACACCAGTACAAACAACATAAACTTCATAGGCCTCTGAACTGATCTTCGCATTGTGGTGCCCTCCCACTGGCTATCCCAACTACCCCACTGCTTTATGGTGAGCAAACAAGGCTCCCCCAATGCCTCCTGCATTCAGCGTCTCCCAAAGCACTTGACACTTGCTGGGATGTGCTGTGTCTCTGCTGGAGCAGGACTGAGGGATGCTGATTGCCTGCCCCTCCCCCACCTGCAGTTGGATGAGGGCTGAGGCTTTGTCCTCAGGACTGGTAGGAAGACAGCCTCAGGTTTGGGCTTCCTGGTGCAGACAGCAACTCTGGGAGGATGAGACACACAGGTACAGAACCCATTGGACTGGAGATGGCTAACTGAAGGGCTGGGAAGCACAGGCTGATTATTGACAGTTGTGCAGCCTTCAGACCTTGATGCATGTAGCACATAATTAGCCAAATTGGTCCATGTTTTCTCAATCTCTGAGGATTTGCTAATTTCATAGAGGAGAAAAAGGAGAAAAGTGAATGCATTAGGAAGGATCTAGACCATTCCTCTTCTCAGGAGGAGGTTGACCTCATCTCTGAATTCCAAGTTGCTTATCTCATCATAAAATTCGGACACATTTTTTCAATTAGAGAAAACAATATGTGACTTTTATATCTGCAAACCCATTAAATTAGTCGTGTAATTTAGAGAGATTTAGGTCTTCCTTACCAAGATTCTGACAGTATTTCTATTTTCTCAGTTAAGATTTATGTCTCTGACAACTTCATATTTTTCTTTATGTAATCTTGGTTTGGGGTTTTGGATTTTATGCATTGGAGATTTATGGTATTTGCTTTTTTTTTTAATTTTAATTATTTTTGTCTTTTATTTTATTTTTTGGCTTCACTGCGTGTCTTGTGGGATCTTAGTTCCCCAACCAGGGATTGAACCTGTGCCCCCAGCAGGGGAAGTGTGGAGTCCTAACCACTGGACCATAAGGAAATTCCTGGTTTTTCCTATTTTGAATGACAGTGCAAATTCTGGTTCTAATTTTACTAGAATTTAAAATTTTAAATTATAATTAATTTAAAATTCTATCTCTAATTTTTCTGCTCAGTTGATGTATGTTGTTACATTACATAACTACTTATTTTGACATATTTATCTGGTAACTTGCTTGTTTGCTTAAACACTTCAAGGGGTCTTTGACAGCCTACATACAAAATGTGGCCGGGGGGAGGAGTACAGATGGCAGAATAGAGGCCATGGAATTCACCTCTCCTCACAAGTATATCAAGAATACATCTACAAATGGAACAATTCTCACAGAGCACCTGTTGAACATGAGCAGAAGACTCCAGACACCTAAAAGGACAAGAAAAAATCCCCTTGCAACTGGGTTGAATGAAAGAAAGAAGAAAAAAAAAGAGGAATCAAAAAAGGGACCAGCAACTCTGGCCGGAAGCTGAAGGTGAGGAGAGATTCCCGCACTCAGAAAAACCCACTCACAGTGGAGAAATCAGCTGAAACAGAAAGAGACGTCAGGAAATTGAAGAAAAACACAGTGGACAGTCTGTAGAAGGCAGGACAAAGTATCCATCTCAACACCAAAACCTGGTTCCATCCACATGCCTGCAGGCTACAATGCTGGACACCTCAATGCAACCAACCAGCAAGACAGGAACACAGCCCCACCCATCAGTGGACAGGCTGCCTAAAGTCATACTAAGCTCACAGACACCCCAAAACACACCACTTGATGTGGCCCTGCCCATCAGAGGGAAAAGATTCAGCTCCAACCACCAGTGCTCAGGCACCAGTCCCTCCCACCAGGAAGCCCACCCAAGCTACTGGACCAACCTCACCTAGCAGGGGGCAGACAACAGAAGCAACAGGAACTATACCCTGCAGCCTGGGAAAAGGAGACCATAAACACAGAAAGTAAGAAAAAATGAGACAACAGAAAAATATGTTGCAGACAAAGCAGCAAGATAAACCCATAAAACCAAATAAATGAAGAGGAAATACCTACCTGGATAAGAATTCAGAGTAATTATAGTAAAGATGATCCAAGATCTCAGAAATAGAATGGAGCCATGGATCAAGAAGTTACAAGAAATGTTTAAAAAGGACCTAGAAGGCCTCCGTTCACCCACCCACCCAACAGATATTTACTGAGAGCCTACTATGTGCCAGACGCTGATTTCACACTGGAGACAAAACAGATGTGGTTGGAGGTGCCAAGCCGCAGGCAGGAAGGTCGAGGCAAGGATGAGGTGGACATTGGAAAAGAAATTTCCCCTTGAGAGAAAAATTAGTTCCAAAGCCGAGCAAAACCTGAATCCTCTCCAGTCATTTCTGGAAGGAATCCAGAAGGACCTCCTTTACGAATGTGGTGGAAGAAGTTAACTACATGATGACCAGGCTGTAGCCGTGACATAAGCTGCCACAATTCCAAGAATTGGCCTCAAGGAAGTGGGAACAAACTGACCCTGGAACTGAAGATTAATCGTATTTAAAACAATCAAGATGATGCTGGTCAGACCACCACACGACCAATTTCAAGATGACTGGCAGAGCTGACTGTACTGTTTCTGCATGTAGCCCCCTCCCTTCACCTATAAAAGCTCTTGCCCACTGATTGTCGGGTGGGGGGCGGGCTTTGGACAGAAGTCTGCCTCCCCCTGCCCCTCCCCGCCCGACCCCCCCAGTTTGTCAGCATCCAAAATAAAGCAAACTTTAGAAATTATTTTAAAAAAATAAATAAATAAAAAGGACCTAGAAGAACTAAAGAACAAACAATCAGTGGTGAACAACACAATAACTGAAATTAAAAATACAGTAAAAGAAATCAATAGCAGAATAAGTGAGGCAGAAGAGCGGATAAGTGAGCTGAAAGATAGAATGGTGGAAATAACTGCCACGGAATAGAATAAAGAAAAAAGAATGAAAATAAATGAGGACAGTCTCAGAGACCTCTGGGATATCATTAAATGCACCAACATTCGAATTATAGGGGTTCCAGAAGAAGAAGAGAAAGAGAAAGGGTCTGAGAAAATATTTGAAGACATTATAGTTGAAAATTTGCCTAACATGGGAAAGGAAATAATCAACCAATTCCAGGAAGCACAGAGAGTCCCATACAGGATAAACTCAAGGAAAAATGCCAAGACACATATTAATCAAACTAACAAAAATTAAATACAATGAGAAAATATTAAAAGCAGCAAGGGAAAAGCAACAAATAACATACAAGGGAATCCCTATAAACTTATCAGCAGATTTTTCAGCAGAAACCCTGCAGGCCAGAAGAGAATAGCAGGAATTACTTAAAGTGATGAAAGGGAAAAACCTACAACCAAGATTACTCTACACAGCAAGGATCACATTCAGATTTGATGGAGAAATCAAAAGCTTTACAGACAAGCAAAAGCTAAGAGAATTCCACACCACCAAACCTAGCTTTAGCTTCACAACAACTGCTAAAGGAACTTCTCTAGGCAGGACACACAAGAGAAGAAAAAGACCTACAAAAACAAACCCAAAACAATTAAGAAAATGGTAATAGGAACACACATATCGATAATTACCTTAAATGTAAATGGATTAAATGTTCCAACCAAAAGACACAGACTGGCTGAATGGATACAAAAACAAGACCCGTATATATGCTGCCTACAAGAGACCCACATCACATCTAGGGACACATACAGACTGAAGTGAGGAGACAGAAAAAGATATTCCATGCAAATGGAAATCAGAAGAAAACTGGAGCAGCAATACTCATATCAGACAAAATAAACTTTAAAATAAAGACTGTTACAGAGACAAGGAAGGACACTACATAATGATCAAAGGATCAATCCGAGAAGAAGATATAACAATTATAAATATTTATGCATGCAACACAGGAACACCTCCATACATAAGGCAAATGCTAATTGCCATAAAAGGGGAAATCGACAGTAACACAATCATAGTGGGGGACTTTAACACTCCACTTACACCACTGGATAGATCATCCAGACAGAAAATTAATAAGGAAACACAAGCCTTAAATGACACATTAGACCAGATAGACTTAACTGATATTTATAAGACACTCCATCCAAAAGCAGCAGAATACACTTTCTTCTCAAGTGCACATGCAACATTCTCGAGGGTAGATCACATCTTGGGTCACAAACCAAGCCTCAGTAAATTTAAGAAAATTGAAATCATATCAAGCATCTTTTCCAACCACAACGTTATAAGATTAGAAATTAGCTACAGGAAAAAAATGTAAAACACACAAACACATGGAGGCTAAACAATATGGTACTATATAACCAAGAGATCACTACAGAAATCAAAGAGGAAATTTTAAAAATATCTAGAGCAAATGACAATGAAAACATGATGACCCCAAACCCATGGGATGCAGCAAAAGAAGTTCTAAGAGGGAAGTATACAGCAACACAATCCTACCTCAGAAAACAAGAAAAATCTCAAATAAACAACCTAACCTTACACCTAAAGCAACTAGAGAAAGAAGAACCCCAAAGTTAGTACAAGGAAAGAAATCATAAAGATCAGAGCAGAAATCAATGAAATAGAAATGAAGAAAACAACAGCAAAGATCAATAAAACTAAAAGGTTTTTCTTTGAGAAGATAAACAAAATGGATAAATCTTTAGCCAGACTCAACAAGAAAAAAAGAGAGAGGACTCAAATCAATAAAATTAGATATGAAAAAGGAGAAGTTACAACTGACACTGCAGAAATACAAAGGATTATAAGAGACTACTACAAGTAACTGTATGCCAATAAAATGGACAAATTCTTAGAAAAGTACATTCCAAGACTGAACCAGGAAGAAATAGAAATATATGTACCATCCAATCACAAGTAATGAAATTGAAGCTGTGATTAAAAATCTTCCAACAAACAAAAATGCAGGACCAGATGGTCTCACAGGTGAATTCTCTAAAACATTTAGAGAAGAGATAACACCTATCTTTCCCAAACACTTCCAAAAAATTGCAGAGGGAGGAACACTCCCAAGCTCATTCTACAAGGCCACTATCACCCTGATAACACACCAGACAACAATATCACAACAAAAGAAAATTACAGGCCAATATCACTGATGAATATAGACTCAAAAGTGCTCAATAAAATACTAGCAAACCAAATCCAACAATACATTAAAAGGATCATACACCATGATCAAGTGAGATTTATCCCAGGAATGCAAGGATTCTTCAATATACGCAAATCAATCAATGTGATAAACCATATTAACAAATTGAAGGAGAAAAACCATATGATCATCTCAATAGATGCAGAAAAAGCTTTTGACAAAATTCAACACTCATTTATGATAAAAACCCTCCAGAAAGTAGGCATAGAGGGAATTTATCTCAACATAAGGCCATATATGACAAACCCACAGCCAACATCGTTCTCAATGGTGAAAAACTGAAACCATTTCCTCTAAGATCAGGAGCAAGACAAGGTTGTCCACTCTCACCACTATTATTCAACATAGTTTTGGAAGTTTTAGCCACAGCAATCAGAGAAGAAAAAAGAAATAAAAGGAATCCAAATCGGAAAAGAGGAAGTAAAACTGTCACTGTTTGAAGATGACATGATACTATACATAGAGAATCCTAAAGATGCTACCAGAAAACTACTAGAGCTAATCAATGAATTTGGTAAAGTAGCAGGATACAAAATTAAGGCACAGATATCTCTTTCATTCCTATACACTAATGATGAAAAATCTGAAAGAGAAATTAAGGAAACACTGCCACTTACCATTGCAACCAAAAGAATAAAATACCTAGGAATAAATCTAAGGAGACAAAAGACCTGTATGCAGAAAACAATAAGACACTGATGAAAGAAATTAAACATGATACAAACAGATGGAGAGATATATCATGTTCTTGCATTGGAAGAATCAACATTGTGAAAATGACTATACTACCCAAAGCAAGCTACAGATTCAAAGCAATCCCTATCAAACTACCAATGGCATTTTTCACAGAAGTAGAACAAAGAATTTTTAAATTTGTATGGAGACACAAAAGACCCTGAATAGCCAAAGCAATCTTGAGGAAAAAAAAAAAAAAAAAAAAAAACGGAGCTGGAGGAATCCAACTCCCTGACTTCAGACTATAATACAAAGTTACAGTAAAATAATCAAGACAGTATGGTACTGACACAAAAACAGAAATATAGACCTATGGAACAGGATAGAATGCCCAGAGATAAAGTGATGTATCTATGGTCAACTAAGGTATGACAAAGAAGTCAAGAATATACAATGGAGAAAAGACAATCTTTTCAATAAGTGGTGCTGGGAAAACTGGACAACTATATGTAAAGAATGAAATTAGAACACTCCCTAACACCATACACAAAAATAAACTCAAAACGCATTAAAGACTTAAATGTAAGCCCAAACACTATAAAACTATTAGAGAAAAACACAGGAAGAACACTCTTTGAAATAAATCACAGGAAGATCTTTTTTGATCCATCTCCTAGAGTAATGGAAATAAAAACAAAAATTAAAAAATGGGACCTAATGAAACTTAAAAGCTTTTGCACAACAAAGGAAACCATAAACAAGATGAAAAGACAACACTCAGAATGGGAGAAAATTTTTGCAAATGAATCAATGGACAAACGATTAATCTTCAAAGTATACAAACAGCTTACGCAGCTCAATATCAAAAAAAAAAAAAAACCCAAACAAAAAATGGGAAGAAGTCCTAAATAGACATTTCTCCAACAAAGACATAGAGACGGCCAAGAGGCACATGAAAAGGTGCTCAACAGCACTATTAGTTAGAGAAATGCAAATCAAAACTACAATGAGGTATCACTTCATACCAGTCAGAATGGACACCATCAAAAGATCTACAAACAACCAGTGCTGGAGAGGGTGTGGAGAAAAAGAAACACTCTTGCACTGTTGGTGGGAATGTAAATTGATACAGCCACTATGGAGAACAGTATGGAAGTTCCTTAAAAAATTAAGAATAGAACTACCATGTGACCCAGCAAGCCCACTACTGGGCATATACCCAGAGAAAACCATCATTCAAAGGACACAATCTCCCCAGTGTTCATTGCAGCACTATTTAAATGCCCATCGACAGACGAACGGTTAAAGAGGATGTGGGGCGGGGAATTCCAAGTGGCAGTGGAGCATAGGAGACCAGTAGATAGTAGACACTGCACCCTCTTCAGGAGAGACCATGGACTCCCTAGTCGCACCCTGGTGGCCTCCAGGCCTGGTAGTCATGAAGACTGTTCTCTTTGTATAAGAAAATTTCTGTCCTATAAAACACAATGTCCAATTGTGTGCGACAGTGTGACAGTCACAGAGCCGGACCTGAAAAATAACCACGTATTAGATGAACTGGTAGAAAGCTTGAATTTTGCACAGAATCCTTTGTTGCAGTTTGCCTTAGAGTCACCACACATCTCTCCTGCTTCCTCCTCTTCAAAGAACCTTGCTGCCAAGTACGCACTGATACCAAAACCAGACAAAGATACTACAAAAAAAGAAAATTACAGACTAATATCACTGATGAATATAGATGCAAAAATCCTCAACAAAATACTAGCAAACAGAATCCAACAACACATAAAAAGCATCATACACCATGATCAAGTGGGATTTTTCCCAGGGATGCAAGGATCCTTCAGTATACACAAATCAATCAATGTGATACACCATATTAACAAAATGAAGGAGAAAAACCATATGATCATCTCAAAAGATGCGGAAAAAGCTTTTGACAAAATTCAACACCCATTAATGATAAACCTCTCCAGAAAGTGAGCATAGACAGAACCTACCTCAACATAATAAAGGCCATATATGGCAAACCCACAGCAAACATCATTCTCAATGGTGAAAAACTAAAAGCATTTCTCTAAGATCAGGAACAAGACAATGGTGTCCACTCTCGTCACTATTATTTAACATAGTTTTCAACTGCCTAGCCAAAGCAATTGGAGAAGGAAAAGAAATAAAAGGAATCCAAATTGGAAAAGAAGAAGTAAAACTGTCACTGTTTGCAGATGACACGATATTATACATAGAGAATCCTAAAGATGCCACCAGAAAATTACTAGAGCTAATCAATGAATTTGGTAAAGTCGAAGGATACAAAATTAATACACAGAAATCTTTTGCATTCCTATACCCTAACAACAAAAGATCAGAAAGAGAAATTAAGGAAACAATCTCATTTACCATTGCAACAAAAAGAATAAAATACCTAGGAATAAACCTACCTAAGGAGGCAAAAGACCTGTATGCAGAAAACTATAAGATACTGATGAAAGAAATAAAAGATGACACAAACAGTTAGAGAGATATACCATGTTCTTGGATTGGAAGAATCAATATTGTGAAAATGACTATACTACCCAAAGCAATCTACAGATTCAATGCAGTCCCTATCAAATTACAAATGGCATTTTTCACACGATTTGAACAAAAATTTTGCAATTTGTATGGAAGCATAAAAGACCCTGAATAGCCAAAGAAATCTTGAGGGGGGGAAAAAAAAAAAACAGAGCTGAAGGAATCTGACTTCCTAAATTCAGTCTATACTACAAAGCTACAGTAATCAAGACAGTATGGTACTGGCACAAAAACAGGAATATCGATCAATGGAACAGGATAGAAAGCCCAGAGTTAAACCCATACACCTATGGTCACCTAATCTATGACAAAGGACACCAGAACATACAGTGGAGAAAAGTCAGCCTCTTCAATAAGTGGTATTGGGAAAACTGGACAACTACATGTAGAAGAATAAAATTAGAACACTCCCTAATACCATACACAAAAATAAACTCAAAATACATTAAAGACTTAAATGTAAGACCAGACACTATAAAACTATTAGGGGAATACATAGAGAGAACACACTTTGACATAAATCGCAGCAAGATCTTTTATGACCCACCTCCAAGACTAATGAAAATAAAAACAAAATAAACAAATGGGAACTAATTAAACTTAAAAGCTTTTGCACAGCAATGGAAACTATAAACAAATGAAGAGACAATCCCCAGAATGGGAGAAAATATTTGCAAACGAAGCAACTGACAAAGGATCAATCTCCAAAATATACAAGCAGCCCATGCAGCTCAATATCAAAAAACAAAACAAAACAACCTAATCAAAAAATGAGTGGAAGACATAAATAGACTTTTCTCCAAAGAAGGCATACAGATGGCCAAGAGGCACATGAAAAATGTTCAACATCACTAATTATCAGAGAAATGCAAATCAAAATTACAATGAGGTATCACCTCACACCAGTCAGAATGGCCATAATCAAAAACTCTGCGAATAATCAATGCTGGAGAAGATGTAGAGAAAAGGGAATCCTCTTACACTGTCAGTTGGAACGTAAATTGGTACAGCCACTATGGAGAACAGTGTGCAGTTTCCTTAAAAAACTAACAATAGAGCTTCCATGTGATCCAGCAATCCCACTCATAGGTATATATCTGGAGAAAATTATAATTCGAAAGGATACATGCACCCCAATGTTCACTGCAGCACTATTTACAATAGCCAGGACATGGAAGCAACCTAAATGTCCATCGACAGAGGAATGGTTAAACAAGATTTGGTACATATATACAGTGGAATATTACTCAGCCATAAAAAGGAAGAAAATAGTGCCATTTTCAGAGACATGGATGGACTTAAAGACTGTCATACAGAGTGAAGTGAGTCAGAAAGAGAAAAACATATATCATATAATATCACTTATATGAGGAATCTAGAAAAAATACAGGTGAATTTATTGACAAAGCAGAAATAAAGTCACAGATGTAGAGAACAAACTTATGGTTACCAAGGGGGGAAGGAGGGGAGAGATGAATTGGGAGACTGGGATTGACATATATACACGATTGATACTGTGTATAAAATAGATAACTAATGAGAACCTGTACTGTATAGCACTAGGAAATCTACTCAATGATTGGTGGTGACCTAAATGGGAAGGAAATCTTAAAAAGTGTGGATATATGTATACATATAACTGATTCACTTTGCTGTACAGCAGAAAATAACACAACATTGTAGAGCAACTATACTCCAAAAAAATTTTACTTGTTCACAAAGCAAGTGCTGGAGGATGGATTAAACTCAGGGGTGTCTAAGTCAAAACCTTACCCCAGATGACTGATGTTGTTATGGTTCTTGTTATGTTGACTCCATGTCAGGGTGCACAATTCCTCGTTAGTGAAGCAAAATTTGCCTAGGTCCATTCAGCTCTAAACATTAGGATACTAATGAGCTGTTCATATGTTTGGAGATTTTCCTAAACCATTGATTCTCAAGAATAATGGAGAAATGTATTAAAGCACCCAGAATTTAATGAGTCAACTCTTGCCTGTTTTGGGCAATCAATAACCATATTCTCAGTGATCTTAACACAGGAAGTAGAAGTGCCATTGAATTGATCCTGGCACATAAACTAGGGATTCCTTAAACCTACCTAAGGAGACAAAAGACCTGTATGCAGAAAATTATAAGACACTGATGAAAGAAATTAAAGATGATAACAAATAGATGGAGAGATATACCATGTTCTTGGATTGGAAGAATCAACATTGTGAAAATGACTATACTACCCAAAGCAATCTACAGATTCAATGCAATCCCTATCATTGCATTTTTCACAGAACTAGAACAAAAAATTTCACAATTTGTATGGAAACACAAAAGACCCCTAGTAACCAAAGCAATCTTGAGAAAGAAAAACGGAGCTGGAGGAATCAGGCTCCAGGACTGCAGACTATACTACAAAGCTACAGTAATCAAGACACTATGGTACTGGCACAAAAACAGAAATATAGACCAATGGGACAGGATAGAAAGCCCAGAGATAAACCCACGCACATATGGTCAGCTTATCTTTGATAAAGGAGGAAAGACTATACAATGGAGAAAAGACAGCCTCTTCAATAAGTTGTGCTGGGAAAACTGGACAGCTACATGTAAAAGAATGAAATTAGAACACTCCCTAACACCATACACAAAAATAAACTCAAAATGGATTAAAGACCTAAATGTAAGGCCAGACACTATCAAACTCTTAGAGGAAAACATAGGCAGAACACTCTATGACATAAATCACAGCAACATCATTTTTGACCCAGCTCCTTGAGAAATGGAAATAAAAACAAAAATAAACAAATGGGACCTAATGAAACTTAAAAGCTTTTGCACAACAAAGGAAACCATAAACAAGACGAAAAGACAACCCTCAGAATGGGAGAAAATATTTGCAAATGAAGCAACTGACAAAGCATTAATCTCCAAAATTTACAAGCAGCTCATGCAGCTCAATATCAAAAAAACAAACAACCCAATCCAAAAATGGGCAGAAGACCTAAATAGACATTTCTCCAAAGAACACAGAGATGGCCAAGAGGCACATGAAAAGATGCTCAACATCACTAATTATTAAAGAAATGCAAATCAAAACTACATTGAGGTATCACCTCACACTGGTCAGAATGACCATCATCAAAAAGTCTACAAACAATAAATGTTGGAGAGGGTGTGGAGAAAAGGGAACACTCTTGTCCTATTCGTGGGAATGTAAATTGATATAGCCATTATGGAGAAGGGTATGGAGGTTTCTTAAGAAACTAAAAATAGAACTACCATATGACCCAGCAATCCCACTCCTGGGCATGTACCCTGAGATAACCATAATTCCAAAAGACACATGTACCCCACTGTTCATTGCAGCACTATCCTAAATATCCATCAACAGATGAATGGATAAAGAAGATGTGGTACATATATACAATGGCATATTACTTACCCATAAAAAGGAACAAAATTTGGTCATTTGTAGAGACGTAGATGGACCTGGGGTCTGTCATACAGAGTGAAGTAAGTCAGAAAGAGAAAAACAAATATCGTATATTAACGCATATGTGTGGAATCTAGAAAAATGATACAGATGAACCAATTTGCAGGGCAGGAACAGAGACGCAGATGTAGAAAATAGACGTGTGGACACAGGGGTGGAAGGGGGGTGGGATGAATTCAGACATAGCGATTGACATATAAACACTACCATGTGTAAAATAGATAGCTAGTGTGAACCTGCTGTATAGCACAGGGAGCTCAGCTCAGTGCTCTGTGATGACCTAGATGGGCAGGATCGGGGGAACAGGAGGGAGGTCCAAGTGGGAAGGGATATTCTTATACATATATCTGACTCACTTCATAGTACAGAAGAAACTAACAGAACATTATAAAGCAACTATACCCCCCCGCCAAAAATAAACCAGACTCACAGACATAGAAACCAATCTATGGTTACCAACTTGGAGAGGGGAGTGGGAGGGACAAGTTAGGAGTATGGGATTAACCGATACAAACTACTACACATAAAATAGATAAGCAACAAGGATTTACTGTATAGCACAGGTAACTGTATTCAATATTTTTAACAACCTATAACAGAATATAATCTGCAAAAAAAATCCCTGAATTACTATGCAGTACGCCCCAAACTAACGTAATATTTTAAATCAACTATACTTCAATGAGCATATTAAAAAATCATTTAGTATATGCTTTGTGTCTTTGGTTTTGGTGGACTTCAAATTTTGGTAAATATGGTTTAGTTAAGTGCACATAATCATACAGCACTGATAACTACAAAGAAGATATTAGTGTACAGAGCATCTGTCAATGTTTAAACAATAATGAAATTGAAGAAACACTCTTGAAAAAGTTTTTTTATTTTATACATGGTTAATTTTGTCAACCTCATACAATCTCAGTAAAATGTCTGGTGTGTGACACTTCTCTTTGCTTTTTTTAGACTCTACTCTGTAGTGGCCTGATAGCACTGCTTCATTTTTTTCCTTTTTTTTCCAGCTTTACTGAGGTATGATTGAGAAATAAAAATTAAACATATTTAGGTTGCACAACATGAAGGGTTTTTTTTATGATGTACAAAATTCTGATTTAATATACTTATTAAGTGATTACCACAATCATGTTAACACATCCATCCCTTCACATAGTTCCCATTTGAGTCTGTGTGTGTGTGTGTGTGTGTGTGTGCGTGTGTGTGTGTGTGTGTGTGTGTGTGTGTGGTGAGAACACTTAAGATCTACTCTCTTAGCAGATTCCAAGTATACAGTAAAATATTGTTAAATATAGTCACCATGCCATACATGAGATCCCCAGAACTTGTTCTTACACCTCTTACAACTGAGAGCTATCTTACAACTGACAGGTTATACTCTTTGACCAACATCTCACCACGTCCACCACCCCAGCCCGTAGAAGCACAGTTCTAGTCCCTGGTTCTATGAATTTGATTTTCTTAGCTTCCACACATAAGTGAGATCATACAGTATTTGACTTTCTATGTTTGGCATACTTCAATAAGCATAATATCCTTCAGGTCCATCCTTGTGGTCACAAATGGCAGGATCTCTTGCTTTTTATGGCTGAAGAATATTCCAGTTTGTGTGTGCGTATTATAAATATTTTGTAAGTATATACGTACACCATATTTTCTGTATCCTTTCATCTGTCGACAGGCACTTTAGCTGTTCCCGTACATTTTCTATTGTGAATAATACTGTAATAAACATGCATATGTATATACCTAATCAAGATGTTGATTTCATTAACTTCATGTATATACCCAGAGACGGGACTACTGGATCATACGGTAATTCTATTTTAATCGCTATTAGTTTTTAACTTTTTGAGGAAACTCCATACCATTTCCATCATGGCTGTACCAATATTCATTAGCACCAAGCATGTACAAAGGTTCCCTTTTCTCCACATCCTCATCTACACTTGATGACTTTTGTTTTTTGATAACAGTTGTCCTAACAAACATGTAGTGATACCTCATTGTGGTTTTGATTTGTTGATGATTACTGATGTTGAGCATCTTCCATATACCTGGTGGTCTTGTTCTCCTGATCATAAGCCCTCTTATTTACAGTTGAGAAGTTTATCTCCAGGGGAGGTTCCACAGCCAGGTCGAGATCCAGCCTCTTATGTCTAGTTAACAGTTTTTCATGTCAATCCTTCCTGATAAAGGGATTGCAATTCTCTTACTTCTGCTATTGGAATGTAATTCAGGTTCATTATTTTGGCATGCCACACTTGATTTAATTGAGAAAAATGTGATATAGAGTAATTAAATGCCTCTGGGACTTTCCTTATATGTAAATTGGGATAATAATTGAACCTGCCTAACAGGAGTATTCTAAGAAAGTTTTTTTTTTAATTATTTAAATTGCTTAAACCAGTGGATCTCAGTTCCAGTTGATCAATACATCTACACGTGGTTATTTTAAAACACATGGATACCCTGGACTCAGCCGGGAACCAATTTCAGGATCTTTACACATAAGTTTCTTGGTCGTCTTAATGTGAAGCTGGGCTTGAGAAACACTGCCTTAGAATATTGCCCAACACTTAGAAAATGCTCCATTAATATCACCTACTATTACTATTACCAATACCCACCATCACTTTTTTTTTTTTTTAAATAGGTGAAGGCATGGGGGGTTTTTTTGTTTTTTAATTTTTATTTATTTATTTATGGCTGTGTTGGGTCTTCGTTTCTGTGCAAGGGCTTTCTCTAAATGTGGCAAGCGGGGGCCACTCTTCATCGCGGTGCACGTGCCTCTCACTGTCGCGGCCTCTCTTGTTGCGGAGCACAGGCTCCAGACGTGCAGGCTCAGCAATTGTGGCTCACGGGCCTAGTCGCTCCGCGGCATGTGGGATCTTCCCAGACCAGGGCTCGAACCCGTGTCCCCCGCATTGGCAGGCAGATTCTCAACCACTGCGCCACCAGGGAAGCCCCACCACTTTTAAAAGTATAAACATTTAATAACTTTTGCTTTGGAGCTCATATTTTATAGATTTGAAACATTGCTGATAAAATTTGACTTTTCTTATTATCTCACCTCGAACTCATTCTTCTGCAAACCTGTAGCCCAAAGGCAACCAGTGTCGTGAAGCTGATGGGTATGTTTTCTTGTCAATGTTCCATAATGTCAATATTGATTTATGTATCCATAACCAGCTTTCTTAAAATCTTACCTAACAGTATACTACACATGGTGCCTCTGAAATGTGCTTGTTACCACAATATTGTGTTTAAGTCTCTTATGAAGTGCATACAACTACTTCAAACATTTTACTGCTGGAATATATTTCATGAGATCAGATTATTTTAATCAGTTTATAAACCTATATTTTAATATAAATTGAACATATTTTAAAACATATATTTAATATATTAAACATAATAGATTTTAATTTAATATATTTATTTATAAATTAAAATTTTATTTAAAATTATATATTGTATATTCATATTATATTATTATTTATATCAATTTCTTGTTACAACAATCCTATGAAAATTCTTGCACCTCTCTCTATATCACACAAGTGAGAATTTGTATATACAAATTCTAGACTGTAGAATGCATGACTATTCATAGAAAACCCTATAATCCATCGTGTTAGTACCTTTATAGTCCCTGTAAACTACTGCCTTATTCCCATAATCCACACGTGGTCTCACTGAACCAAAAGAGGGTGAATCAATTCTTTTCTCTTCATTTCAAATCTGGGACCAAGGTAGGTTAGAAAAGAAACACTTTTTAGATACAGTGGAGATGACTGAGAACTGTTATAGGAATAAGCAGATCAATGTTTGAGTCCTGGGTCTTTCACCCTCTATATGTGGAGTGTGTGTAAATCTCTCCTCCTCTCTGTGTTTCTGTACCTTATTGGAAACGGAGAGTCTAACACCCATCTCTAGAACATGTGTGGCAAAATTAAGTTGTCATGTGGGAATTTGGAGCTTAATAAACATTTGGTCATTTTTAATAAAGAATTTCAATCCCTACTGGAATACGTGCATAGTAATTAAGTATAACCGCCCCCCCCACCACCAATTTAATGACCTTTCAAGAATTATATGGCAGAGAGGTTGAAGCCTTTTCCTGTTTCAGGGCACTAGAACACAGATGACACGAAATCCTAAAATGTGTCTCAGCCCATGAAATAAGATGTACCATCTTTTTCTTTACTGACTCTTTCCCCCCATATTTGTGAAAATCTCTGCCATGGTTTTTCAATAATTGATTGCTACAAATACTATTTAATGGAAAATAATAGGTCCCATAGAAAGTCCATGACATAGACACAAACAAACGCTATTTTATCTTGTCTGTAGTTCTGTGGGACATTCCTGAAAAGGATGAAAACACTGGCATGAATGCGCCACTGCGCGGAAGCCATATTGCCCACACTTTGTTTCTATGAAAAATGGAAGGGTTTACGTAGTATTTAACTCAGGTTTTTTATCCTTGGTACCTCCTCTGTGCCATCAAGGTATAGGTTCTGGAGAATCAGAAATAAATGAACCTCAGTTATTTCTCTTCATACATGGAAAAAGTACCTGTATAAACAAAAATAAAATATCTTGCCAGGGATGTAGGGAAACCGTAACATCATGTCACCAGAAATTTAAGTCAAATGACATGAGAGTTAGACTTATCATTATTAGTAACAAAATATCTTAAATTTATTTTGCTTTTTCTAATGCATCCATCACATTTTTATTGCATAGAGGGCAACCATTGTTCATTTAGTCCTTATTCGGTGGAGTTGTATCAACTAGGAATCAACTCATTTGACAATCCTAAGTCTCAGAGATACTAAGAAACTGCCCCATAACACACTAAGAATGCAGGGAGCAAACAAGATTCAAAATTAAGTTGTCAGTCTCTGAGTCCCACACACTATGTTTCCTTGTTTCCAGATTTTCTGAAGTTTTTAACCAGTGGTACAGAGGTCTAATCACAGTTACATCTGAGGTGTAACTGAGGTGTATGTTTTTTAATGTTTTCATTTTCCTGAGTACGAATGAACACCAAGACTCTGATTTATGTCTCCTTTTGTGATTGAGTAGGCTGATTATAAGTATGGATGAGGAAGTGAACAGTTAAAGTAAAATCCAGGAACACGGTGAACAGAGAGATCTACCCTGAAGTGTAGCGTGTCACTTCTCTCTATAACCTTTGCCTGTGATCTCAGCCACCCACCCTTCCAATGATCAATTCAGCAACTGCTACCTACTGCCCTCCCCTGTGTCTTCCAGAAAACTCTAAAGGGAAGGGCATGGCAAGCAGAGAGTCTCTGCCAGGACTGACCAGGAGTTGACATGACTGTTTGGGGTGGCAGGGGGAGGGCTGCCCAGATCCTCTGTGTCTGGAGTCCATCTGTCCAGACTGACTGGCTGCAAACCTGACTTCAACACTTTCTAACTCATGTCCTGGTACAAGTTACAGAAAATGCTGTGCTTCTTTCCTCTTATTTGAATAATAATGATGTGCGTCCACTTAAAGTTTGGGAGAGATTATGCAGGTGAAATCAAACAAGATACATAAAACTAATACCTAGAGCCTGGCACTTAGGAAGCCCTCAGTAACAGGACATGACATAATGGTTAATATCGACTTCTTCCTCCTCACCCTCCTCACTGCCTCCATGATCATTTGAAGTGCTTAGGGGGAAGGTTAGGGACACATTTGCCGCTACTGCTGGGGACATGCCAGCCAGAGCCATAACCAGTGACAGTGGAAGCACAACACTGAATGAGAGTTCTCGCACCCCAACCAGAACCAAATACATAAACTTCCTAGGGCTCTATTTCAAAATTTTGTATATTGGTGCCCTCGTGTCTTTCTATCCCAAATGTCATGTTTGAATTCTGAGTAAGAAATAATGCTCCCAATGGTCTTCTTCAGTCACCATCTCCCCTCAGCACTTACTGGGCTGGGCTGCATCTCTGCTGGAGCATGACCACGGAGCACAGATTCACTGCCCCTCTCCTGCCTGCTGAGTGATGAAGTCTCGGGGTCCGTCCTCAGGACTGGCAGGAAGACAGGCTCAGGCTGGGACCTTCTGATGCCAGTGCCCACAAATGGAGGAGACACAGGTGTGGAGCCACAATGCAAACTGAAGGGCAGGAGGCACTGGCCAGTTATTTACAATGGTATGACCTTAGGGCTCAATGCACAAAGCTCATAATTAGCTCAGATGGTTCATGTTGTCTCAATCTCTGGAGACTTGCTAATATTAATGGAACAAGAAATGGAGGAAAGTGAATATCCTGGGAAGGATCTGTGTCTCTCTTCTCCTCAGAAGGAAGTTCACCTGTACTCCTTGTTTCTTACTTCCAAGTGTAAGATCTTAACATAAAATTCAGACTTTTTTTTTTCAAATTTAACCATTCAATGTGTGATTTTGATATATGTAAATCCACTGTATTAATCATGAAATCCATGCAGCATTATGTTTTCTATACCAAGAATGAGATACTCTTTCTATTTTCTCAGTTAATATTTGTTTCTTATTTTCATTTCCTTAGCGCTTGCTTCGGTTGCCATTTAATATGGTGGAGATTTACAGGTTTTTTCTGCTAATTTGCGTTTTCATTTCTAAGCTTTTTGTCTAATTGAATTACATTGGCATATTAGAAAACTATTAATATTTACTCATTATTTGGTAACTGATACTTTACTTAGATACTGAGAAGGCCTCCCAGAAGGTTGCAATTAAGGTATCGACCAGGGCTGCAGGAATCTCCAGGATTGGCTGGCAGAGGCTCACTTCAAGCTCACTCACAGGACTATTGGTAGATTTATGTGTTCACAGGCTATGGTCCAGAGAATTCCCTCAGTTCCTTGACACATGGGCCCCCTGCAGGCACAGCCTGGTTCTATCAACATGAGCAATGGAGAGAGCAAGAGAGAGGCAGCAAGAAGATAGCCCAATTTTTTTTTTTTTTTTCTCTATTCCCAGAAGTGTCTTCCCAAAATTTCTTCCACATTCTTGTTACTGGAAGTGAGTCTTTATGTATATCTCATACTCAATGGGAGGGAAATACACAAAGCAATAAAAACCAGGAGTTGGGATCAGTGAGAGCATCTCAGATACTGCCCACCACACAGGCCTCATCCTCTATAAGGACTTTGTGCTCCAAGCAATTCAGGACTCAAGTCCTGTCCATCTGCATTCATGAATATCCCCAACCACCATGATCTCAACAAAAATTCCCTGGGCACAAACTAGAATATAGGTAGAACTTCCTCTCCACCGGGTACTTCTGCACATCCCACTCTACTGCTTCAGGTCATGCAGTCTCAAGTAGACCCCCTGGTTTCTGATGCACTAAGAGAGCCCCTCCATCAACATCAGGACAGTCTGTAGCCATTCCATGGACAAATTTAACATAAGTTTCCAGTATTTCTGACTTTTTCTAACTAGAGAGGAATTGACTCACTCAAGAATATATTTTCTTCAGATTTCTTTGTGTGCTCAGCTCTTGAAGACTTTAATAAAATGTGGTTTTGGCTTATATGTGTTCTTTCTACTGGATTAAGTGAGATGTAAGTGGATAATGGAGTGATGTAACCATCTAAATCCTATCCATGCAGCCTTCCTTACTCAGAGACCTTTCTGTTGAGGAAAGCAGAGATTGGTTTATCATTATACAATATGAAGAAAACTTTAATTTATACCAAAATAAAATTGGACATGGAGAAAAGATTGTTATTTACCTGTGTGTGGATAAGTGACAGAGGGTATTTTTAGGGGAGAGCGCATGGCAGATATTTACAGGTGGATATGAGAGTGTGAGACTGGGTGTTGAGGCATTTAAAATAATAAGTTTAAAGAAAAAATACATTACTAAACAGAAGTTATTTCATAGTGAATAGAAGGGATAAAATACTAGGGTCAGTGACAAACATGATTTCCAGGACATGGGATATGAAAATGAGTGATAGTTATATTTGTGCTGTAAAATGTGACATACACTTTGTCCTTTTCCTAATTCCCAATTCCCCAAATGAGTATCCTTTACTAAGTAGAAAGTGAGCAGAGGTGGATTGGAGAAAGCTGAGGTGAGTGTTGGGGTCCTTTAAAATATTTGGACAGTAGCAAAAATAATATTAAACTGAAATCGTGGCATATGGTGTAGGGGGGATCCAATATTAGGGTCACTGCCAAAGATGAATGTACAGGACATGATGTATGAAAAACACAGAGGTTGATGTGTATGTAGTAAAATTAGTGATTAGCTTTTCCTAATTCCTCCTACATGATGAGTATCTGTGAAAGAAACAGGAATCTTTTCACATTCACTATTTGACATGTAATTGAGAAATTTCTATCCTCACATTTTTATCCCTTTATTATTTGTAGAACTTTTCAAACCCCACCCTTTATTCTATGAATCTTAATCTTGCAGTGACTATTAGAGAAACAGATTCCACTGAGGGTCCTGATAATAAACGCAAGCAAACCATACTTTTTTTTCTCTTTCAGGCATTCCTAGAGGTGTCTATAGAAGGTGAGGGTTCCAGGGAAGAAGAGAAGTACTGGATGAATAAATGTTAAATTGTCTTCACTTTTTCTCATAATGTAGTGAATAATTTATTCAGTGTTACACAAAGTAGAGCTGTGCCTAATCTCTACCTACACTGTGCTACCTTCTACTATATAGAATAATGATATTTATCAGTCCGTGACCTCAACCTGGTCATGGTCTCGCTGCATAAAAATAAAAATGTAATGGTCAGTCAGGCATCCAGGATAAAGTACTAATGGTATTCAATTAATTAATTTGAAACATACCGACCTCATAGTAGTTGATAGAAAGGATATCAACCTTTATTAATATCTTACCATGTGCGTATATTATCTGCTTATTCCTAGAGTGCTTTAAGTTCTATGTGATTAAAAATGATTAAGAATTATACTGCATTGAGATTAAAAAAATACTGTCCCACAAGGTTAAAAATTTAGAAAGGTGATAGGGAAAATCAAATTTTCTGTCTGAAAAGTGCATTAGTTGAAACACTACACTGGCCTATTAACGTGATGAATATGATAGTGTACACTTATGGATCCATTACTATGTCCTAAACACTGTTCTAAAAAGTACTTTTGGTTACCTCCTCTCAACCACCTTCTCAGTTAAGAATTTTTTTTAACACTCTTCTACAGATGAGGAAGTTAAACAGAAAGACGTTTTGTATTATACCCAAGATCACAGTTTGTAATATCAGGGAACTTATGAATTCCAGAATGCTCACTTAAAATTAGCTTCCTTATCAGGAAGAGATCAAGATGGTGGAGTAGGAGGACCCTTAGTGTACCTTCCCCCATAAACACACCAAAAATACATCTGTATGTGGAGATATTCTCACCGAAAACAAACTGGAAACTGTCAGAAACACTCTTCTGCAAACAACAACAACAACACTGTAGAGAAGGACCCACACGGAGTTGGGAAGGAAGGAAGGAGAAGTGATCAGGTCAGGACCCGTGCCCCTAGGAGGGGACACAGAAAAGGAGGGGAATATAGTACAGGCTGGGATAATCTCCCTAGGGCTTGAGGGGTTTAAACCACATATTATGCACCTCAGTGCATAATAGTGGGATCTGACACCATGAAGACAATTCTCCCACCTTACACCTGTTAGACTGGCTATTACCAAAAAGCCAAAGAAAACAAATGCTGGCAACGATGTGTAGAAAAGGGGAATCCATTCTTTTATGTGTTTGTTGGCAATCTGTATATCTTCTTTGGAGACATGTCTATTTAGGTCTTCTGCCCATTTTTGGATTGGGTTGTTTGTTTTTTTGATATTGAGCTGCATGAGCTGCTTGTAAATTTTGGAGATTAAATCCTTTGTCAGTTGCTTCATTTGCAAATATTTTCTCCCATTCTGAAGGTTGTCTTTTCGTCTTGTTTATGGTTTCCTTTGTTGTGCAAAAGCTTTTAAGTTTCATTAGGTCCCATTTGTTTATTTTTGTTTTTATTTCCATTTCTCAAGGAGCTGGGTCAAAAATGATGTTGCTGTGATTTATGTCATAGAGTGTTCTGCCTATGTTTTCCTCTAAGAGTTTGATAGTGTCTGGCCTTACATTTAGGTCTTTAATCCATTTTGAGTTTATTTTTGTGTATGGTGTTAGGGAGTGTTCTAATTTCATTCTTTTACATGTAGCTGTCCAGTTTTCCCAGCACCACTTATTGAAGAGGATGTCTTTTCTCCATTGTAAATTCTTGCCTCCTTTATCAAAGATAAGGTGAACATATGTGCATGGGTTTATCTCTGGGCTTTCTATCCTGTTCCATTGATCTATATTTCTGTTTCTGTGCCAGTACCATAGTGTCTTGATTACTGTAGCTTTGCAGTATAGTCTGAAGTCCTGGAGCCTGATTCCTCCAGTTCCATTTTTCTTTCTCAAGATTGCTTTGGCTATTCGGGGTCTTTCGTGTTTCCATACAAATTGTGAAATTTTTTGTTCTAGTTCTGTGAAAAATGCCAGTGGTAGTTTGATAGGGATTGCATTGAATCTGTAGATTGTTTTGGGTAGTAGAGTCATTTTCACGATGTTGATTCTTCCAATCCAAGAACATGGTATATCTCTCCATCTATTTGTATCATCTTTAATTTCTTTCATCAGTGACTTATAATTTTCTGCATACAGTTCTTTTTTCTCCTTAGATAGGTTTATTCCTAGGTATTTTATTCTTTTTGTTGCAATGGTAAATGGGAGTGTTTTCTTAATTTCACTTTCAGATTTTTCATCATTAGTGTATAGGAATGCAAGAGATTTCTGTGCATTAATTTTGTATCCTGCTACTTTACCAAATTCATTGATTAGCTCTAGTAGTTTTCTGGTAGCATCTTTAGGATTCTCTATGTATAGTATCATGTCATCTGCAAAGAGTGACAGCTTTACTTCTTCTTTTCCGGTTTGGATTCCTTTTATTTCTTTTTCTTCTCTGATTGCTGTGGCTAAAACTTCCAAAACTATGTTGGGCAATGCAAATCAAAACTACAATGTGACATCACCTCACATCGGTCAGAATGGCCATCATCAAAAAATCTACAAACAATAAATGCTGGAGAGGGTGTGGAGAAAAGGGAACCCTCATACACTGTTGGTGGGAATGTAAATTGATACAGCCACCATGGAGAACAGTATGGAGGTTCCTTAAAAAACTAAAAATAGAACTACCATACGACCCAGCAATCCCGCTACTGGGCATATACACTGAGAAAACCATAATTCAAAAAGAGTCATGTACCACATGTTCATTGCAGCTCTATTTACAATAGCCAGGACATGAAAGCAACTTAAGTGTCCATCGACAGATGAATGGATAGAGAAGATGTGGCACATATATACAATGGAATATTACTCAGCCATAAAAAGAAACGAAATTGAGTTATTTGTCGTGAGGTGGATGGACCTACAGTCTGTCATACAGAGTGAAATAAGTCAGAAAGAGAAAAACAAATACCGTATTCTAACACATATATGTGGAATCTAAAAAAAAATAAAATTGTCATGAAGAACCTAGGGACAAGATGGGAATAAAGACACAGAACTACTAGAGAATGGACTTAAGGACACGGGGAGGGGGAAGGGTAAGCTGGGACAAAATGAGAGAGTGGTAGTGTATATATGGACATATACACACTACCAAATGTAAAATAGTTAGTGGGAAGCAGTCGCATAGCACAGGGAGATCAGCTCGGTGCTTTGTGACCAGCTAGAAGGGTGGGATAGGGAGGGTTGGAGGGAGGGAGATGTCAGAGGGAAGAGATATGAGGATATATGTCTATGTATAACTGATTCACTTTGTTATAAAGGAGAAACTAACACACCATTGTAAAGCAATTATATTCCAATAAAAATGTTATAAAAAAGAAAAGAAAAGGGGAGTCCAGAGGCACTGTTGATGGGAATGTATAGCCACTATAGACAACCATATGGAAATTCCTCAAAAATTTTAAATAGAACTGACATATGATACAGCAATTGCACTACTGGGTATGTATGTCAAAAGGCGATGACAAAATTATCTCGAAGAGATAAGTGCATTGCATGTTCATTACAGCATCTTCCACAACAGAAAAAGATGGAAACAACCTAGTGGCCATTGATGAATAGAAGGGATAAAGAAATGTGTTATACTAATAGTACATACAATGCAATTTTATTCAGCCATGGGAAAGAAGGAAATCCTGCCATTTGCTACAATATGGATGAAACTTGAAGGAATTATACTAAGTGAAATAAGTCAGACAAACAAGTACTGTGTGATCTCTCTTACATGAGGAATCTAAAAATATTGAACTCATCAAAACAGAGTAGATGGTGGTTGCCTGGGGCTGAGGGGTGATGGGAATGGGGAGATGTTGGTTAGAGTTTATAAAATGAAACAGATTCCAGTGATGTAATGTACATCATGATGGGAATAGGTAACACTATGGTGTTTTGTACTTGAAACTTACTATGGGAGTGAAGTTAATGTTCACACCCTAACAACAACAAAAACAAAATGCTAGTTATGTGAGGTGAAGATGTGGTGACAAACCTTATTTTGGTAAACATGTCACAATAGATACATGTATCAAAACAGCATATTGTACCACTTAAACTTACACAATGTTTGCTCAGTCTTGCAGTAAACGCTGCACTTTCCTTCACCACCACTTGAGGTCAGTAGATTGGCTTTACTGCATGCAGGAAAGAGGACCCAAGTTTTGTTCAGTAGCAGGATGGCCACCCTGAACACCCCTCCCTCCAGCATGCAGAACCTTTGGGAAGTATACATTGGTGTCAAGCAGGGGCTAAGTTGGACAGTGTATGAGACAGATGGACCATCTCTTTCCTGTCTCTCCCCCAGAGTTTGATCTCTTAGGACTGGGCAGAGAGAAGAGGGAATTGGATATCTTGAACTGTGGAGATTGTATCTTTCTCTGAGTCAATGTCCTCAAAATGGCAGGACCTTCAATTGGGATAATTGATGCCTGTTGGGACAGGAATAAAGCCAAGCCCTGTGGTCTTGGAGACAATTGCAGAGACACTGGCAGGGATGAAATTCAGATTCAGATGAGCCACAGGTGAGGCCATAATGCTCAGAAACATGGAATGCCATCTGTTTCATGGATAGAAAATAAGGACAGTGTAATTGGGTGACTGCTTTGCAGAAGAGGTGAACAGTTTACCAACTTCTTTCTTTCTCTCTGTCTCCTTTTACATCTTACCAATTTAAGAGCTTTGCAGGAACACTGCAATTTTCCATGTAGCTCCCTCGGTAAAACCACATAAATTCAAACTGTGGCAGTTTTAAAACATGGCTCCCAAATTCTTTGATATTCCTCTCATGAGACTGGAGCCCATGTCCCCTGCCTGGACTCAACTTGTAATGCTAAGTATGAGTTGTAGTTGAAACTACTTACTATCTCTGAAAACTTTGTTATCCAGCCTATTGAAATGTCAGTTTCCTAGTTTTAAAATGGGGCCAATAATAATTACAATTTTCCATAACTTTTAAAAAATCAAGAATCAAATATCCCAGCTATTTATTTTCACATGCTACCACATTGAATGGCACAGGTATAGATCCCTTTTGTTATCTCTGTCAACTCTATACAACTTAATTTTGATTTCATGCAAGCAGTTTCTCCAGGGACTAGGAGCAGTTTCTCCAATAGGAGCTATTGGTCAAAGGGTACAAACTTCCAGTTAGAAGATGAATATATTCTGGAGATCTAACTACAGTCAGCATGGTGACTATAGTTAACAATACTGTATTATACACTTGAAAGTTGCTAAGAGAGTAGATCTTAAATGTTCTCACCACATATTTTAAAAAGTTAATTATGGGAGGTGATGGAGGTGTTAACTAACCCTATTGTGGTAATCATTTTGCAATATATGCATATAGTAAATCACCACATTGTACACCTTAAACTTATACAATAAGTCAATTATATCTTGACCAAGACAGAAAAAATAATTTTTAAACTGATTACAACTCTGGTAAAAGGAGGAATTGTCATAGTATTTTTTATTCTGGCAAGAGCAATGTTTCCAAAATACAAATTTGACCAAATCACCCCACCACCACGTGGATCAACAAGTCACATCACTGGCTTCCAGTAGCTCTTGGGAGGGAAGTCAATTTAGTTATCATGGCCCATCGGGTTCCGCATGAAATTCAGGCTCTTCACTCAGAAGAGAATGCTTTTTCATTTTTCTGGAATGCGTTTTCATTCTTTCCACCATTAACTCCACTCATACTCATCATTTACTTCTATGCCATGCCTGACTCTCCCATCACCCACTTCCTAATCACCTGCAGTTTTCCTTTCTTGCACGTATTGCAGTTGAAATATTATAGTACTTTAAGGATTTCTTAAATTCATATATTCCCCCTCCATCATCCCAAATATAAACTTCATGTAGCCAGAGATGTCTCTTTTTGTTCACCATCATATTCCCATGATCTTGCAAATTAGGTGCTCAATAAATATGCACTAATAAATGAAATGAGGCTTAAAGCTGTCAAATAAAATACAAAAGAAAATAATTGATAACTAATATCATGAGTAGAGCTGTAAAATATGATATAAAATATTAAATACATTTGTCTGTATTGTCAAAGTAAAAATTGCACCAGAAAAAGTAAAATAACAAAGAAGATTTTCTTTAAGACTACTGCAAAAGAGGAGAGAGCCTGAACTGAACTCTGCTGGAATATAAGGCAGGAGGGGTTTTGGTGCTGGGTGAGCTAGCGCAAAAGTACTGGATGATGTTGGTGGGGAAAGTTGATCAATAGGATGTGTCAAGCACATAGAGTTATTCCTCAGTTTGCAAATGTTTTTCTCTATCATTAAGCAATCTGTATTTGCTAATTGATGCCCATAGAAGTTAGGCTCTTACCCTCCTACAGACACTGGGAAATAGGGGTGCTATCTTCTTTTATGTTTACATTTCAAAAAGATGGGTCCCAAGTCATTGAGAGAGGCATTTCCTTGGTTGTAAAACTGACAAGAGTATGGGAGAAAATGTACATATATTTCAAAGGGCAGAGAAAAAATTTACAGCTGCAAGTTTTCTAAAGTAAATGTTCTAAGAAAAGAGAAGTCAGGGGTCTAATATCAGGAAGAAACCTGTCTAAAATTTACTCAAGCTGAGGGGAACACTGAGGCAGTCTTTGTCAGTATATTAAAGAACAATACACCTTGGGCCACCAATGCTTATTCCAGGAATTTAAATATGCTTCCACTTTAGGAGGTCTATTTACATTAATTTATTGCGTAAATATATCAAAATAAAAGATGGCAAGTTTGATAGGAATCAAAATGTATTTGTTAATTTTTTTTTATTTTTTTGCAAAACACTCATTTTTTTTTAACATCTTTATTGGAGCATAATTGCTTTACAATGTTGTGTTAGTTGCTGCTGTATAACAAAATGAATCAGCTATATGTATACATGTATCCCCATATCTCCTCCCTCTTGCGTCTCCCTCCCACCCTCCCTAATCCACCCCTCTAGGTGGACACAAAGCTCCGAGCTGATCTCCCTGTGCTATGCGGCTGCTTCCCACTAGCTATCTATTTTACATTTGGTAGTGTATATATTAGTCTATGCCACTCTCTCACTTCGTCCCAGCTTACCCTTCCCCCTCCAGTTATTGCTGCAAATGGTAATGTGTACATGTGTGTGTATGTGTGTGTGTGGGATGTGCAGACTCTCAAGCTAGAAAAATAAAGATATATCTTTAAAATAATAAACAATCTTGCTTTCTAAATGAGAGGTAATGTTCAATTGAACATGGAACCATTAAGAAATAGTAATTAATGAACATCATATAGCAAAAATTACTGCTATAAACCACAGTATTTAATATTATTTTCATAATTCAAACAAATGCATGAGATGAAAAAGAAAAGGGACATGAGCATTAAAGTCAAAAAACAAATGTATTATCATTTGTAGATCAGAGTTTGGAAACAGAGAGCTCTCAAATCTCTGAAGATCTAGCCTTGTGACGGTCTTTCATCATCCATTCCAACAAATCCCCTAGGGCAGTTGTCTTCTAATTTTAGCCACGCATAGGATCCACCTGAATGCCTTATTAAACACAGATTGCTGGGCCTGACCCTGAAGTTTCTGACTTAGTAGATCTGGGGTGAAGGCCAAAATGTGCATGTCTAACAAGCTCCCAGGTGACGCTGAAGTTGCGGGTCTGCAGACAACCCTAGGAGAAACACTGTTCTTGTTTGTGTCCCTAGGACTCTGTTTAATAAAAGTTTTCCCTCCACAGCTTACACCTCCTCTCTTCTATCCCACCCCCATCCTTTACTAGGATGCACGGGCTCTTTCAGATGGCATCATGGAAAACCCTAGCTGCCTTGGCTCTTTTCCCACTCTGGCTTTTCCTCCAGAAAGTACAGGGAGATTATCCAAGAAGGGAATTCATACCATATCTCTGGGAAGCACAAGATGCTTTGCGTTGGGGACACTGAAAGCTTATTTCAAAAGTTTCCAGGGGGCTTCCCTGGTGGCGCAGTGGTTGAGAATCTGCCTGCCAATGCGGGGGACACGGGTTCGAGCCCTGGTCTGGGAAGATCCCACATGCCACGGAGCAACTGGGCCCGTGAGCCACAGCTACTGAGCCTGTGCGTCTGGAGCCTGTGCTCCGCAACAAGAGAGGCCGCGATGGTGAGAGGCCCGCGCACCGCGATGAAGAGTGGTCCCCACTTGCCACAATTAGAGAAAGCCCTCGCACAGAAACGAAGACCCAACACAGCCATAAATGAATAAATAAATAAATAAAAGAACGTGAATTTCTTTAAAAAAAAAAAAAAAGAAAAAGAAACCCTGCGAGAGGGTTTCTAAAAGCCCTTAAAAAAAAAAAAAAAAAAAAGTTTCCAGGACTTCACTGGCTGAATTCTCAGACTGCCTCATTAAATAAATTGTTCTGTTGTCATTCTACTCTTTAAACAATTAAACTCCCTTGGGGTAGAAGGAGAATAATAGAAAAGAAACTTTCTGCCATTGCTGTTTCCCTGAAGATAGCTGTGAAGAAAGGCAAATTTCTTTCTTCCAATTATCCCTTCTTTATCTGGAATACTCAAACATTTGCAGTCCAGATCATCCCCCTGGAGTTTACCAAGGCTTCTTTATGAAGAAGTCTCCCAGGTCTCCTTAATATACTGCCCTAATTCTTGCTTCTCCTTCACAGGATTTAATTTCAAAGTTAGAAGTTTCTCCCTGAGCGATGTGTTAGTGTTACAAGTTGCCCGGTAGACTTGACTCTGGAAATCCTATTGTAACAAAAATAAAATGCATGAGAAAGGTCCCTATTTCAAGAAAGGGAATGCAGCCATTAGTGATATTGCTACTGGAAAATCAAGCATTGTGAAGACTGGAAATATCCCTTAGAATGTACTTGGCACATGAGATCACCGCAGACCTCAGGGAAGGCAATTGTGATGGAGGTAGAAAGTCTCCAGATGAGTTGGTTGAGGAGAGAGAGAGCAGTGTGGAAATGGAAGTAGCAAGAATAGGGCTTCCCTGGTGGCGCAGTGGTTGAGAATCTGCCTGCCAATGCAGGGGACACGGGTTCGAGCCCTGGTCTGAGAAGATCCCACATGCCGCGGAGCAGCTGGGCCCGTGAGCCACAACTGCTGAGCCTGCGCGTCTGGAGCCTGTGCTCCGCAACAAGAGAGGCCGCGACAGTGAGAGTCCCGCGCACTGCCATGAAGAGTGGCCCCTGCTTGCCGCAACTAGAGAAAGCCCTCGCACAGAAACGAAGACCCAACACAGCCAAAAATAAATAAATTAATTAAGTAATTTAAAAAAAAACAACAACACAAATACGTCTTTAAAAAAAAAAAAAAAGAAAAGATCAAATTCTTTAAAAGTTTGGAGCAATAACCAAAGGGGAGTATGGGTCTATGAGTGAGTTTTATTTTAATTGAAAGAAATGGGAATGTGGAACATTGGATATTATAACATTGCATGCAGACACTGGAATATAAAGGATTAAGAAAGGAAGTGATAGTGTAAGTTCCCCCCAAAAGTTAGAAAGGGATAGAATTCAAAACTCAGTTGAAGGTTTTAAAGATGCAGTCATTAATAAAATAATTGTACAAATAATTATGTAATTTCAATGGTGGCTAATGTTGTGATGGATGGTGTAGTGACCAATGAGATCACGTATCCAGAAGCGGCCCTACAACTGAGAACTGAAGCATCATGGGGTAGGACTCAGTCGAGCACCGGCTTGTCTTTCTAACACCTGACTCTCTCAGCAGGAACTTCTTCTGTCTGTACAGCTAATTGACTTGTACTGCCACCTGTGCAGACTGAGGATAGCCGGGCCAATGCATTTGACCTCTGAGATAATAATGGAATGTTTTGTGGGTCCCTCAACTCAACGTTTCCAATGTTTTATCCTCCCTAAAATGTTGCTTTTTGTATTATCCCATCTCTTTGAAAGCATACACCATCAACTCTGGCACCCAAAGAATTTTGTTTTACTCCAATGTTTTCAGCTGAGCTGATTTTGCCCCCTCTGGAACAATTGCAATAACAATGGACATTTCTGCTTATCATAACTCAGTGCTGGCATCTAGTGGGTAGAGGCAAGGGATGCTTTTAAATATCATACAATATACAGGACAGTCCCCTATGAAAAAGAATACAGACCAAAAATGTCAATATTGTTGAGGTTGAGAAACCCCGGTCTAGACTGTTGAGGAATGATATTAAAATTTTTATCTAAAAAATTCCAACCAATCTCTGTTATTTTACAGTGACATTGAAAACATTGTCTGAAATAAATCTCAATCTTTCTGCATTATTTTGTGCTACTTAATGTTTTTTATTGTGGTTAAATTTATATAACATGAATGTAAAAAATGAAATTAGAACATTCTCTAACACCATGTACAAAAATAAACTCAAAATGGATTAAAGACTTAAATGTAAGACCAGGTACTAAAAATCTCCTAGAGGAAAATATAGGCAGAACCCTCTTTGACATAAATCACAGCAATATTTTTTGGATCCAGCTCCACCTTAACAATTTTTAAGTTTATAATTGTGTACACTTGGCATTAAACACATTCACATTGCTGGGCAACCATCACCACCGTCCATCTCCAGAACTTTTTCATCTTCCCAAACTGAATCTCTGTACCCATTAAATGCTAATGCTATTTCCTCCCTTCCTCCAGCCTCTGGCTGCCACCATTCTATTTTCTGTCTCTTGCTACCTCATGTGAGTGGAATCATATAATATATATCCATTTGAAATATCTCAATTTTGACATTTCAAACTTGAATCTCTAATGTCCCCTTTCCTTCCCAAATTTGCTCCACCTACAGCCCTCGCTGTCTCAATAGATGCAATTCCATTTTTTCAGTTGTTCAGGCCCCAACCCTGGAGACATTCTTGTCTCCTCTCTTTCTCTCACACCTGTATCCTGCCTGGAAGCAAATCCTTTTGGCTCTGCCTTCAAAATATAGCTCAGCAGACCGATTCTCAACCCTTGCACTGCTATACCCACCTTGGTCCTACCCACCTATATCTCACCTGGCTTGCCTACAGGTAAACTCCAAGCAGGCTTCCTCACATCCTACAATCCACACTCAACCCAGCATCCAGAATAATCTTTTAAAATTCCTAACCATGTCATGTATCTGCTCTAAACCCTACAATTACTCCTCACATCACTCAGAGAAAATGAAAGCAAAAGTCCTTCAGTGGCAGAGAAAGCCTCCCACGATCAGCCCCTGAATACCTGTTCTCCTCCTCTTCTGTGCTCCCCCTCACTCACTCTGTTCCAGCTACATTCCCCCCAGGCAACCTCCCACCTCAGGGTCTTTGTATTAACCTTACCCTCTGCCTGGGGCACTCTTTACCCAGATACCACTCACCTAAGTCATTCACCGTCTTCACCAATGTAACTTTCTCAATGAGTTTACTAGGACCACCCTTTTTTACTAGGACAACCTGTCCTCCCCATACTCCTGATCGTCTTTATCCTGTGGTAGTTGAGCCTAGAATAATGAATGACACATAGTAAATACTCAGTAAAAATAGGTTTGATAAATTGAATAAGTGAATGTGGTTCTGAAGGGGCTGCCAGTCACACTGTCTCTTGACCGTAGTTGATTGATCCAACGTGGAAAGAGGACATGATTGTAACAATCAGAATTCTTTTCTGATATATATATCTATCTATAGATATATAGATACATAGATATATGTTTAGACCTGAGCAGCTAAATTAAATCCAGTTCCTCTTTAGTACTGAAGCTACCAGGTATGAGAGGTGAGAGCTGCTGAAGCTGAATCTGGCCTCTGTACACCGAAAACAGAATTAAAACTTGGAGACAGAGTTTTGGGTGAAGTAGAAAAGAATAGCTTTATTGCTTTGCCATGCAAAGGGGGCCACAGCAGGCTAATGCCCTCAAAACTGTGTGTCCCAACCTGGAGTGGGTAGTGAGGAGTTTTACAATGTGGTTCAAAGAGGGCGTGATCAGCTCGTGGGCATTCTTCTGATTGGTTGACGGTGAAGTGAGAGTCACTGTCATCAACCTTCTGGTTCCAACCGATCTGGGGTCTACGTGCTTGTGGGCAACACACAGTTAACTTCTTCCACCTGGTGGGGTTTTCAGTATCTGTAAAACAACTCAAAGATATTGTTATGTATATTCCTGCTCCAAGGCTGCACTATTCTTTCTTTTTTTTTTAATCATCTATATTTTAAAAAATAATACTTAAGATACGAACATATCTGTTTTACCTACTAAGTATTTTTACAGGAAAATATGATGATAGATGATCTTTAATTTAAATCTCCTCTGTTTTAAAAAGGTTTTTTTAAACATCTTTATTGGAGTATAATTGCTTTACAATGTTGTGTTAGTTTCTGCTGTATAACAAAGTGAATCAGCTATGTGTACACATATATCACTTCCCTCTTGTGTTTCCCTCCCACTCTCCCTATCCACCCCTCTAGGTGGTCACAAAGCACCGAGCTAATCTCCCTGTGCTATGCAGCTGCTTCCCACTGGCTACCTATTTTACGTTTGGTAGTGTATATATGTCAGTGCCACTCTCTCACTTCGTCCCAACTTACCCTTCCCCCTCCCTGTGTCCTCAAGTACATTCTCTACATCTGTGTCTGTATTTCTGTCCTGTCCCTACGTTCTTCAGAACCAATTTTTTTTTTCAGATTCCATATATATGTGTTAGCATACTGTATTTGTTTTTCTCTTTCCGATTTACTTCACTCTGTAGGACAGATTCTAGATCCATCCACTTCAGGACAAATAACTCAATTTCATTTCTTTTTATGGCTGGGTAATATTCCATTGTATATATGTGCCACATCTTCTTTAACCATTCACGTGTCAATGGACACTTAGGTTGCTTCCATGTCCTGCCTATTGTAAATAGAGCTGCTATGAACATTGTGGTACATGACTCTTTTTGAATTATGGTTTCCTCAGGGTATATGCCCAGTAGTGGGATTGCTGGGTCGTATGGTAGTTCTATTTTTAGTTTTTTAAGGAACCTCCATACTGTTCTCCATAGTGGCTGTATCAATTTACATTCCCACCAACAGTGCAAGAGGGTTCCCTTTTCTCCACACCCTCTCCAGCATTTATTGTTTGTAGATTTTTTGATGATGGCCATTCTGACTGGTGTGAGGTGATACCTCATTGTAGTTTTGATTTGCATTTCTCTAATGATTAGGGATGTTGAGCATTCTTTCATGTGTTTGTTGGCAATCTGTATATCTTCTTGGGAGAAATGTCTATTTAGGTCTTCTGCCCATTTTTGGATTGGGTTGTTTGTTTTTTTGATATTGAGCTGCATGAGCTGCTTGTATGTTTTGGAGATTAATTCTGTCAGTTGCTTCATTTGCAAATATCTTCTCCCATCCTGAGGGTTGTCTTTTTATCTTGTTTAGGTTTCCTTTGCTGTGCAAAAGCTTTTAAGTTTCATTAGGTCCCATTTGTTTATTTTTGTTTTTATTTCCATTTCTCTAGGAGCTGGGTCAAAAAGGATCTTGCTGTGATTTATGTCATAGAGTATTCTGCCTGTTTTCCTCTAAGAGTTTTTAGTGTCTGGCCTTACATTTAGGTCTCTAATTCATTTTGATTTTATTTTTGTGTATGGTGTTAGGCAGTGTTCTAATTTCATTCTTTTACATGTACCTGTCCAGTTTTCCCAGCACCACTTACTGAAGAGGATGTCTTTTCTCCAATGTATATTCTTGCCTCCTTTATCAAAGATAAGGTGAACATATGTGTTTGGATTTATCTCTGGACTTTCTATCCTGTTCCACTGATCTATATTTCTGTTTTTGTGCCAGTACCTTACTGTCTTGATGACTGTAGATTTGTAGTATAGTCTGAAGTCCAGGAGCCTGATTCCTCCAGCTCCGTTTTTCTTTCTCAAGATTGCTTTGGCTATTCGGGGTCTTTTGTGTTTCCATACAAATCGTGAAATTATTTGTTTTAGTTCTGTGGAAAATGCCATTGGTAGTTTGATAGGGATTGCATTGAATCTGTAGATTGCTTTGGGTAGTATAGTCATTTTCACAATGTTGATTCTTCCAATCCAAGAACATGGTATATCTCTCCATCTATTGGTATCATCTTTAATTTCTTTCATCAGTGTCTTATAGTTTTCTGCATACAGGTCTTTTGTCTCCTTAGGTAGGTTTATTCCTAGGTATTTTATTCTTTTTGTTGCAATGGTAAATGGGAGTGTTTCCATAATTTCTCTTTCAGATTTTTCATCATTAGTGTATAGGAATGCAAGAGATTTCTGTGCATTAATTTTGTATCTTGCTACTCTACCAAATTCATTGATTAGCTCTAGTAGTCTTCTGGTAGCGTCTTTAGGATTCTCTATGCTTAGTATCATGTCATCTGCAAACACTGACAGGTTTACTTCTTCTTTTCCAATTTGTATTCCTTTTATTTCTTTCTCTTCTCTGATTGCTGTGGCTAAAACTTCCAAAATTATGTTGACTAATAGTGGTTAGAGTGGGCAACCTTGTCTTGTTCCTGATCTTAGTGAAAATGGTTTCAGTTTTTCAACATCGAGAATGATGTTGGCTGTGGGTTTGTCATATATGGCCTTTGTTATGTTGAGGTAAGTTCCCTCTATGCCTACTTTCTGGAGGGTTTTTATCAAAAATGGGTGTTGAATTTTGTTGAAAGCTTTTTCTGCATTGGTGGAGATGTTCATATGGTTTTTATCCTTCATTTTTTTAATATGGTGTATCATATTGATAGATTTGCATATATTGAAAATCCTTGCATTCCTGGGATAAACCCCACTTGATCATGGTGTATGATCCTTTTAATGTGCTGTTGGATTCTGTTTTTAGTATTTTGTTGAGGATTTTTGCATCTATGTTCATCAGTGATATTGGCATATAGTTGTTTTCTTTGTGACATCTTTGTGTGGTTTGGTATCAGGGTGATGGTGGCCTCGTAGAATGAGTTTGGGAGTTTTCTTCCCTCTGCTATGTTTTGGAAGAATTTGAGAAGGATAGGTGTTAGCTCTTCTCTAAATGTTTGATAGAATTCGCCTGTGAAGCCATCTGGTCCTGGGCTTTTGTTTGTTGGAAGATTTTTAATCACAGTCTCAATTTCAGTGCTTGTGATTGGTCTGTTTATATTTTCTATTTCTTCCTGGTTCAGTCTTGGAAGGTTGTGCTTTTCTAAGAATTTGTCCATTTCTTCCAGGTTGTCCATTTTATTGGCATATATTTGCTTGTAGTAATCTCTCATGATCCTTTGTATTTCTGCAGTGTCAGTTGTTACTTCTCCTTTTTCATTTGTAATTCTATTGATTTGAGTTTCTCCCTTTTTTGCTTGATGAGTCTGGCTAATGGTTTATCAATTTTGTTTATCTTCTCAAAGAACCAGCTTTTAGTTTTATTGATCTTTGTTATTCTTTCCTTCGTTTCTTTTTCATTTATTTCTGATCTGATCTTTATGACTTCTTTCCTTCTGCTAACTTTGGGGTTTTTTGGTGCTTCTTTCTCAAATTGCTTTAGGTGTAAGGTTAGGTTGTTTATTTGAGATGTTTCTTGTTTCTTGAGGTAGGACTGTATTGCTATAAACTTCCCTTTTAGGACTGCTTTTGCTGCATCGTCGTGTTTTCATTGTCATTTGTTTCTAGGTATTTTTTGATTTCCTCTTTGATTTCTTCAGTGATCTCTTGGTTATTAAGTAGTGTGTATTGTTTAGCCTCCATGTGTTTGTATTTTTTACAGATTTTTTCTTGTAATTGCTATCTAGTCTCATAGCGTTATGGTCAGAAAAGAGACTTGTATGATTTCAATTTTCTTTAATTTTCCAAGGCTTGATTTGTGACCCAAGATATGATCTATCCTGGAGAATGTTCCATGAGCAGTTGAGAAGAAAGTGTATTCTGTTGTTTTTGGATGGAATGTCCTATAAATATCAATTAAGTCCATCTTGTTTAATGTATCATTTAAAGCTGTGTTTCCTTATTTATTTTCATTTTGGATGATCTCTCCATTGGTGAAAGTGGGGTGTTAAAGTCCTCTACTATGATTGTGTTACTGTCAATTTCCCCTTTTATGGCTGTTAGCATTTGCCTTATGTATTGAGGTGCTCCTATGTTGGGTGCATAAATATTTACAATTGTTATATCTTCTTTTGGATTGATTCCTTGATCATTATCTAGTGTCTTTCTTTGTCTCTTGTAATAGTCTTTATTTTAAAGTCTATTTTTTCTGATATGTGAATTGCTACTCCAGCTTTCTTTTGATTTCCATTTGCATGGAATATCTTTTTCCATCCCCTCACTTTCAGTCTGTATGTGTCCCTAGATCTGAAGTAGGTCTCTTGTAGACAGCATATATATGGATCTTGTTTTTGTATCCATTCAGCCAGTCTATGTCTTTTGGTTGGAGCATTTAATCCATTTACCTTTAAAGTATTTATCAATATGTATGCTCCTATTACCATTTTCCTAACTGTTTTGGGTTTGTTATTGTAGGTCTTTCCCTTCTCTTGCATTTCCTGCCTAGAGAAATTCCTTTAGCATTTGTTGTAATGCTGGTGTGGTGGTGCTGAATTTTCTTAGTTTTTGCTTGTCTGTAAAGGTTTTAATTTCTTCATCGATCTGAGTGAGACCTTGCTGGTAGAGTAATCTTGGTGGTAGGTTTTTCCCTTTCATGACTTTAAATATGTCCTGCCACTCCCTTCTGCCTTGCAGAGTTTCTGCTGAATGATCAGCTGTTAACCTTATGTGGATTCCTTTGTATGTTATTTGTTGTTTTTCCCTTGCTGCTTTTAATATTTTTTCTTTGTATTTAATTTTTAATAGTTTGATTAATATGTGTCTTGGTGTGTTTCTCCTTGGATTTATCCTGTATAGGACTCTCTGTGCTTCCTGGACTTGATTGACTATTTTCTTTCCCATCTTAGGGAAATTTTCAACTATAATCTCTTTGAATATTTTCTCAGTCCCTTTTTTTTTTCTCTTCTTCTTCTGGGACCCCTATAATTCGAAGTTGGTGTGTTTAATGTTGTCCTAGAGGTCTCTGAGACTGTCCTCAAATCTTTTCATTCGTTTTTCTTTATTCTGCTCTGCGGTAGTTATTTCCACTATTTTATCTTCCAGGTCACTTATCCATGCTTCTGCCTCAGTTATTCTGCTATTGCTTCCCTCTAGAGAATTTTCAATTTCATTTATTGTATTGTTCATCATTGTTTGTTTGCTCTTTAGTTCTTCTGTGTCCTTGTTAATCGTTTCTTGTATTTTCTCCATTCTATTTCCAAGATTTTGGATCACCTTTGTTATCATTACTCTGAATTCTTTTTCCGGTAGACTGCTTATTTCCTCTTCATTTGTTTGGTCTGGTGGGTTTTTACCTTGCTCCTTCATCTGCTGTGTATTTCTCTGTCTTCTCATTTTGCTTAACTTACTGTGTTTGGTGTCTCCTTTTCGCAGGCTGTAGGTTCGTAGTTCCCATTGTTTTTGGTGTCTGCCCCCAGTGGGTAAGGTTGGTTCAGTGGCTTCTGTAGGCTTCCTTGTGGAGGGGACTGGTGCCTGTGTTCTGTTGGATGGGGCTGGATCTTGTCTTTCTTTTTTTTTTTTTTTTTACACATAGTTTGATTATTTATTGTTTTAACAATTTCTAAAAGCCCCAAATAACAACAAACACATAAAAAGAAAATAGCTTCTCTGTCCATACAAAATGAAACTTTAAATATTACTGTTTATGAGATTGTTAATAAAAACATTTTTGGATCTTGTCTTTCTGGTGGGAGGACCACATCCTGTGGTGTGTTTTGGGATATCTGTGAACTTATTATGATTTTAGGCAGCCTCTCTGCTAATGGGTGGGGTTGTTTTCCTGTCTTGCTAGTTGTTTGGCATGGGGTGTCCTGCACTGCAGCTTGCTGGTCATTAAGTGGAGCTGGGTCTTATCGTTGAGAGGGAGATCTCTGGGAGAGCTCTTGCTGATTGATATTATGTGGGGCCGGGAGGTCTCTGGTGGTCCAATGTCCTGAACTCGGTTCTCCCTCCTCAGAGGCTCAGGGCTGACACCCGTCCAGAGCACCAAGACCCTGTCAGCCACATGGCCAGGTATGTGGGGGGTTTCTTCCCTTTTGGGAAGTCTGAGGTCTTCTGCCAGTGTTCAGTAGATTTCTGTAGGAGTTGTTCCACATATAGATGTATTTTTTATGTATTTGGGGGAGGAAGTTGATCTCCACGTCTTACTCCTCTGCCATCTTGAAGGTCCTTCCCATGGTGTTGCCAGCAAAGCCCACTGGGGTCCCCGGGAAAAATAAGATGGAATCTAGGTGATAAGGTCTACCTTCTTCTGTGTTTAGTCTGGTTTCACTTGTCTATAGAAGTCCCGTGCAGAGCCCTTGCACTTAACATGTTGGATTAGCATTCCCAGCATAGAAACGCTGTGCCAGACACTTTGACGGCTGTGTGCTGTCCCCATCTTCTCTCCACTCCACTACTTCCACAGCTTCCTAACTTTTCCTCTTCCTCCAGTTTGTCTCACTCAAGGCAATCCTAAAGTCCTCATATTATACTTATGATTACAGCATGGATCTGGTTCTCAACTGCTTCTAAAATATTTAGTATGCTAAATTAGACTCTCAGTGATCTATCCTTCTATTATCCAACTTTATTTCTAATAACTCAGCCATACGTTCGATATATCTTCCTGATATGTCTCACTCTTGAATGTCACCCAATGATGTTCTCCAGTTAAATTTTTCCTCATTATTTTTTGCAGCCCCTCTATGTGTCTCAGTGGGGCTGCAAGCAGCTCATTGTTTTTGAAATTAGCTCAGTGTAGACACAGAGCAGTGCCTGAGAATATCTCATATTTAAAAAGTGAAAGCTCCAAAGGGTAAGGCTTCTTTATAAATAAAACCTCTATAATCTGTTTTAAGGCACTTAAAAAAAATTCTACTCATAATTTTTTATTCAACACTCAAGCATGTTCTCCTATTAGAAGTTTTTCCTGAATACCAAGTGTTGGTGAAGATGTGGAAAAACTGGAACCTTCATGCATTTCTGGTGGGAACGCAAATTGGTGCAGCCAGTTTGGAAAATTGTTTGGCAGTGTTTTAAACAGTGAAAGATAAATTTACCATATGACTTAGTAACTGCACTCCAAGAGAAATGAAAATGGGTGTCAACACAAACACACAGGCACAAATGTTCATAGTAACATTATTCATATTAACCCTAAACTGTAAATATTCAAATGTATATCAACCTGTAAGTGGATAAGTAAAAAGAAATATGTACATACAATAGAATATTATTCTGCAATTAAAAGAAATAAAATGTGGAGCCATACTTCCACATGGATGACCCTCACAAACATATGCAAAATAGAAGTCAGACACAAAAAAAACCCACATACTGTATGATTCCATTTACGTAAAATATCTAGAAAAGATAAATTTATAGAAACAGAAAGTGATAAGTGGTTTCCTAAGGCTGAGGTGGGGGTGGGAGTTAACTGCAAATGGGCACAAGGGTACTTTTTGAAGTGATAGAAATATTTTAAGACTGGATTGTGGTGATGATCACATAACTATAAATTGTTGGATTTACTTTGTTAATGGGTAAATTTCATGTATATAAATTGTATGTCAGTAAAAATATTAAAAAATAAAAATTTAAAGAACATTTCCTGGAATTACTCAAAGTGAATTGAAAATATTTACATTTGTTTTAAACAGGATCTACTACACACTAAATTATTATGCTCACCACTCTGTATTGCAATCATTTGTGCCTCTCTAGTCCCCTCCTCAGTATGTACACAGTTGACAATAAATGCACATTCAATTAAACTTAATGGAATCAAAGTGAATTGAACCTGCATCAAAGAAGTCTTTCCTCTCTACAAAAGATCTGTATGCAGAAAACTATAAGACACTGATGAAAGAAATTAAAGATGATACAAACAGATGGAGAGATATACCATGTTCTTGGACTGGAAGAATCAACATTGTGAAAATGACTATACTACCCAAAGCAATCTACAGATTCAATGCAATGCCTATCAAACTACCAATGGCATTTTCCACAGAACTAAAACAAATAATTTCACAATTTGTATGGAAACACAAAAGACCCCGAATAGCCAAAGCAATCTTGAGAAAGAAAAATGGAGCTGGAGGAATCAGGCTCCTGGACTTCAGACTATACTGCAAAGCTACAGTCATCAAGACAGTATGGTACTGGCACTAAAACAAAAATATAGATCAATGGAACAGGATAGGAAGCCCAGAGATAAACCCACGCACATATGGTCACCTTATCTTTGATAAAGGAGGTAAGAATATACAGTGGAGAAAAGACAGCCTCTTCAATAAGTGGTGCTAGGAAAACTGGACAGGTACATGTAAAAGAATGAAATTAGAACAGTCCTTAACACAATACACAAAAATAAACTCAAAATGGATTAAAGACCTAAATATAAGACCAAACAGTATAAAACTCTTAGAGGAAAATATAGGCAGAATACTATATGACATAAATCACAGCAAGATCCTTTTTGACCTACCTCTTAGAGAAATGGAAATTAAAAACAAAAATAAACAAGTGGGACCAAATGAAACTTAAAAGCTTTTGCACAACAAAGGAAACCATAAACAAGAAGAAAAGACAACACTCAGAATGGGAGAAAATATTTGCAAATGAAACAACTGACAAAGGATTAATCTCCAAAATATACAAGCAACTCATGCAGCTCAATATCAAAAAAACAAACAACCCAATCCAAAAATGGGCAGAAGACCTAAACAGACATTTCTCCCAAGAAGATATACAGATTGCCAACAAACACATGAAGGATGCTCAACATCCCTAATCATTAGAGAAATGCAAATCAAAACTACAATGAGGTATCACCTCACACCAGTCAGAATGGCCATCATCAAAAAATCTACAAACAATAAATGCTGGAGAGGGTGTGGAGAAAAGGGAACCCTCTTGCACTGTTGGTGGGAATGTAAATTGATACAGCCACCATGGAGAACAGTATGGAGGTTCCTTAAAAAACTAAAAATAGAACTACCATACGACCCAGCAATCCCACTACTGGGCATATACCCTGAGAAAACCATAATTCAAAAAGTGTCATGTACCACAATGTTCATTGCAGCACTATTTACAATAGCCAGGATATGGAAGCAAACTAAGTGTCCATCGACAGATGAATGGATAAAGAAAATGTGGCACATATATACAATTGAATATTACTCAGCCATAAAAAGAAACGAAATTGAGTTATTTGTAGTGAGGTGGATGGACCTAGAGTCTGTCATACAGAGTGAAGTAAGTCAAAAAGAGAAAAACAAATACCATATGCTAACACATATATATGGAATCTAAAAACAAAAAAAAGGTTCTGAAGAACCTAGGGCCAGGACAGGAATAAAGACGCAGATGTATAGATTGAACAGGGAGGGGGAAGGGTAAGCTGGAACGGAGTGAGAGAGTGGCATGGACTTATATATACTACCAAATATAAAATAGATAGTGGGAAGCAGCCGCATAGCCCAGGGAGATCACTTCGGTGCTTTGTGACCACCTAGGGTGGTGGAATAGGGAGGGTGGGAGGGAGACGCAAGAGGGAGGAGATATGCGGATATACGTATATGTATAGCTGATTCAGTTTGTTATAAAGCAGAAACTAACACACTATTGTAAAGCAATTATACTCCAATGAAGATGTTAAAAAAAACGTCTTTCCTCTCTAACAAATTATGATTTTAGAGTAATTTTGCAGTCTTTACTATGTCCCCAATAATTAGTTCCTTTTTTTTTTCCCACAAGTCTCTCATTCCTTTCATGATATTGTCTTGATAAATCGGTCTTTACCACCTTTGTTAGTTTTGGTTCACGTAAAAGCAGATGCTGAGCCAGGCATTTATGTGCAAGCACTTTATTGGAAGGAGCAAGAAACATGGATGCGAGAGAGGAGAAGCAAACACAGGGAAGAAAATACATCCAATACAGCTTGCGTTGTCAGCTACCACAGTAAATAAGCAGAGTATTCATCCTGTGGGGAACTTCTGGAAAATGGTACAAAATCCAAACCTCAGAATTACCCTACCTTAAAGGTGAAAGACATTGGGTACCCTACACCTCTCCATCAAGGGCTGTCTCTGATGGGACCTAATTCCCTGTCACTTCTGCCAGCACATATTAGGCAAAGTACATTTCAGCTGGTGCTGGCCATTGGCAGTCATGCGGTGGAGATGGTGAGAGGATCCCAGGGACTGTGGGAGGAATGTTGACAGCATCTGCTACCCCACCCTTCACCGCAGACTCAATTCTAGCAACATTTTCCTCAAAAAACGAGCTAAGTTCTGAACACGTTCCACATATGTGTAACTGCCATTCCAGATGGTACCTCCAGAGAGTCCCAGAAAAAAGTTAAACCATGTGAGAAAAGAACTCTTATTCTATTCATTATTACCTGTTTGGGGATCTTAGAAGGTATATCTTAAAATTGCTATGATGAGAAATAAAGGTCAACTTTAAAAAGGAACACAAGGAAGGATTACAAACAATGAAGCAACATCTCAAGAGCTTTCCTAGGCAGTATATTACTATGAATCATCTCAACAAATCAGCTTTCAAGTCTAGATTCCTACTTTGAAGTTGAAAATCACATCGCTGTTCCTATGAAAAGTAGGGTGGCAGAGTCCTTGTTGGCCAGTCAGTTAACAGTCCAAGTCAACCTCAGTCTCCTCTTTTGAAAAGTGGATGAGAAAATTTCTCAAAGAAATGTTTTCCAGATGATATAAAGTCACGCACATGAAGAAACAAGCACAGTCCTGATATGGGATGCATTTTGTTATGACTACTGTATGATTTTCATCCATTTCTTCTGAGGAAAACAAGCACACAACCACATGAAGGGGAAGAACACCAATATCTGAGCGAACAGTTTGGGGGGAAACCACATCAGCACGTGATAAGTGCTTTAAATCTAAATTAAGAAATCTTAAAAATGGCTGCAAAAAGCTGACAAAACATGGGACTTTATGGACAGCATGTAAGGAAGAAATGTCAAAAGGGAATTACTAAGGAGGTTATTCAGGAAAAACCAATACAAAACAAATAAAGGTCAAGTCACATATGCTTTAGGAATAGAAGAAATCAGCATGTCTTTTAGGGGAGAATAAGAACCAAGATATTTAAATGTACAACATTTGCCCCTGGGCCTCAATGTCCACTTAGTTCTGGGGCCCGTGGCCCATCACGGACAAGGGGCACTTCGGCTGAGGAGCCTTCCCAGGGCCCCCTTCACATCCTTGTTCCGCAGGCTGTAGATGAAGGGGTTCAGCATGGGGGTGACCACAGAGTACATCACTGAGACAACTGAGCTTCTCTGGGAAGAATGGGTCAGAGTAGAAGTGAGGTAGACCCCCAGGCTTGTCCCATAGAACAGGGAAACCACAGAGAGGTGAGACCCACAGGTGAAAAATACTTTATATTTTCCCACTGCAGAGGAGATTCTCATTAACGAGGAGACAATCTGAGAGTAAGAAAAGAGGATACCAGTCAGAGGAAATATACACAGCAGGGCAGCGGCCACATACAAACAGATGTTATTGATGAGGGTGTCAGAGCAGGCTGCCTTGAGAATCTGAGCCAGCTCACAGAAGAAATGTGGAATTTCAGTGCCAATACAGAAGGTCAGCCGCCTCAACAGTAGAATATGAACCAGGGCAACACAGAAAATAATGAGCCAACACATCAGAACGAGGAGGCCACAGAAGCGGGGGTTCATGATGACCATGTAGTGCAAGGGGTGGCAGATGGCCACAAACCGGTCATAGGCCATCACAGTCAGGAGGAAGTCATCCATTCCAGCGAACACCATAAACAAGTACACCTGAGTGAGGCATCCTATGTAGGAGATGTCTTTGCTCTGTGCCTGGATGTTGACTAGCATCTTTGGGACAGTGGTGGAGATGAAACAGATGTCAACAAAGGAGAGGTTGGCGAGGAAGAAGTACATGGGGGTGTGGAGCTGGGAGTCTGAGATGACGGCCAGGATGATGAGAAGGTTCCCGAGCACAGTGACCAGGTACATGGACAGGAACACTCCAAAGAGGAGGGGCTGCAGTTCAGGATCATCTGAGAGGCCCAAGAGGAGGAACTGTGATACTCCCGTATGGTTTCCTGCTCCCATGTGGTTGCTGTGTCTGCTGGGGAAGGAGGCAAAAGCAACATTCAATGAACAGCCAAATGGCACCTCAGCTAGCCATCACCTTTTGATTCCGCACGTTCATGGAAATCCTCTACCCCTTATTATTTTTTCCAATGCCAGTGATTCACTCATTCAAGTGGCAGCCCATTTCCATTTTAAGTGTGTGTAATTACAGACTTTTTAAAAAATTATTTCTTTATCTATCTATCTATCTATCTATCTATCTATCTATTTATTTGGCTGCGCCGGGTCTTAGTTGCAGCATGTGGGATCTTTTTAGCTGTGGCATGTGGGATCTAGTACCCTGACCAGGGATCAAACCCAGGCCCCCTGCATTGGGAGCTTGGAGTCTTAGCCACTGGACCACCACGGAAGTCCCTCAGACTTTCTTTAATTTAGCAGAAATTTCTCTGTCTTTTTATCTCCCATTCACTGGTTCTAATTTTCCTATTAAAATCTATGAATATAAACCAATTTCTTCTTGATAAGATGCTTCCAAAATAATTGAAGACACTTAAGGTCTTTTCTTTGATAATCTCCATACTTCTTTCATTCTAATAACTCTTTTAGTAGTGATTAAGACATGGGTTTTCAATTCCAACGACCTTAATTCTGTGACCTGAATTGATGTCAGAGTTAACTCTCGTGTACCTTACTGTTTATCTTTCTAAAATTGTGGTTACTTTTATTACATTCTTTGTGAGGTTTGAAAATAACTTTGTGCACAGTGATATCTCAATAAATGATAGCCATTATTATCATTACTATTATTATTATGAATCTGTTTTATATGACAATAATTTTTGATACATAACTCTCCCAAAGTGCAGTATACAGTTCTGATTTAGAAAATGAGATCTTGAGTCACGATTCCTAGAATAGAATTTTGGTCCAGGAACGTACTATCTGCATGACCTTAACAAAGTTATTTAATCTCTCTTAGGTGCAGATACCTCACCTCTACAATGGAAGTAATAAATAGCCCATACACTGTAAGACTGATGAGTGAATTAAATGAGATGATGTAATTTTTCTAGTGTGGTTCTTGTGGCATATACAGCAGACACTTGATAAATGTGAGCTTGTTAGAAAACAATAAATTTGTCTTACACGACTATCATTAATCACTATTCCCCTTAAACAGGGACAGCCATCAAAGATGGAATTCTGATCATTATAAACACAACAGATCTGTTACCTCTTTTGACTGCCATTCAGCACTTCTAGTTAATGATGATCCTTATGGCTCCCTCTTTCAGAGACTGCCTGCCAGGTGGATTCTTCCAAGAAGAAGGAAAAGCAAATGAACTACATAAATAAAAGGGGGAAACAAGATTACAAAACCATTATTATAAAATACAAATTGTGCGTGAAAGTGTGAGCTCATGCTTTCATGCTCACAAGTGAGGGTGTGTTTTATTAAAAACCGGTGGAGTTAATTGCAAAAAAAAAGAATTGAAAGATTTGATAAAAAATATTCAAAGCTTCTATAGATTATCCTAAAAAGTGAAAGGCAAATTTAAGATGAAAATAAATGTTTACATTCTCCACAGTAGAAAAAATGTTGGCATTATTAATGCCTAGAGAATGCAGTTCATTAAAGAGAGAAAAAAATCATTGAGGACGAATTGGCTCTGGGAAGGTGGGTAGAAAAGGCCTCTCTGATATATGACTATTGAGCTGTGAGCGGAAGGATGGGTAATTGTTAATCAGAGGAAATAAGGAAAGGGCAAGCATTTTGGGTTGAGAGAACAGAATTCACGGTAGCCCTGGGGTTGGTGAGCTTGGTAATGGAAGGGATGTGAGTGAGATGGAGAACAGAGTGAGGGTCAGGAGGACAGCGTGTGAGGCCCACAAGTTGAACATCCTGTACTATTCCTGATGTGCCTCTCATGTTGGTAACTTTATATTTATTTGTTGATCAGAGATCGTGGCTGTTTTTGCTCATCAATGTCTTTTCAGGGACCTATGTGCTGCCTGGCACATAGTAGGTGCTCAACACATGCAAATGATAGATATGTAATAACGATTGAGACCAAAAGCATAAACTACAACACAAGAAAAGAAAATTTCAAGCTCATATCCTTGAATATAGAAACAATATTGAATATTAAAGTTAGATAAAATGCATTCATATCTATTTTAGAGAATAATATATCATGAATAAGTAATAACTATTCTGAGAATGGAGAGCTGGTTTAATACTATGATGTTTGTTAATATAGTTCATCACAAAAATAGGTCAATGAAGAGGAATCATAACCATAACTACAATAGAAAATGCATTTGAGAAAATGTAACAGCTATTACATCTAGCAGCCATGGTTAGCAGCCAAGACAGAGCCTCTCACTAACTGAAGAAATCAAGGACAATTTCTTAACCCAATAAAGAATGTTTTTTTAAAAAAACTATATCCAAAAGGATATTCTACATTAAAACATTAAACTAGTTGTATTAAATTTATGAACAGGACAAGGCAGTCTATTCCAACTTCAGTATTTCAATATTCTCCTGAACATTTAAAGAGATTGGTAAAATGAGAATAGGAAATTAACCTGAGTACAGAACATCAGAAATAATTACATTATTTGTAGACGATATTGTGGACACTAAAGTGAAACAACACTAATCAATACTGAACTATTAAGTGCTAACAGTACTACAAAATAGTTAACTGAATATAATAGCAAAATGCAATCACATGAAGAATACATTAGACAATACCTTGTGCAGTCTCCAGTGACTAGTTAATGAATAATTGACTGGGCATAAGAAATCAGACAGAAGCCTACAATTGTGGGAAAGTAGGGAAGAGGTGAACACTCTCCAGAAAAATACTCTTACTGGAAAGAGGCTCGAGATTCCAAGAAAAGAGAGAAGGAAACAGCAAGAGCTAGAAGAAACTGATTTCATTTGGAACGAAAGCAACTTCAAAGTACAGGGACTTCAACGTCACAGACTAAATAACCATGGGACTGTCTCAGTCTCACTATTCTAGAGGTAAAGCCCAGTACCCACTTCTCCCCTCTTTTCCTTCTTACTCCACCAGCTTTTACTGATGGACACACTCTCCCACGGTTATCGCTGAAGATTTCTGTTCTCCGTGGTCTGTGCTTGGGAAGTCCAGAGGTGTTTTCACTTGGTTGCGCTCAGAAAATTATAGGAAAGGGGCAACAGGAACATGTTTAAAGTTTCCAGCACCTCAGGGGTTGGATTCTCACAGCTCCTCATTAAATAAACTGTTCTATTGTCTTTCCACTCTCCAAACATTTCAACTCCCTTGGGGTACAAAGATAAGAGAATGGAAAATTTTCAGCCAGTGTTGTGTCTGTGCAAGCAGCCTTGGAGGGAGATGAATTTATTTCCTCCAAGGAGAAATTCTTTCTTTGGTTTGACTTAAAAATTACAATGTGTCCCCCAGAGAAAATTTAATTTCTAAAGGAACCAACTTTCTGTAATGCTCTTCCCTTGAAGATTCTTCAGAGGTTTCATGGATCCCTTGGTGTCCACAAAGTCATGGAGACAAGGACGTCCTTCCTGAAGAAAAACAAAGTGGTTAATAGTTTTGGCTTTCTTGAAAGGACTCAAAATAAGGACTGAAAACTATCCCTTGGCATTTGCTGGTGCCATGGAGGCCTTTGTTGATATTAGGGAGGGCTCCATTTATTATCTCTAAAGAGACGGACAGAAATAACCCAGGTAGGTTGGGTTGAAGAGTGAGTATTAAGGAAACATAGGTGGCAAATATAAACTACCTATAAAGTTTGTCTGGGAAGAAAAAGAAAGAACAATGCATAGCTGGGAATTCCTTGCGGTCCTGTGCTTAGGACTTCGCACTTTCACTGCCAAGGGAAGATCCCACAAGCCATGTGGCACAGCTATAAATAATAATAATAATAATAATAAATAAATAAAAAGCAAGTTGGGAGAAATGCACCCTGCCAAGTATCTAAGATCATTTAAAAAACAAACAAAAAAAGAGTAAAGCATAGCCTAAAGTGAGTATAAAATATGGGAGAGTTTAAAAAATTTTAATAGCAGATATAGGAATAGATTTAATTTCAAAGAGAATGATCATGTTTAGTGTAGGCATTTGAATACACAGTGTTCTGGCTACATAATAATGACAATCATAATGTGCTGTATCTCCAATTTATAGATTACATGGGTCCACAAATGAAGTGTTTGATGTGGAAACAGGCCCATGTAACACCACTCCCAGTGAGCCACACTGGGAGTTTGTGTGCTTCAGATCTCAACTTCGGCTTCTGTAGGTTTGGAGGTCTTGACTCTGTTAAGGGGTAACACTTTCAGAGTCACGGCAAAAGTCCCATTGAACTCAAACTATGCTGCTCCCTGGCACTTTAGGTCCTTCCTGCTAAGAAGAAGAGTCACCTTCTGGGCAGGTGTAATTGATCCTGGTCATCAAGGTCATTGTGTGACCATGGCGATGGGCACGCACTGGCATCCTGCTGTGCTCCGTCTGTGGCTGGGAGCAGCCCAGGAGCAGCTTCAGTGCAAACACAGTGGTGGATAGAGATGGCTGCTGGTCAGTTACGCTCCCACAGCAAGAGATCTCAGTGGCATGACCTTAGGTGAGGCTGCTTCCTTTCGCTGACAGCAATTCTCCGAGAGGACTGAAGGCTGAGGGCTGTCATATGGCTGCACTCTGTGCACCTGGAAGAATAAGCCCTTAATCCTGAAGGAGAATGTAGACAGCAAAGCACAGCATTCATTATAGTCCATCCTTGGGACATTTGGGTCAGCTTTGTAAAAAAAATTGAGATATAATAGATATGTAACATTGTATTAGTTTCAGGTGTGCAAAATAGTGGTTCAACATATGTATACATTGCAAAATGATCACCACAATGTATAATACAATATTACTCAGCCATTAAAAAAGAATGAAGTTCTGCCCTTTGCAACAACATGAATGACCTAGAGGCTATTGTTGCCAAAATCTCGGCTTCTGTACACCGGTGCCGAATAGAAATATGGAGACAAGAGATTTGGAGGAAAAGAAATAGAGAGGCTTTTTAATTCTTTGCCAGGCAAAGAAGGAACACAGCCCGCTAGCGCCTTCAAAAACTGTGCCCCTCTCTCCTGGGGAATTACAGGGTGTCTTATATGTGGAACTCGCAGTCCAGGGGTTGGTGATAAGGATCAAAGTGGTAAAGGTCCTACATTCTTCTTCTTGCATTATTTCAAAACCTTCATCTCTGGCGTCAGGTAGTCCGGTAATTGGGTTCATTTGTTTCTGCGTTATCTGCCTGCCACCTTCTTCCTGAAATGCACACAGCTACACAGGGTGATTTGTTACAAGAGAGTGCAGGGAGCTTAAACACCAGATGCAGGATGTAATTTACATAGACAGCTAGGGAGTGATCGGAACAGAATGTAATTTACTTTGTGAAAGATAAACCTAGTTACTTACTCTACAGATTAGTAACAGTTTAAATAAAACAAGGATCGATTAACACTTTCAGGCCAGTTTATGTGTCTTCTCTAGCCTGTTCACTGTCCCCTTTACTTTCCTTATTTTCAGGAGAGGAAAAACTTCATTTCTATTTTTGCTGCAACACTATTATGCTTAGTGAAATAAGTCAAACAGAGAAAGACAAATACGGTACGTTATCACTTGTATGTGGAATCTAAAAAATAAAGAATAAATGTAACAGAAAGGAAATGAACTCACAGATACAGACATCAAAGCAGTGGTTACCAGTGGGTAGAGGAAAGGGGGGAGGGGCAAGATAGGGGGAGGGGAGGGGATTAAGCGGCACAAACTACTATGCATAAAATAAATAAGCTATAAGGAATATAGCCAATGTTTTATAATAACTTTAAATGAGCATAATCTATAAAAATATTGAATCACTGTGTTCTAATATATTGTTATTACAGTATAATACTGTAAATCCACTATGCTTAAATTTAAAAAATGATCACCACAGTATGTCTAGTTTAACATCCATTACCATACATGGTAGAAATCTTTTTTTCTTGTGATGAGGACTTTTAAGGTCTACTCTCTTAGCAACTTTTAAATATGCAATACGATATTATTAACTATAGCCACATCCCCAGGACTTATTTACTTCATAACTGGCAGTTTGTACATATTGACCACCTTTACCCATTTCACCCACCCTCCACCCTCTGCCTCTGGTAACCACCAGCCTATGTATCTATGAGCTTTTTTTAAAATGCCATAGGAAGTGAGATCATACAGGATTTTTCTTTCTCTGTCTGACATATTTTACCTAGCATAACGCCCTCACGGTCCATTCATGTTGTCACAAATGGCAGGATTTGCTTCTTTCTCATGGCTGAATTATATATAAATAAATAAATATATATATATATATATATATATATATATATATATAAATAATTAGGCATATTATGCCAAATGTCCTTTATCCATTTATCCATTGATGAACACAGGGGTTTCCAAGTCTTGGCTATTGTAAATAATGCTGCAATGAATATGGGGGTACAGATTTCATTTTGAATTAGAGTTTCTGTTTCCTTCATACAAATACCAAGTAGTGGAATTGCTGGATCGTATGATAGTTCTATTTTTAATTTTTTGAGGACCTCCATACTGTTTTCCATAGTGGCTGCAACAATTTACATTCCAACCAACAGTGCACAAGGCTTCCCTATTCTCCACACCCTTGCCAACACTTGTTAGTTCCTGTCTTTTTGATATTAGCCATTCTAACAGGTATGAGGTGACATTTCTTTGTGGTTTGATTTGCATTTCTCTGCTGATTAGTGATTTTAGGTGCATTTTAAATTATCTGCTGGCCATCTCTGTATCTTCTTTGTAAAAATGTCTATTCAGATCCTCTGCCCATTTTTTAGTTGGATTTTTTTTTCTATCTTTTTTGTATGAGTTCTTCATATAATTTGAATACTAATCCCTTATAGGATACATGATTTGTAAAAATTTTCTGCCATTTGGTAGGTTGCCTTTTCATTTTGTTGTTGGTTTCCTTTGTCGTGCTTTTTAGTTGGATGTAGCCACACTTGTTTATTTTTGCTTTTGTTGCCTTTACTTGGATCAACGTCTTTGCATAAGTTCTGGAAACAACTCTTTCATAGTTTCCATGGATCGTTTTTAGGGGAGAGGGTGAGTGAGATGAACTACTAGTGAAAGGAGGGTCAGTGGGTGGAACTATAGCCTCTGTTACTGTAGGTGGCCTCAAGGCCACAACTGATAGGCATTGTCTCCATCCTGTGCTATCCATTCTCAAGTCCCCTCATCCTTGGATAATATCTCTGCTCAAATGGATGGCTTACTTGGTGGGGTGACCCTCACCCTCGTCCCTGAGTGAGTGTTCTGAGCCCTGGTCATCATTTCTTTCTCAAACCATGGCTGCTGTACTTGACCATTTACTGTCAAAATTGGGAAAGGCAGTGCCAAGAAATACCCCACAGACTTTTGTTTTTAATCAATCATTTTCCAATTAAAATAACTTTACTTCCCACAGACATTTTTATGACCCCAAAAGGAAACTCTGTACCCATTGAGAAGATACTACTTCACTCTCTCTACCAGGCCCTGGAGACCACCAATCTGCTTTCTTTCTCTATGGATTTACTTATTCTGGATATTTCAGATAAATGGAATCATACAATGTACGACCTTTGTGTCTGGCATCTTTCACTTAGCATGACGTTTGTGAGAGTCATCCACACTGTAATATGTATTAGTATTTCATTCCTTAAAAAAATGTTTTTGGTCGTGTAATTGTTTGATATTTAATTGCTCCATTCCTTTTTATGACTGAATTACTATTCCACTGTATGTATATACCACAGTTTGTTTATTCATTCATCCATTGATGGACATTTGGGTTATTTCCATGATTTTTCTATTGTGAATAGTGCTGCTATAAACATGTGTGTACGTAGATTTGTTTGAGTGTTTGTTTTCAATGATTTAGGAGTGGAATTGCTGAGTCATACGGTAATTCTATGTTTATCCCAAAAAACACACCCCAAGAAACTTCCTGAAAGTCTGTCTTTGTCTCAGAATCAGATTTTCAGGGAACATGACCTGCAACAGTATGGACAGTGTCCCATGAGAGCTTATTTGTGATGCCTGGGGGTCTGGAGTTGGGAAGGGCTTCCCTTAGGAAGTGGCAGCTAAACAGAGGGCAAATTCACTGTTTTTTCCTTCCTTCCTTCCTTTCTTCCCTCCTTCTTTCCTTCAGAGGGATGACATAGATGTTTTACACAGTATATCCTTTTAAAACTTTTGCATGTGAACCCTGAACTTATTCATAAGACAAATAATTGATTATTTTAAGCAGGGTATTAGGGCTCAAATATTAATATCATAGAACCATTATAGAGACAACTTGGATTGGAAACAATTAATTAGGAAAAAATATGGAAGCTTTTTTAATAACAATTCTGATAAATAAAAAAGTTGAGAAATCAGAGCGTATAGGCAGAATCTCGGTTACTTGGGAAATTGTATCATAAAATGGATGGGCTCCACAAATTCTTCCATTTAGTTGAAAAAAAGAGTGCTAAGTCAGTTTGGGCCGCTGTCACAAAGTACCACAAACGGGGGGGGGTGGGGGCTTGTAAACAACAAAAATGTATTCTCAGTCCTGGAGGCTGGAAGTCTGAGATCTAGGTGCCGGGATCATCGCCTTCTGGTGAGAACTCTCTTCCGGGTTGCGGACTGTCCGCTTCTCATTGTGTCCTCACAGGGCAGAGAGCAGAGAGAAAAAGCCAGCTCTCTCATGACTCTCACAAGGGTAAGAATCTCATCATGAGGGCTCCATCCCGATGACCTCATCAAATCCTAATCACCTCCCAAAAGACCCACCTTCTAATACCATCACATTGGAGGTAGGGTGTCAACATGTGAATGTTGGGGGGACCCAAATATTCAGTCTATAACAGGTACTAATGGGGAAATGAGAGCTTCTCTTGAGGATGTTAAGGGCTGCTACAAAGATCAACGGTACATGTGTTTCCAGAGAGAACTACAATATAGAATAAGTTCTATAAGGCGTTCGCAGAATAGATTCATCTTTCTTCCCCAAAACAGTCCTTGGTATCCAGGGACCCATTCCTGGAAATTGACTTTTGTTCAAGGAAATCCATCCTCTCATTAAAAAAAAAATCTTATGAAGCTACATGAATGACACAAAGGACTTTTCCCAGCTCTAAGATTCTGTGTGTAAAACCTGTTAGTCTAAATTTATTGCCAAAAGATAGACCCTCTGCGGGGTCTGCTCCTGCGGGGATGGTGGGACCCGCGCTTGTGCCGCGGCCCCCCCAGGTGTGGCTTCCTCAAGTTTGGGGTGAAGCCCCAGCCCCCTTGGGCTCTGCAGCGCTGCGGTGGGCTCGGGGGAAGGAGCACGGTCCCCGGGGTTTCTCAGCAGGAGATGCCGGGCTGCCGCGCAGGAACCCAGCGGCCCCGGGTGGGGCGCAGACTCGCCAGGCCTGGGTGTCCCTGCTGCGCACGGCTGCTGAGAACAGGGTCCGCGATGAAGCTCCGCCTGGCAAACGGGGACTGTGGGCGGCTCCATCCTCCCCTTCCGTCGGCACAGCCCCATCGCGGCCCTCCTTTCCGACAGGCAAAGCCTGTGACCTGCGGCCGGACGGCTCCACACCCTCAGGCCCCGGTGCTCGCCCCACGCCGGGAACAGGCACAACCCCTGGGCTGGCCTCTCCGGACGGCTCGAGCGGGACGGCTTCTTCGGCGCGCCCGTCGCCCACCCCGAGCCCAGGGGCCGGCACGGAGGTCTGAGGGCCGCTCTGGGCGGGGCGGAGGCACGGGCTTCGCGGCTGGGCCGGCCCCCCTCGCCGCCTCCTGCCTCTGCGCCCCGGCCCGGCGTGGGCTTCCCGTGGCCCCGTCTGCTTCCCACCCCCGTCGCGCCTCTTGCCCTCCGGGCCGCGGGCTCCACCCGGAGCAGCACCGCGTCGTGAGGGTGCGGGAGGGCGCCCGCCCTCGGGGCTTCCCCGACACCTACCGGCTGTTCGGCCACGTCCCGGACGGGCAGCGGCAGGTCAGTGGAGCGGAGTTGGCCCGGGTCTCCTCCCCCCAGAGGAGGGGCGACCGGCACCGCGCACGAAGCGGCCCTGGCGGGGGGGAGACCAGGGGATCGAGGGTCGGTGGGGAGCTTGACGCGCAGTCACTTCCGAGGGGACGCTGAGCCCCCAGAGCTGGGGGCTGACTGGCCTCAGCACTCCCACGAGGGGGTGGTCAGGAAGGAGGGACCCTGTCCCTGGGGCCCAGGGCGCTCCCGGGTCAGCCGGAGTCGCCAAGTGTGTCGGGTGCCCTGGACAGCTGAGGCACTTTTCGCCCAAAGGCAAGTTCCAGCGCATTGCAGAGAGCAGACGAAATACAAGGTGGTGAAAACTCACTGTTGCTAAGGGTTGAAACGAACCAATAATTCCTCCTGTTTCTCAGGGTGTTCTGTTTGGCTATTAATGAAATGTATTTCCAAGGAAGGCATGTGGCTGAAAAGGCCAGCGGTGCCTGGGGGTCACAGCGAGACCCTCCCATCTCGCCCCCCTCGGCCATCCTGTGCTCTGGGAGCAGAGCTCTCAGCCAGAAGTGAAACATAGTAGCTTCCATATCCGGATTCTAAGATTTTCTAAAGCCCTTTCAAGGCCCCCTTCTCTGAGTGTGGTGCTTGACCTGCTGGTGTTTGGGGCGGGAGGATGGGCTGGGTGGAGGGTCTGAGCGCCATCCCGAGGGAAGGGCTTTGGAGGCCTGTGTGCGCCTGAGACCAGGGGGCCCAGTGCCCGTGTCCGAGGGGAGGCTAGCGCTGACTCCAGCCGTGCCGAGCCAGACGTCGCCCTTCTTCCCGACAAGCCAGCAAAGCCTGTCGCTCACCTTCCTGGCTGTGCTGCTTACACGTGCCCTCTGGGAAGGCCAGCCTGGCAGAGCTCTGTTCCTGCCCTCTGGGCTGCTGGTAACTGAGTACCTAGCCTGGGTGCTGGAGGGGCGGATCCATCGATGGTGGAGGCCCAGCGCCTGCCCAGGGTGCTGCCCCTCTGCTGAGGGACGCTCGCCCAGCTGGTTAGCCCTGTTCGCACCCAACTGCCCACAGTCAGCGCCCAGGCTGGGAACAGCAGCCTCCCCATTTCCTCGGTGTCTTCTAGTTCTGTTCCTTTCTTCTTTTCGCTGCCTTCCTCCCCAAAGAGGCAAGATACTCATCTTCAAGAACCAAATCAGGCCATGATTTTCCAGCTAAACTCATGACAGTTCTGCACTTGTGAATGACTGGGTACAAACATTTGCAAGGATGAGCTCTTGGGTGAGGCGCCAGCCAACTTTTCTAGCTTCATCTCTCTTGTGTGTGGGCACCGCCTGCTGCCCCAGATGCCTTGACTCCTCCACTTTCCTATATTCCTCCTCAGAATGCTGCCACCACCCCATCCTGGCCTTTGGGGATGTTAGCTGGCTGTTCCCCACAGCATCCTGTCACCCTGGTCCACTCTTTCTAACCTCTGTATGCCCTTCTATGAAATCTTGTCAGGTCCAACTGGAGGAAGACCACCTATAGGTCAGTTAGCTTGGGAAGGAACCCAGCTGTGTGACCTGCTTCCCCTTTCCCAGTGTCTTTAAAATAACGTTAAAAAAAAAAAAAAAGAAAGAAAGAATGTTGTTCTAGAGCTCCTATATCATCTCTTACCACCATCAGAAAACCACCCCCCAAAAGGGGGACCTCATTCATATTGAAAATAACTTCTTAACGTGCAGGCATTACAGTAGGGCATTCTAGACACTGGGGGAGGGAAAAACCATTGTATTTTTTTCTAACATTCATGTTAAACTTATTTCCAAAGTTCTTTAAACTGCGGTATTCTTACAGGTAGACAATGTTGCTGAACAAGTGTCTGTTTCTTCCCTTTTCTTCCCCCACGCTCAAAGATTTGGAAAGAGATAGTTAACAGAAAAGGTAAGGTAATCTCCACCTTAACAAAATATACGATCAAATGTGACCATTTGACAGATACTATGTAGTTCATACAAACAAATTTAAGTGGAATTGGCTCTCTCTTCCCTAAAGTTGAGGATAACGTGGATGTTTCTGTCTAACGTGCTGGACTAATAGGCTATTATGGGTTAGCTTTTGGTAACTCATCGAGTTTCCCAGTCTGGGTTCCGTACCATCAAGTCTGGATTATAACTTGTCCTGGTCACACTGTTTTTCAAAATCAGTTTTGTTCTAGTACTCTATTATGTGTCTGTTTCACCTCTAATCTTTCCATTTTTCACCACTCTGGAGATGGTGTGATATGATCTTAACGGAAACATCACGAACATGTCTTGTGAATATTTAGTTTTCTTTTTCGCCGACTCAGCGTTGCCTGCCATTCAGTCATTGTTATGTGACCAGGCAGTGTAACTATTTGTGTATTATCCATTGGTTCCTACCTTGGGAATGTGGAGACTTGTAAACCTATATCCTTCCCTTAGGAATGCATGAAGGAGAAATGGAATCTCTTGCATGAATTTCTGCAGACAGAAATAAAGAATCAGTTATGTGACTTGGAAACCAAATTACATAAAGAAGAATTATCAGAGGTAAGTCGTCAGCATCCCGGTGGCTAGAAAACGTTTCCTCCCATGTAACTTGTCTGTGACCAGGGAGGCAGAATAATCCCACCTCTCCCTGTTACCTGATAGTTATAAACGAAGCGCATGTGTTTCCTTATTCTCTCATGGCCCCTTGTTGACATTCACTGCTACTTAAATTTTCCTTTCCTGCTGTAGGAGGGCTACCTGGCTAAAGTCAAATCCCTTTTAAATAAAGATTTGTCCTTGGAGAACGGAGCTCATGCTTTCAGTCGGGAAGTGAATGACTGTCTAGAAAACGGGAACCAGACAAGTGGTGAGGAGCGCAGAGTGGAAATAGCAGAGAAAAAGAAGTCCCCCAAACCTGTTTCCAAACTTTGCATGCCCAGGAGAAGCAAGTCTGATGGAGAAACACTGTAAGAGCACTTGATTCATTTGACCTCGTTGGAATCTGGTACCACCTAAGGGGAGGACAGACTTGGCGCCATAGGGTCTGTCTGTTCCCCCCACACACAGCCCCTCCACCGACAGTACTTGTTTTTTGTGTATCTTTTTTTGGGGGGTGTGTGGCTGTGTTGCTCGGCTTGTGCGATCTTAGTTCTCCAACCAGGGATCGAACCCCGGCCCTCGGCAGTGAGAGTGCCGAGTCTTAACCACTGGACCGCCGTGGAATTCCCTCTTGTGTATACTTCTAACTAGCTTAGATATATACTTTAAATTTTTGTCTTCAACCAAGTTATAGAGCATTAGATCCCCAAATGCGGTTGAATTTATGAGGTATAAGATAACAGGAGCTGCTGATAATTATGACTTCTAAGTTACATGCCTGTTTAAGCTAAACATTTATTCTTAGACTCTTTCCCCACTTGTAGTCAGAGTAACTCTTCTGGAATTTTTTTAAAAAGAGCATGGGACTTGAGCTCAGGTCAGGTGCTTGGCCACTTCATCTTCTGATGAAATAAACGGAGGCTCTGTTTCCTTGTGCGTCTCGGAGTTGGGCCCCTCATACAAGAGCTTGTGTTAAAATGGCCCAGCAAACTGGCAGGTGCTAATTTGATGAGTTTATCAAGATGGTGGTTGCTTAGAATAAGAAGAGAAGGTTACTTAATCCTCAGAACCTGGTCTCTGCACCAGCTTGGTAATGCTGAAGAACTGTACCTTGGCTGTGAACTCTTTATTCATAGTGGCTTTTTTGTTTCTTTTTCTTTAAGCAGCTGAAGTCTCATCTAGCCCCAGGATTAGAAGGCAAACTACCAGGCAGACCACCATCACATCTCATTTCACAAGGGGTTCAGTATATAGTGAATGGACAGCCCCCATTTTAGGGGCCAACTGTTTTTGGTAAAACACATATAAATTAGTAGGATGTAACTTAGTAATTCTGACTTCCACATTGCTTAGGTTGTCCTTTTGATATTCTGTTATTAGACATTCATGAACAGCATTTCTGAAGATCTCATCCATTTTTACTCTTAACATAGGAAACTTCAAATGTACATACACAAAATACCAAGGATAGTAAAATGAACCCCTGTGTACCTATCACCCAGTATCAACAGTTAACAGCTCCTGGCTGTTGTTTCATCTATACCCCCACATGCTCCACGTGAAAGTTATTCCAAATGGATTACAACTCCATACACACCCATATCCTCCCAGTTGGATTACTTTGAAACAAATCGGACATGTCATCTTATCCACACATACTATATTTCTAGATGACAAGGTCTCTTTCTCTGACAAGTTTTTTATTCATATTTTGCTATAATTGCTAACATCTAGCAAACAGTCTTTTGAAGAAGACAAAACATGCCTTATAAAGTGTAACAGTTCCTTACTAACAAATATATAGCAGTGTTCATTCTTCCCCTTGTGTAACAGAGTTTGGTTGATTTGCTCCTTAAGCCTTTCAAGTGATAGATTCCTTATTTTCTTGCCATTTATTTAAAGAAAATAGGTCTTTTTTCTAATAGCTTCTAGGTCTGGCTGACTGCGTCGTTTTGGTGGTTAATGTGTTCCCTTGCCTCCAGTTTTCTGTCAACTGGTAGTTAGGTCTAGAGTCTTGATCAGATTCCAGCTTTATTTTGTGAGACTTCATTGACGGCATGGGGCTGTCGATCAGAGGCATGTAATGTCTCTTCAGTGATTCGAGCAGCCATTGATCAAAGTCTAGATCCATTATTTCTTAAGGTTTGCAAAATGGTGGTATTCTAAACCTGTCATCCAAAGAAACATTAAGCTCGAAGCTTCTTTTAATGTCCTGGCAAAAAGGGCTTCTCAGAGGGAAGAGGGGACCATGCCCTGAATCTTTCCAAAGAGAGGGTACTCTTGGTAGGGAGGAATATGAGTTGTTTCGTGCCCACTGGAGGTCTAGGGTCTGGTGAGCTAACAGTTGGCTTTACTGTGTGTGACAGCCCTGCCAAACGGAAACCTGAGGAAGACCCTGAAAAAAGCAAAATCAGATGATTCTGTCGATGAAGAAGAAAAAGACCAGGTAGGGCTCGCATTTAAGTTTCTTAACTCTGCCTTTTTTTTGGTACACTTGCTGGTAATTGTGAATTTATACTTGGTCTGCTATGGACCATAAGTGACTGAGAGGGTGTTACAACACATCCCTGGACACAGGGCAGTACGAAGTGTATTATGGTTAGACCTGAGGACTCAGCAGGCCCATAACTTTGGTCTGTTCTCTCCTGTCTACCTTCCTACATTTCCAGCTGTCAAGATTTGACAGTCGAACCAGCAGATGTGATGTGTTCAAAGCATTTGCTTCTGATGTCACATAAGCTCCTTTCCCACATCTAATTTCTCTATAAAAGCAGAATTGTCGTGTTATTATGTGTATTGTAATAATGCTGCTTAGACTTTTTAGGTTAGAAAACTGGTGGCTTGCCAGAGACCTCCAATATAGAAAATGTCAGTCTCTAGCACTGTCCCATGTGACTTGAGGGGCAAACCTAGATAATACCAGATGGTCACATGCTATCTATTTCATTGTTGCCACAGGATTAGCTGTGTAAGTCAGGAAGTCTGTAGGTTTACAGGTGGGTAGTAAATGCCCTGTTACCTGCTAAAGATGAATATCCGTGGTTTGCTCTAAGGCAGGGTTTCTCAACCAAGGGATTGACTTTTGGGGCCAGGTAAACCTTTGCTGTGGTGTGTGAGTCCTGTGCATCGTGGAGTGTTTAGCAAGGTCCCGACCTCTACTCACTAGGTGCCCGTAACATTCCCTCTCTCTCCTCCCAGTTGTGACAAACAAAATCACCTTCAGACTTTCCCAGATGTCCCCTGGGAGGCACAACTGCACTCAGTGAGAAGCAATGGACTCAAGGCTACCAATATCTTTGAGGTGGACTTGACGTCTTGTTGTAAAAGACATACTCATTCTCCTATTTTTATTTTGGAAATTAGATGCCACTGTTCATGATCCTTATTCAGATGTGTGTAATTAAGTTTAGTCAGACTACCCACTCACAGGTGGGACACTGAGACAGAGCGAAACAGCTTGTCCAAGTCACATGGCCACATCCCTTGCCTCCTAAGAAAACGTGTCACAAGTGAAAGCAAGCTGGCTCTTGTAATATTGACAAGTCTTTTTTTTTAAACAAATGTGCCAGTTTTAGAGTTGTTCTTTGCCCTTTAACCTTTTGGAGGGCTTACATAGCCTTCAAGCTTCTAAAGAAACGAACTGGGGCACTCTTTACCAAGCAGGAAGCAGTTTCACTGGCAGTGTGTGAGAGGCCTTGGGGACTTGGAGGATGAACACTTGTCGAAACAGGGTTTATCCCAATATGCTAGAGTAAGGCTCAGTGCACCACACCGGTGTTATCAGGTGGTGTTGGTCAAATAAGTAGTACTACGGAGAGAATCTTACTTTAGTCAATTTAAAGTTTTGAGATCTCACTATGTTTTTTAAAACAGGTATTAAATACATGCATTTGGTAAAACAGTACAAAAGGCTATTTGGTACATAGCAGCCAAAGAAAAACAATGTGGCTATTCCGTGCTGAGCTATGCTGTGAGCATTATCAGATAGATACTGGATTCTGAGGCCTTTGTTCAGGGACAAAAAAGAATATAAAATATCTCATTACCACAACTAAGGAGCTGGCTCGTGGAAACTAAGACCCGGCACAATTAACTAACTGACTAACTAACTAACTGACTATTTTTTAAAATCTCATTAATAGGTATTTAATATGATTTTTAAAAATTTATTTATTGATTTTATTTATTTATTTTTGGCTGCGTTGGGTCTTCCTTGCTGCGTGCGTGCTTTCTCCAGTTGCGGTGAGCGGGGGCTACTCATCGTTGCGGTGCGTGGGCTTCTCATTGCAGTGGCTTCTCTTGTTGCAGAACACGGGCTCTAGGCGTGCGGGCTTCAGTAGTTGGGGCACGAGGACTCAGTAGTTGTGGCTTTTGGGCTCTAGAGCGCAGGCTCAGTAGCTGTGGCGCACGGGCTTCATTGCTCCGTGGCGTGTGGGAACTTCCCAGACCAGGGCTTGAACCCTTGTCCCCTGCATTGGCAGGCGGATTCTTAACCACTGCGCCACCAGGGAAACCCGAGCTCTAACCTTTCAAAAAATGTGTTCCTTCCACCTTCATGGAGCAGGCGTAGGGGACGGGGAGGAGTGAGAACCCGATTGGCAGGGGTCCGGTAGCAACCCCGGAAGGGGACGGGGGAGGATCTAAGAGGTGGCACTGGGCCACAGTCGACCCCCAGTGACAGCTAACAGCTGCAGTGCTGCCCCTTCCTGCCCCAGGACCTGAGCCCAGGTCCCGGGGCGGCTGGAGAAACGCACTGGTTTTGGTGAGCTGCTCTTACTTACTGTGTGGAGCTGCCCCGGCTGCCCTGGCGCCCACACCCCTGCAGGCCCTGTGCCCGTCCTCCCTGCCCCCTGCCCAGGGCTCGGGGAACAGCAGTCTCTGTGGGGCAACCTGCTTCCAAGTCCTTCAGTGACCTCGGAGGAGTGGGAACGGGCTGGGCTGCCGGGGAGCCTGGGCATGCAACACCTGAGCTCAGCCCTGGGGGCTCATGTGAGGGCAGGGGCTGGGGGGTGCGGGCGGTGAGCAGAGGGGCCTCCAGCCGGCGTCAGCCTGGGCCCTGGACCTGGGGAAAGGCCTCACCCTCTCAGTCCTGACCTGCCGCTCGGGAACCCTGTGGCCCGCCAGCCCGAGGCCTGTGGCGCCCGCCACGGACTGCCTGGCACACGGCTGGGGTGCCAACGCCACACCTGGATTTTGCACGGGGACCATCAGGGGGCTCGGTGCATGGGAAGACGAGCAGCCCCCAGGCCCCGACACGCCCCTTCCATATCCATCGAGAGGTGCCTGATGGAAGGCCGGCTGTGCTCCTTTTCAAGCCCCAGGGAATTCACACGGACAGCCCTCCCGGCCACGGGGTGCCTGCCCACCGGCTCTGGGCCTGCGACCAGCCCAGAACACAAAAGGCACAGAAGTGGGTGCAGGGAGCTGAGCTGGGTCTGCAGAAGGGCAGACACCACAGCCTGGTCCACAGCCGACTGGCCCAGGGCGGGTGAGAACGGGCGGGCAGGCTGAGGGGAGGACAGAGTGTGGCACGGCCTGCCCGCCTGGGCCACGGGGAGAAGATCGGGGCGCTGCTCGCGCCCTCGCTCCGCTGCCTGGCGTCCTTTGTGGGGGCGAAGGGCCAGAGGCAGGGCTCCCGAGGAGCTCAAAGGCCAGGGAAGGACACATGGGACGGTCCAGACCCACCCTAGTGTTCCAGTGGGGCAGCACCCTCTCTGAATTCCTACTGCCACCAAACCGCATCCCTAAGGCCTTTGGGAAGAATCGCTAGGACCCAGGAAGGCGGCCCCCTTGCTGTGGTCCAGACTTCAGCAGCTGCCGATGACCAGAGGGAGCCAGCTGGCCGGCCGTGAGCAGGAGGACAGGACCCGGGGACAGGGACAGCCACAGCCGGGCTTCCCGCAGCTGTGCCCACCGCCAGAACCAGGTCCAGCCAATCACAGCCCCCGAGATGCCAAACAGTGACGGGCAAGAGGCCGGCAGGAAACTGACACCCCCTCACTGGAGAGCCTGCCCAGTCGGGGTGTGGGGCACCATCTCCGTCTGAACTCACCCCACAGCTCAGCCGTCTCCCAGTGACCCAGACGCGTCACCACGGCCCCAGGGCTGATCCCCGACCAAGCTCAGAACTCCCCCCAGTGTGACGGCCCCCATGTCACTCCTGTGGTGGAAGGGACGGCAGGCAGAGACCAGGAGTAGAGTCTTTTTATTAATGGCTACGTTTTCAAAGAACCGTTTTGTTACCAGGAAAGCTCCCCAGGAAGACATTGCATTAGTGCAACAAGGGGGAGCCTTGATGCCAGGCTCTCCAGACAGTTCCAGGTGGAGACTTTTGGCCTAGGCCGGCCGCTGGGGACTCAGGGGCTGGGAGGACACGCAGCCCCTCCCCCGCCCCAACGGGGCGCTAAGGCACCCGGCCCGCCTGGGTGGGCAAAACCCCGTGCCGTCAGCAGGCCGGCGGCTTGCAGCCCTCAACCTGCAGCCCTTTGCTCAGGAGGAAGGCGTCCTGCGTGGGGTCGCAACCCAGGAAGAGCTTCACCATGCCCTTGGCATCCTCGGAGCCCCCGGCCTCAGAATGCAGCTTCTGTAGTCCATGGCAACCTGCCGAGAGGGGGCGGGGCTGCAGGAGGGTGGAGCTCCGCCTTCACTGAGGGTGTGGGTGTGGCCACCTCTGCTGTGACTCAACAAAGGGCAGGGGAGCAGGAGGTCCAGGGCAGGGCCCTCAGAGCCTGGCAGGCCCAGGGGGGCGGCACAAGCATCTAGGCCCAGGCCAAGGACCTCCGTGGTGGTCTGCGCGGCAGGCCGGCCTCTCACCTTGCCACTCAGGACGCCCTCCTGCTTGAAGCGTGTGTGGAACGTGTCCGTGGAGTACACCTCGCTGCACAGGTAGCCATAGGACTGGGCGTTGTAGCTTCCTGCCAGGTGGCCGAAGGTCGCAGGCAGGTGGGTCTCTGGGACACACGGGGAGAGGCTCCTGCCCGGCCCCCTGGCCGCTCCGTGCCCCTTCCCCAGAGCGGGGGCCTCAAAGCAGCCCTGTCTGAGTCCCCCGCCACTAGAGGGAGTATTGGCCCAACACTTGTAGAAAACGGGGACCTTGCGGGCAACTCAGTGGAGGGACACAAATCAATCTTTGCCGACTTTCTGCTGAAGCTCACGAGGGTTCACCCCTGAGCCTCTTACAAGGACAGCTGCCCGAGGCTCCGAGGGATGAGTCAGGGCTCGCCCTCCAGCACGGGGAGAGCGCGGGTGAAAGCGCTCACGAGGGAGTGAACTGCATCTCCGCACCGACACGCACCGGCAAACCTCGTCGACGCGTTCCTTCCGGACTATGAAGCCCTCTCCTGCCTCTTCCAGGCTCTCCAGAAAGCATGTGCAGATACGCCCACCCCACCCTCGGACTCCGCGGGCCACAGCTGGAGGGACCAGCCCAGGAACCCAGGCAGGAAGAGGCCAGGGGTCAGCGGGCCTCGGCCAAAGCCCGTCAGTCGGTCCCCCTTCACACACCACCAGACGATCCTCTTGACCTGGGCAGTAGCTGCCAACCGACCGCTAAGGTGGGCCCGGCGCGCGCTTGGCTACCTGGCGTAGCTGGGACCCAGAGGATCTCCTGGCAGAGGCGGGCATTCTCCTGGGCCGGGTCCGAGGGCGTCTGCGTGTGCAGGGCCTGGTCCACCTTGGCCAGGACGATCTGGCACAGGTTGAAGAGGCCTGGAGGGCGGGAGGAAGGAGACGGGGGGCTGGCACTGTGTCCAGGCCGTGCTTTCAGCCGGGCGGTCCGGGAGCCCCTTTCCTTTCCCTCGGCCCGGCCGCACCAGGGTTGGCCAGCCGGGACTGGATGAGCTTGTCCAGCAGCTCCTGGGGGATGGCGCTGCCCGTGCCCCACCGAGACTGGCAGCAGCGCCAGGGCTTCAAAGGGCGCGGCGCTCCCGGCCCCACAGCCTTCCCTCTGGTTCTCATCACCGCCTGTCACCAGACTGGCAGGCAACGTGCCTTTCTTGTCGTTTGTCTTTTTTCCAGCCCTCAGCCACGCAAAGGTGTGAAGCCCTGACACTCGCTGCCACGAGGATGCACCCTGAGAACACGATGCTCAGGGAGAGAAATCAGACACAGAAGGACACACAGGGTGTGACCCCACTGAGGGGAAACATCCAGAACAGGTAGATCCACAGAGTCAGAGTGGGTTCCTGGTTGTCAGGAGCAGGGGAGGGGAGGGAATGATAACTAAGGGCGTGAGGGACATTTTTGGGGTGAGGGAAATGTTCCAGAACAGAGCAGTAGTGACGGTTGCACAGCTCAGTAAACTGTCCCCACGCGCTCCGGTGCAGCCTGTGAGAGCATCGCTCTCAGGACGAAGCGCTGACCGCAGGAAGAGTGAACGAACACTGGGTCCCGGACCCAGACGCTCATCTGGGGACCCCCCCGTGGGAAAGTCACTGGGACTTGCTGAGCCTCCACCGAGACTGGCAGCAGCCCCAGGGCCTCACAGGGCGCGGCGCTCCCGGCCCCAGAGCCTACCCTCTGGTTCTCATCACCGGCTGTCACCAGTCGCAGGCAACGTGCCTTTCTTGTCGTTTGTCTTTTTTGAAGGCAACTCTTGAATACATGTATTTAACATGCAGGTAATCAGTCCTGACTCCTTGATCTGGGGCTTCCAGCCTCCAGAGTCTCGAGGACATCCACTTCTGTTGTGTAAGCGCCCAGTGAGTGGGGTTTGATGAAGGAAACTGACACCGAGGGCATCGCCACGTGCGGGGTGACATCAGTGGAAGAATCCCGTGGCGAGGGCCTGCCTGAGGACCACGGGAGAGCCCGGGCCCTCCCCGTCCCCTGCCTGCAGCCCCGCGCCCGCACCCTTCTGGGAGCGGAGCTGGTGCATCGCTTGCCAGAACTCATGGAAGTAGGTCTCCAGCTCATCATGCTGCAACAGGGAGGGCGGGTTGGGCATAGGCTTGGTGAAGTTGGCCACCATGGCCGCGATGGCAATCTGGCACCTCCCATCCTGCTGCAGGCAGCCCGGATGCAGGCCAAAGCAGGCCATGTGCCCGGACCTCCCTTCCCTGGAGAGGGACGTGGGTGAGGCCCCGCTTCCACAGAGGAGCCCCGGCCCATGGCCGACAGGTTCCCCCACGCATGCACCGAGGGTAGAGGTCCAGGTAGAACTTGCCGATGGATGACCTTGCCCGAGGCCACGTCCCGGACCGTGTAGAGCCTCACATCTTCGTGACACATGTTGGCGCCCTTCTCCAGGTCTAAGGTCAGCCCCAGCAGCTCCTGGGAGATGCCCAGCCGCCCGCGCGTGACCCCCTGCATGGGGAAGGACTCATTGAGCAGGTACTGGTCCACGTGGTAGCGCGTCTCCTCCCCCTGGTTCATGTAGTAGCGCAGGTCCTAGACGTTGATGGGCCCGACAAAGTGCAGGCCCCGCCTCTGGCACTCGGCCTTCTTTAGATCCAGGATCACGGCCGCTCCTGCTCCCCGAGGGGCTTCAGCTTCTGGGCCAGCTCATCTGTGGGCGGAGGGGAGAGGCTCGGCTATGTCCCTGTGGCAGCCCCCCAGCCGCCCCCCACCCCACGCCCCTCGAGGCAGAATGAAGGGTTGGGGAAGGCGACCCCCAAGGGCTGACACAGTGGGGTCTCAGGCAGCACCACGTCCAGTCAAGGTCCGCCTGACTCCCGTCCCCACTGGGACTCGGGGAGGCGGGGTTACCTAGGAAAGTGTTCACCAGCTGGCTGGTCTTGGCCATGTTCATCTCCAGCACGGAGTCGGCACGCGTGCTGAACCCCAGCAGGCGGGACTTCTTAGCCTGCAGCCTCACCAGCTCCCCGAGGATCGCGCAGTTCTCCTGGAACCCAGAGACAGCCAGCGCTGGGGACCGTGGGCTACGCCCTCCCCACGAGCCCCGGGCCAGGTCTCTGCGGGCAGCCAGGGCTCTCAGGCCACTGGCGGGCACAGCCAGTCCCCCTCCCTCCTCCTCCTGGCCCGGATTTCTAGACACTTTGGTGCTGTCCTAACACGTGGTCTTTATGAACACAGGTCCTTTTGGAACCAGAAACGGCGTGAACCGTGATGAGCTCTAAAGCCAAGGGCAGGAAGAAATGCGACCAGGCTCTCCAGGAGCCACCCAGGGGCCTCCCCGGGCTCAACAATACAAACTCGGCTGCCATGCAGACAGCAGCTCATCCCCACGGCGCCCGAACACCCAGACCCTGGACGGCGAGAGGCCTGTTGCTGCAGGTGGCCCAGGGCTGGCTGGTGAGGCCCGGCCCCAGGCGTACGCCACCTTCTCTGGGGCCACCTCTCCGGCTCTGCGGTGGGGTTCTCCTGGGAGCCCCCAGTCACCACAGGACCAACGTGGCCTGTCTGCAGCCCAAGAAGGTGGGGACACAAGACTGTCCCCCGTGCCCCCCGCATCACCCGCGAGGCCGAGCAAGCACCAGTGGTGTCTGCGGGGAAGATGAAGGGCTCATGCACAGCCCCCATCTACTGAAGATGCTGAAAGGGAGAAGCACAGGCTGCAGCCACACGCGGTATGGACCAAACGCAAGTGTCCTTGCAGGAACCGATGTCTGAATGTCAAGGCCGTAGCCGGCCCACAGTGAGAAGGCCCAGGCCCCACGCAAGGCACAGAGAGGGGATGGGGGGAACATCTGCGAATCTGAGCTCATCTGGCATCACCCCAGAGGGAGAGGGAGCGGGAGAGGGAGAGGGAGAGGGAGAGAGCCAGAAGGAGATACGGAGGGAGAGGGAGAGAGAGGGAGGTACAGAGGTCTCTCCGTTCCCTGGGGGTTGTCTAGTGCAGCCAAGGCTGAAAACCACTGCATTTCGGGAGATGGGTCCTCGTGGAAAAGTTAAATGGTAGCTCATGGCATTATCGACACATATTAAAAAAGCCCCAAATGTTGGGGAGTCAGGGAGGGGAGCTGGCGGCTGCCTCGTAAAGGAGGAGAGATTGGGCGTCAGAGGAGTTGTCTGTGCAGCCCGCCTCCGCCGCCCAGGGCCCCGCAGACTTCATCTCCCAGCTGTGGTCCTGGGCTGGAAGGCAGCAGGGAGGTCAGGCCGTCCAAGCATCAACGTTGACTTCAGGGCTGATCTAAAAGGCGCCTGGTGTTTGTTGAAGCAGAAAAAAGAGAAAGCAGTGGGGAGAGGATGGGAGGGGGAGGGAGCCCCCATCAGCCCTTCTCCCTGTCTCCCTCTCTGTCTCCCTGTCTCTCTCCCTCCCTCCCTCTACCTCCCTGCCTCTCACTCTCCCTCTCCCTCCATCTCTCCCTCTGCCTCTCTCCCTCCCTCTCTCCCTGTCCCTCTTGCCCTGTCCCTCTCTCCCTCCCTCCATCCCTGTCTCTCTTTCCCTGTCCCTCTCTCCCTCTCCCTCTCTCCCTGTCCCTCTCTGCCTCCCTCTCTCCCTCCCTCCACCCCTGTCCCTCTCTGCCTCCCTCTCTCCCTCCCTCCATCCCTGTCTCTCTTTCCCCGTCCCCCTCTCCCTCTCCCTCTGTCTCTCCCTCTCTGGGAGGGAGAGAGGGAGAGGGAGAGGGAGGGAGAGTGAGAAGGAGGGAAAGTGATGGAGGGAGGGAGAGGGAGAGAGGATGAGGGAGAGAGGGAGAGAAGGAGGAGAGAGGGAGAGGGAGGGAGGAAAAGACCTCTCTCTCTCTCCCTCTCTCCCCCCTCCTTCTTCCTCTCCCTCTCTCCCTCTCCCTTGTCTCTGCCTCTCCCTTGTCTCTGCCTCTCCCTCCATCTCTCCCTCTCTGGGAGGGAGTGAGGGAGATGGAGAGACGGAGGGAGAGGGAAAGGGAGGAGAGGGAGGAAGGGAGAGGGATAGAGGGAGAGAGGGAGAGACATCTTTCGCTCCCTCCGTCTATCCCTCTCTCCCTCCCTTTCTCCCTCTCCCTCCCTCCCTCTCCTCCCTCTCCTCCCTCTCCCTCTCCCTCCAACTCTCCCTCTCCCTCCATCTCTCCATCTCCCTCACTCTCTCCCAGAGATGGAGAAACGGAGGAAGAGGCAGAGACAAGGGAGAGGGAGAGAGGGAGAGGGAGAGGGAGGGGGGAGAGAGGGAGAGAGGTCTCTTCCTCCCTCCCTTTCCCTCTCTCCTTCTTCTCTCCCTCTCTCCACCCTCCCTCTCCATCTCCCTCTCTCCCTCTTCCTCCCTCTCCCTCTCCCTCCATCTGTCCCTCTCCTTCTCTCCCTCTCCCTCGTCTCTGCCTCTTCCTCCATCTCTCCCTCTCTGGGAGGGAGTGAGGGAGAGGGAGAGACGGAGGGAGAGGGAGAGACAGAGAGAGGGAGAGGGAGGGAGGGAGAGGGAGAGAGGAAGGGAAAGGGCGAGGGAGGGAGAGGGAAGGAGGTCGAGACTTCTCTCCCTCTCCCTCCCCCTCCCTCTCTCCCTCTCCCTCCCTTCCTCTTCCTCTCCTAGAGGGAGGGAAGGAGAGGGAGAGACGGAGGGAGAGGAGAGGGAGGGAGCGAAGGAGAGGGGGAGTCGGAGAAGGATGTAGGGAGTGGGAGAAGGAGAGAGGGTGCCTGCTTCCCTCTCTGTCTCCCTCCCTCCCTCTCCGTGTCCCTCTCTCCTCCCTCTCCCTCTCCCTCTGTCTCTCCCTCTCTGGGAGGGAGAGAGGGAGAGGGAGAGGGAGGGAGAGTGAGAAGGAGGGAAAGTGATGGAGGGAGGGAGAGGGAGAGAGGGTGAGGGAGAGAGAGAGAGAAGGAGGAGAGAGGGAGAGGGAGGGAGGAAGAGACATCTCTCTCTCTCCCTCTCTTCCCCCTCCCTCTCCCTCTCCCTCTCTCCCTCTCCCTTGTCTCTGCCTCTCCCTCCATCTCATCTCTCCCTCTCTGGGAGGGAGTGAGGGAGATGGAGAGATGGAGGGAGAGGGAAAGTTAGAGGGAGAGGGAGGGGGGAGGGAGCGGGAGAGAGGGAGGGAGAGGGAGAGAGGGAGGGAGAGAGGGATAGAGGGAGGAAGGGAGAGATGTCTTTCCCTCCCTCCCTCTATCCCTCTCTCCCTCTCCCCCCTTTCTCTCCCTCTCCCCCTCCCTCTCCTGCTCTCTCTCCCTCTCCCTCCACCTCCTTCCCTCTCCAGAGAGGGAAGGAGGTGGAGGGAGAGGGAGAGGGAGGGAGGGAGAGGGAAAGAGGCAGAGGCACAGCGGAACAAGGAAACAAGGACAGGGAAACAGGCACAGGGAGAGAGGGAGGGAGAGAGGGAGAGGGAGAGAGGAAAGGGAAGAGGGAGAGGAAACAGAGAGGAAACAGGGAGAGGAAACGGGGAGAGGAAACAGGGAGAGGAAAGAGGCAGAGGGAGAGAGGGAGAGGGAAGAGGGAGAGGCAGAGGGAGGAGGGAGAGGGAGAGCGAGAGGGAAGAGGGAGAGAGGGAGAGGAAAGAGAGAGGGGGAGAGGGAGGGAGAGGGAGAGAGGGGGGGAGAGGGAGAGTCAGATGGAGAGAGAGAGGGAGAGGGAAAGAGGTAGAGGGAGAGCAGAACAGGGAAAGAGGGACAGGGAGAGAGGGAGGCAGAGAGGGAGGAGAGGAAGCAGGGAGAAAAGAGAGAAAGAACACACCATCTACGTTTCTGTCAAATGACACCGGGGATCCTTACACAAGCAGTAGAAAATAGCACAGGGAGGCTCTTTCTCAGCTGGAACGGGAACTGCAGACGGGGCCAAACACCACCAGGCTGGCCACACATGTCCAGCCGCCGCTCCAGCCCCGTCAGCCATGAGTCCGATCACCAGGGCACTGAGTGTCTGCTCCAGGGAGCTGGGGTTCACCTTCTCACCCGGGAGGACGGGCCAAGACAGCAGGGCCCCGGGCTGGACACACAGGGGGAAAAGCATCCCCACAGGACAACTTACGCGAGCAGATTCAGCTGCCAGATTCTAGAGGCCCGGGACCACCCTGTGGCCCGTGAAACCCAGGAGCCACGAGGGTCTTGCATCGTGATTCCTGTCTGTTGGACTGTCAAGTTTATGTAGGGAATCTTGGAAACAGTGGTAACAAGGCTGAATCGGAACGAGCTTTAGGCTATTATGGACACTCTTATGGAAGTGTGTGGGTTGCTAAAAACCCTCCCGGCTTCGCTCCTGTTGAACGTGAAGATCCCCGAGATGCAGCCGATGCTGTCCGAGAACTAGATGGAAGGACGCTAGGTGGCTGCCGAGTAAGAGTGGACCTGTCGAATGGGGAAAAGAGAAGTCGAAATCGTAACCGCCTCCTTCTTGGGGTCGTCGCCCTCGAGATGATTATCGGAGGAGGAGTCCTCCACCTCCCACACATCTCCAAGATGGAGAGCCTTCTCCGTCAGCCAGAGCAGGTCCCTTTCTAGATCTAGGAGAAGAGAGAGATCCCTGTCCCAGGAGAGAGATCACAAGCCGTCCCGATCTTTCTCTACGTCTCCTAGCCGATCTAGGCCAAATGAAAGGAAATAGAAGACCACTTTGCAAGAGGAGTGGTGTACAGGCAATAACTTCATTTGGCAAGAGTATGTACAGAAAATTCAAGTTTTGTTTGAGACTTGCGACCCTTGGTGCACTTTTTAAATGTTTTAGCTGTTCACATTTGTTTGTCTCTTGACCCAGTGACACATAAAGGTGTCAATCTCTCTGGTTTGAAATGGGTCATATGAGGCATGTTATGTGAAGAATTGTTACCTTACAATGTTCCCTTAAGCAAAATTGAATTTGCTTTGAATTTTTGGTCTTGCCTAGACTGATAATAAAACTCTAACTCCTGCCCACCTAAAGTGTGATGTTTACTATTATGGAAACATTGAAAAGACTTTCTGTAGCTGGGATATGGTATGCAGATGTAGTTAAGCAAGCAGTCTTTAAAAGGTGCTGTGAACACAAGCCAGCAGGTAAAAATGAAAGCCGCACCCTTACCCTAGATTAGAGGTTTAGAAATTCCACTAGTCTTCACACTGGACAAGAGGTTGTCCAGGGAGTTTAGAATCTAAGAAGTTTCAAGGAAGTTGGTTTACCTTTGAGTTAGGTCATAAGTCCCCTCTGTGATTGCTGTACATGAATACATAGCTCTTTGTAATATTTTTTGGAAATTTGAGATGATCAGGATACCAATGTCCTGCCAGATTAAGAGTATATTGTAGAGCTGAACTTTGAGTTACTGTGCAATTTTTTTTTCATGCTGTCATTTGTAATATGTTTTGTGAGAATCCTTGGGATTAAAGTTTTGGTTGCAAAAGAAAAAAAGAAAAGAAAAGAATCCGCCTGCCAATGCAGGGGACACAGGTTCAAGCCCTGGTCCGGGAAGATCCCAGGTGCCGCAGATCAACTAAGCCCGTGGGCCACAACTACTGAGCCTGCGCTCTAGATCCTGGGAGCCAGAACTACTGAGCCCCCGTGCCACAACTACAGAAGTCCGCACGCAACGAAGACCCAACGCAGCAAAAAAAAAAAAAAGACGATACTGGCCATGTGATCAAGGGTAAAATCGTTTGTCATAAGTCCCGTTGATGGTGTGTATCCTTGATGTGACCTGAGGAGAATGGCATTTTTATCTCTGTCTGGATCTTCCACCCCAAACCCCATAACTCCAGACCAACCATAAGAAAACAATCAGAAAACGAACAGACAAACAAATTGAGGGACAAAATACCTGACCAGTCCTCCTCAAAACTTTCAAGGTATCAAAACCCAGGGACGTCTGAGAAATGTCACAGCCCAGAGGAGACTGGGACAGAAAAAGGATGTTAGGGGAAAACTAGGGAAATTCTAATCAAGTGTGGACTTTAGTTAATAACAATGTATCCATCTTGGTTCCTTAGTTGGATAAACATGTCGTACTAACGTACTAACGTGTTGGAAATAGGGATACTGGGTCAGGGTCCACGGCACTCTGTACACTCTGTACAGATCTTTGCAACTTTTTTGTAACTCTAAGCTATTCTAAAATTAAGCGAGTACTGAACAGAAATAAGAATGTTATTTCCCTGATTTGAACATGCCTGAGTTTCTTTTCATGGTCACATTTTTTGCTATCTGGATGTGTCTTGGAATCAGTAGCAAAGGAGAGTTGCCAGCCCCTGGGAAGATGTGGGTGGTTTGCAGGTGGCTTGCTCTGGAGCTGAAGACCACGGTGGGAAGTCTGCAGCCTCGGGCTGCACTTAGAACCATGGGAGGGGATGGGCCAGCTCAGTTCGGGATGGAACCTATAAATAAAACTTTTTTCTTTTCCATTATGGCTTATCACAGGATATTGAATATAGTTCCCTGTGCTAGACAGTAGGACGTTGTAGTTTATCCATCCTATATTTAATAGTTTGCATCTGCTAACCCCAAACTCCCAATCCAACCCTCCCTCACTGTTTCTCCCCCTTGGCAACCACAAGTCTGTTCTCTATGTCTGTGAGTCTGTTTTTGTTTCATAGACGAGTTCATTTGTGTCGTATTTTAGATTTCACATATAAGTGAGATCATATGATATTTGTCTTTCTCTTCTGACTTACTTCACCTAGTATGATAATCTCTAGGTCCATCCACGTTGCTGCAAATAGCATTATTTCATTCTTTTTATGGCTGAATAATATTCCACTGTATATATGTACCACATCTTCTTTATCCATTCATCCATCAGTGGACATTTAGGCAACTTCCATGTCTTGGCTATTGTAAATAGTGCTGCAATGAACATTGGGGTGCATGTATCTTTTCTTTCTTTCTTCTTTCTTTCTTTCTTCCTTTCTTTCTTTCTCTCTCTTTCTCTCTTTCTTTCTTTGTCTCTCTCTGTTTCTCTGTTTCTCTCTTTCTTTTTTCTTTCTTTCTTCTTTTATTGTCACACGGCATGTGAGATCTTAGTTCCCTGACCAGAGATGGAACCCATGCCCCCGGCACTGGAAGCACAGAGTCTTAACCACTGGACCACCAGGGAAATTCCAGGGGTGTATGTATAGTTTTGAATTAGAGTTTTCTCCGGATCTATGCCCAGGAGTGGAATTGCGGGACCCTATGGCAGCTGTATCTGTTCCTGCACGTCTCACATCAACCACCTGCACTCCAATCCTTGCTCTCAACGTCATCTTCGGGGAACCCAACCTGCGACAGGGACCTTGACAAGAAGAAATGGCTCAGGGAAAAGCTACCTGCACAGGGAGGAGATAGAGGCCATCGCCCCTGGGGTGCGGCGGGGAGAGTAGGCACAGAGATTTGTCATTTCACCCCCGATACTCATTTCAGCCCTCCTGGCTGCCCCACTCTAGGTCACCTCGGGATACAGAGGTGACCCGGTTAGAGTCCCTGCCTGTGCAGGAAGCTGGGTGGGGGCACCAGCGGGTCTGAATCATATTAGTGCAGGGCCTCCCCCGCGGCACTGGGGTTATTCGGGGCGGGTCACCCTCTGCTGAGGGCCCCTCCTGGGCACTGTGTGGGGTTTAGCAGCATCCCTGGCCGCACCCATTTGATTCCAGGGGCCCCTCCCCCCCACTTGTGACAACCACAGATTTTCCCCACACATCACGGAAGAACTGGGTGAGGCGGGAGCAGGATGGCCCTGGGCGAGGACAGTTGTGTTGAAGCAACCAGCCTGGCCCAGGGCAAGGTCTGCCCCAATCCTGTCAGCGCCTGCATTTAGAACTGCCCCTTTCCTCTCCCACCTCCCCTGCCCTGCAGTGGTCTCCGAGACCCCTCTCTCATCCCCATGTAATAAATCACACCTTCTCAGTTTACTGTTTGCTGCCCTCGCTAGAACGTGAGCTCTTTGAGGACAGGGATGCGGTTATGTCCCCAGCACCTAGAAGAGTGTCTGCTGTGTAGTAGATGCTTCCTAAATACTTGCTGAATAAAGGAGCTGAATAAAGGGATGAGTGGATGAATGAATGAAGGTTACAATGGAAGGAGGGGGGAGATGCCCTTTCTAGCTCTCGGGGGTTGGGAGATCAAGTGAAAGATCCGTCCTAAATAGGCTGACCAGCCTTCTGGGGTTCCCCGCGACTGAGGGTTTCCCCACAGTTCCAGCGCTCAAACCTGAAGGGTCCTGGGCAAACTGGGGGCGGGTGTTGGTCACCCTATCTAAACAGTAACAATTCCAGCTGCAGTAGCAATGGCCAATGACCTCTACGGTCTTATTGACCATGCACAGTTCTTTACCTGGCGGAGAAGGGTGGGCCGGGATTGGAATTCTGGTGATCCAGGGCGGGTGAGGGCACACCCCGGGCTTGTGTAGGGGAGTCCAGGAAGGTTCTGGAGGAAGTGACCGTGACACAGGAGGGAGGGAGGAGTCGAAGGAAGAACGTCCCACATGACAACGTGTGCCAATGGCCCTGGGCCCAAGGTCACACCTGACCAGGGCTTGCTTTTTTTTTTCTAATTTACTTTTTCCCACATGGATATGCAATTGTCCTAATGCCATTTATTGAAAACTCCTTAATTTCCCCACTTTCTGTCATAGCAAGTTCTCATATATCTGTTTCTGGACCTTTATTCTATACCATAGAGCTATACGTCCCATCCTTGCACCACTAGGGCTGTCTCATCACTATAACTTTATTTTTTATTCATTTTTTTTTTTTTTTTTTTTGGCCGTGCCGTGCGGCATGTGGGATCTTATTTCCCTGACCAGGGATCGAACTCGCGCCCCCAGCAGTGGAAGCTCGGAGTCTTAATCACTGGACCTCCAGGGAAGTCCCCAGGGCTTGCTTTGACATCCATTGAATGGTGGCAGGTGGGCGCGGGGAGCAGCTGTCTGTGAGCCATCCTGTGTAGAAATGCAGGGTGGAGGGGAGGACAGATGGAGCGGGAGGGGGAAGAAGCGGAGGAGGGAGGGAGGGAGGGCGGGCGAGAGATAGAGAGTTTCCGGAGACTACAGCTCTGGCTGTGTCCTAGGGCATGAAAGCTGAAAATAGCTCCTAGTGCCGGAAGCCTTGGAGCCGGAGCCTGGGAGCCAGGGTGACTGGCTCTCCTCCCTGGTGTGTGTGTGTTGGGGGGGGGGGGGGTGGCTCTGGGCTTCTCAGGCTGGGAATGGGGTGCACAGAGCAGGGACGGAGCGGGGACCCTTCTCTCTGGGACCTCGTGGGCCATCCTCAGCTCACAAAGCTGAGCCACTCCTGCCCTACGAGTGAGGGGCTTCTCCTCCCTGTCCCCTGGATCACACCCCCTCACACACAACTTCCCCGTGTGTGTTCCCAGCAATCAAGAGAATCTGTTTTTAAAAGATTTGGGGGAGGGGGGTAAACATACAAACAAGAGCAGAATGGATACTTTTTCAGAATGTGAATGGCTCTGTGTAAGCCCACCCCCAGGGTAACCACAGTCCTGACCTCTAACACCCTTGACGAGTCAGCCTTGGTCTGGGCTTGCGGACCCACGGAAGCTTCCTCATCCCCTCCTTCAGATCCCGTCGCTCCCTCGGCGTCTTTGTGAGAAGCACCCGGGGAAGTGGGACTGCTAGGCTGTACTGCTGCTAGAACTCCACCTGGGCTCCACCAGGCTCCAGCCCCCCGCCCTGTGCACCTCTCTGACCCTGAGGCACCTCAACTGGTAGGAGCCGCATCACCTTCCCTCCCGGGACTTGTGACACTTAAGGCAGACACCGAAAGGACAAGCCTTTGGCCCCCTGGCTGGCAAAGAGCAGCTACTCAATTGTCATAAGTGTCCGTATCAGTGAGGGTTCTCCAGACAAACAGAATCCATAGGGTGTGTGTGTGTATATACACACACACGTACATATGTACACGCATACAAAAATAGACAGCTGTGTATATATGCCGTATGCATACACACATATACACATATAGTATATACAATGCACACATACATATATACACACATATAAAATGCATAGTTTGTATATATACAGTATGTATACACACATATACACATAATAGATACAATACACACAGACATATACACTATACATACACACAAATAAAATGCATAGTTTGTATATATACAGTATGTACATATACGTATAACACATGCAATAGACACACCTAGGTACATATATATCATACATATATACACACATACAAAGATATTTAGGTGTGTATATAGACAGTATACATACATACACATATAATATATGCAATACATACACGTATATACATATGGACACACATATACACCTACATATAAAAGCACATAGCATAAAAATATATATGTACTGGATATATAAATTCATCGTATATATACATACATATATCATATATATATAAGATATAGACACATACATATATACAATGTATACACACACATACACACCTATATGTAAATATGCGCATGTACATACACATATAAATACATACGCAAGTGTGTATATAATAGTATATACAGATATACATATAATACCTAGAAACATATACACATACAGGTATACAACATATATACACACCTATATATAAATATACACTGTATACATACATACATACAGTGTACATATACTGTATATATACACACACCCATATATTAATATATGGGTGTGTGTATATATACAGCATGTTCACATTTATAATATGTATTCTATATATATACACAGACATTCATGTATACAATATATACACACAAATATATAGGCTTGTATGTATACTGTATATAGTACTTACACATATACTACAAACGCACGCACATATAAACATATGTGTATACATATATATAATATGTATACACACATATACAAATTAATAGGCTTGTATACATTCAGTATTTTTACATATATAGTTTTGTTTTAAGGAGTTGACTCATGTGACCGTGAGGCAGGCAAGTCAGGGCAGGACTCTGGGCTGGAGACACAGGCAAGAGCTGATGTCCCAAGGCCATTGGAGGAACAGTTCCCTCTTTCTACGGAACCTCATTTTTCTCTCCAGTCCTTCAACTGATGGACGAGGCCCACCCACGCCGCGGCATTGACAATCTCCTTTACTCAAAGTGGACCAATTTCAGTGTTCATCTCTTCTGAAAAATACCTTCCTGGCCACATCTGGAATAATGTTTGTGGCTGCCGGGGCCCCACGCAGTGCGCACATGAGATTAACCATCCCCGTGGCGATGATGACACTTTATTTTCTCCCTTGACCATTGTCACTACTATTCCAATTAAAATGGCAGCGCCATGAGGGCAGGGCATTTCCTTGTTTGCCAGTACTGAGCATCCAGGGGTCTGGTGCCTAGCATAGGCTAAATACACGGCATTTTTTTGAACAGAAGCCAGGATTCCGGCTGTCATACTTAATGAGGAATTATAGTCCTATTATTGGTGGGGGGGGGGGGTGCCACGGTACGTCAAGGGCGGGAGTCGAACCCGCCACCCCAGGCCCCAAGGGGTCTCCCCGGGTCCCCACTTCGGGCCGGTGGGAGTGGCCGGGGGCAGCCGAAGACGTGCGTGCGTGCGTGCGTGAGAGGGGGCGTGTCCACGGGGCGGGCGGCGCTCGCCACGAGTGAGTGGTTCAGCTCGGCCCCAGCTCGTTGTGCTCGCCTCACACCGGCCGGAGTTGGCAGCAGCGCTGGAGGCCCCGGGCCGGTGACCACAAAGAGGGAGCCGGGGGCCGGACGGGAGCGCGGCGGCGGCGGCGGCGGCGGCGGCGGCGGCGCCGGCTGAGGCCCAGGCCAGGCCCCCTCCCCTCAGCCTCCCGCCGGCCCGCCCGCCTGTCCCGCCCCCGCCGGCGGCGCCCCGCCCCTCCCCTAACCGCCAGACTAGCCTGGTGCGGGGGCCGCGCGCGAAGACATGGGGGAGAAGCTGAGGCTGGAGTCGCCCGTGGGGGCCGAGCCCGCCGTCTACCCGTGGCCGCTGCCGGTCTACGTGAGTGCCGCCCGTCCCCTCTTCCCGAGCCCCCGCCCCTCTTCCTCCACGGCGTGCGCTGAGCCCACCGAGAAACGGAGCGACTCGAGTCACCAGACCCTCTTTGGAGCCCCCCTTCCCGCCCCGCCGTGGTTCTCCGCGGCCGTTCCAGCCCCCGCGCGCAGAGTGGGCAGAGGGGAGCCGGGGCCGGCCGGGGGCGCAGACTCGGCCGCGGGGACCCCGTGCTTCCGAGGGGCGCCCGAGCCGGGCTGCCGTTGGCTCTGTAGTGCTGGGGACCCCGGTCCCCCCGGGCCTGGACTGCCTGCGGGCTTGCCCTTCCGTACTTCATGATCTGACACGTCGGGTTTCTTTTTCCTGACCGGCTTTACCAGACTTTACCTGACCAGCTTTACCAGCGTCCCCTGATAATGTGTTAGATATTCAAGTTTTAGGGCCCGGTCCCAGCCCTATGGAATCAGCAACTCTGGTGGGGCTCAGTGATCTCTGTTATAACAGGCCCTCCAGATGATTTTTATTCACCTTAAAGTTTGAAAATATCTGCATTGTCAGCTGACCAAAGCGTCCACCAGCAGGTGAAGGGGAGTGGCGCCTGCAAAAGATAGGGACTGGCCAAGGCAAGTACAGGAGCATTTGCCGTGGTAGTAATGGAGAATGCCTTTTCTCCACTGGTTGGCACAGACTAATATCTGGGAGCAGTGGCAGGGTTATTTAGGATGCTTTACATTTCAGTGTCCTGGTTTGCCAGGGACTTCCCCTGTGTGAGCACTTAAAATCTCATCCTGGCAAACCCCTTAGCCCTGGGTTTGAAAAGCTTAGGGAATAACCTGAAATTTAGGGGAAACAAGATGTAGGTTTTGGGCAAGTCACAAGTGCTAATTAAAGCTAAGCAAGTATGGACAACATCTAGCCTTCTTTACCCCTTTGCGGGGAGGTAAATCTGATTGGGTGAAAGGACTTATTGTTAAGAGATCTTTGTAGAAACATCCCCTTCTGCTTAGTCCGCTGGTTCTCAGTTCTGGCTAGACATTGGCATCGTCTGAGGAGATTTAAAATGATTTTATTGGTCTAGGATGACCAACCGTCGGTGTGAGGGTTTTTGAAAAGTGCTTCAGATGATTCTAATGTGCAGCCAGATTTAGGTGCCACTGCTTAAGCGTTTGAACCGCTGCTACATATTTTCACCTCATCTTCCTATGAGAATATCCAACTGTAGTTGAGGTTTGTTATTTTTCTTTTTCTTTTTTTAACTGTCTTATTATAAGATTTACTGTCTTAAATAAGATTGAATGTACAGAAAATCCTGCTAGTCCATCTGGTGTAGCTGGATACCCAGAATAATATCGTTAAGATATGTACCACTTAAGTATTGTGACTGGCCTTTTTAAAATTAACATATGCATTAAATTAGTGTTGATAGTATAGATGTCTTTCGAAGTTGTCATGTTGGGGAGCTATACCTCTAATCTGCTGCCATTGCTAAATATCTGGACACCTCTTATTAGGAATTGCTTTTAAAAATCTTTAGGGATTAAAACCAAGATTGCTGTATTATTTGTACTGGGACCACAAAAACCTCACAAAGTTCCCCCGCTGTACCTTCTACTCCCATCTCTAACCCTTGGCAACTTCTAATCTGTTCTCCATCTCCACAGTTTTGTTATTTTAAGAATAATATGTAAACATAATCATGAATTACTTCATCTTCGGAGACTGGCTTTTTAAAATTTTTCCCTCGGCATCATTCCCTTGAAGTTCATTTCAATTTTTGCATATATTAATAATTTGTTCCTTTTTGTTGCTCGGTAGTATTCTATCATAAGATTTTATCACAATTTGTTTCAACATTCACCCATTGAAAGACATTTGGGTAGTTGCCAGTTTTTGGCTATTATAAATAAAACTGCTATGAACATTTATGTGTAAGTTTCTGTGGGAACTTCATTAAGTTTTTGTTTCTTTTGGATAAATGCTCAAGAGGACAATTACTGCATTGTAGGGTGAATCTACTTTTCGGATTAAAAGAGACTGTCAAGCTGTTTCTCAGAGTGGCTAAACCATTTTATATTCCCACCAGTGATGTGATATAATTTTTCTACGTACTCGCCAGCATTTGATGTTGTCACTATACTTTAATTTTAGTTATTCTCTGATATGTCATTATGGTCTTAATTTGCATTTCCCTAATGGCTAACGACGTTGAACATCTTTTCATGTGCTTCTTTGCCATGTGTATATTCTCTTCCATGAAATGTCTGTTCCTGTCTTCTGCCTATTTTCTAGTTGGATTTTTGTAAGTTGTTTGGAGAGTTCTTTGTATATTATAGATACAAGTCATTTGTCTCATATGGGATTTTCAAATATGTTTTCCCACTGTGTAATTTGAGTTTTCATCCACTTAAAAGGATCTTCTATGAAGCATTTTTAACTCATTTTGATGAGATCCAATTTATCAGTTTTTGCTTTTATTGATCATACTTTCGGTGTCAAGTCTAAGAATTATTCACCTAGTTCTAGATGCCAAAGATTTTCTCCTATTTTTTTTTCTCTAAAAATGTCCTGCTTTTACATTTAAGATTATGATCCACTTTGATTTAATTTTTGTGTAAGGTGTGTAAGGTTTAGGTTAAGGTTCATTTTTTATTTGTTTGTTTTTGTCGAGGGATGTCCAACTGTTTCAGTACCATTTTTTGAAAAGTCTATTCTTCCTTGATAGCTTTTGCACTGCTGTCAAAAACAAGTTAAATGTATTTATGTCAGTCTCTTTCTGGGTTCTCTGTTCCATTCCATTGATCTATGTATCTAGCCTCCATCATTACTGCAAAATCTTGAAATTGGGTAGATTAATTCCTCCCATTTTAATCTTCCTTTACAAATTGTTTTAGCTATTCTTCAGCCTCTTCTTACCATATAAATCTTAGATTAAGCCTGTCTATAGCCACAAAAAACCTTGAGGGCATTTTAAGAGTAATTGTGTTAAGCCTCTTAACTTGGGGAGAATTGACATCTTTATTATGTTGTGTTTTCTAATCCATGAACAAGGTATGTCTCCCTATTTGTTTGGGACTTTAAAAATTTTCTTCATCAGCATTTTGTCATTTTCAGTATAGAGGTCCTATAAATGTCTTATTGGGCTTATATTTAAGTATTTATTTAGGTCAGTTGTAAATGGCATCACATATTTTTATTTAAGCTTCTACACATTTGTTATTAATACATAATTTGATAAAATTGTGTTGATCTTGTACTCTAAAACATTTACAAACTAATATTATTTCTCAAGCTCTTTGTGGATTCCTTGGTATTTTCTCCATTTAGATTGTCATCTCATCTTCAGATGCAGACAGTTTTACTTTTCCTTATTCAATATAATAGGATATATTACTATTCAACATTCAGTAGGATATATTCCTTCCTATTCAACATAGTAGGAATAGTCCTTTTATCTTTTAAATAAACTTTTTAAAAACTTAACTTTTGAATTTATGTATTTCTTTATTTTTGCTTTATTTTCTTACTAGAACCTCCAGTAATATATTTAATAAAAGTGGTGAGGGCAGATATCGGTGCCTTGTTTCTGATCTTACAGAGAAAGCATTCAGTCTTTCACAGTTAAATATCATGTCGGTATAGGTTGTAGATCATCTTTATGAGTTTCAGTATGTTCCTTTTCTATTCCTAGTTTGCTTGGAGTTTTCTTTCTTCTTTTTTTAAAATCATGAATGGGGTTGGATTTTGTCAAATGCTTTCTCTGCATTAATGGATAGGATTACATGACTTTTCCCCCTTAATCTATTGGATATGGTGGATTACATTATTTGATTTTCAAATATTTAACCAACTTTGCATAACTGGAATAAATACCATTTGGTTATGGTATATTATTCTTTTTATATATTTCTGGATTTAATTTGCTAATATTTGGCTGAGGATTTTTACAGGCAGTTTCATAAAAAATATTGGTCTGTAGTTTTCTTCTTTCTATACTATCCCTGTCTGGTTTTGGTATCAAGGTAATACTGGCTTCATAAAATTAATTAGGAACTGTTCCCTCTACTTCTGTTTCTTATCAAGTCATGTAAAATTGGTGTTAATTCTTTAAGTCTTGGGTAAAAGTGAAACATCTAAGCCTGAATATTTCTTCTGGGCGTTTTTAAATGAAAAATCAGTGTTTCTAATGGTTACAGGAAAATTGAGATTATCTATTTCATCTTGGCTGAGTTTCGGTAGTTTTGGGTGTAGAAGCATGGGTCCATTTCATCTACATTTTTGAATTTATAGTGTAGACTTGTTCATAATAACTTGTCCCTTATTAACCTGCAGGATATGTCATGGTATCCCCGGTTGCATTTCTGATATCTGTGATTTGTGCCATCTCTCTTTTTATCTTGATCAGTCTTGCTACATCTTTATTGATAAGATTGTTTATTTCAAAGAACCAGCCTTTTGTTTCATTGATTTCCCTCCCCCCTATTTTCCTGTTTTCAGTTTCATGGATTTTTGTTTCATCTTTATTATTTCCTTCTTTCTGCTTGTTTAGTGTTTTTTCCTCTTCCGTTTTTACTATTTTAATATAGAAAATTAGATTATTGCTTTGTAATATTTACTTTCCCAATTTAGTGCTATAAACTTCCCTTTCAGCATTGCTTTCACTTCATTCCACAAACTTTGGTCTGTTATACCTCCATTTTCTTTTATTCTATGCATTTAAAATGTTTTCCTTGACTTTTTACCCATGAGTTATTTGGAATTGTGATGTTTAGTTTTCATGTGATTGAAGATTTTCCTGTTGTCTTTCTGTTATTGACTTCTAGTCTGATTCCATTATGGCTAGAGAACAGACTCTCTATGATTTTAATTCTTTTAAATCTGCTAATGTTTTTTTATCACCCAGTATATGGTATATGAGTGAATGTTCCATGGACACTTGAGTATGTATTCTGCTTTTATTGAGTGTGTTCTTTAAATGTCAGTTATATCCTGTTGATTGATGATGTTTTCAGTTCTTCCATATCCTTGCTGATTTTTCTCTCTGGTAGTTCTATAAATTGCTGTGTTGAAGTCTCAAATAATAATTGTAGATTTAAAATTTTCTCCTTTTACCTTTTTCAGTGTTTGCTTCATGTGTTTTGAAGTTCTTTTGTTTGGTGCACACACATTTAGTATCACTAGGTCATCTAGGTGGATTATTCCTGTTATCTTTATGTAATGACCCTCTTTGCCCCTAATAATTTCCTTTGCTCTGAAATCTACTTTATCTGATATTAATATAACCATTCCTGCTTTTTCTGATTAATGTTCATATGATATATCTTTTTCATCCTTTTACTTTGAACTACCTATATCATGATGTTTAAAGTAAGCTTCTTATAGACAGTATATAGTTGGATCATGCTTGTGATTTTTTTTCATCTACTCTTCCAATCTCTGTCTTTGACTTGGTTACTTAGATCATTTGCAGTTAATGTAATTATTGCTATGTTAAAGATTAGGTCTACCATTTTATTTTTTGTTTTGTCTTTTACCTTAGTTTCTGAATCCTATGTTTCTCTTATTTTGCCTTCTTGTGGGTTACTTAAACATTTTTTAATAAGTCCATTTTAATCTAATTTGCTTATAATCATTTGTGTATACTGTTTGTATAGTTTTCTTAGTGGTTGCTTTTGGCATTACAGTATACATATGTAATTTATCATAGCCTATTGGAATCAGTGTTTTATTACTTCAAGTGAAGTTTCAAAATTTTACTTCCATTTAGGTCTCTTAATAGTCCCCAGTTTTAAAGTATGATTTTCTGTAGTATTTCCTTTATATACATTGAGAACCACATCAGATGGTGTCATAATTTTTGCTTTGACCATCATATAGGATTTAAGAAACTCATGAAGCTAATGATAGTCTCTTATATTTACCCCATTTGTTTTCACCCATTCCATTGTTCCCCTTTTCTTTCTGAAGTTCCCAGTCTTCTGTTATTGTTTTTTTATGTTTTCATAACAGTAGGTGATATCTGGGCTTTCCAGTGCCATTGGATATGAGTTTCAGGAAACACTGAGCCTGGCTCACTTAATGCTGCTGAGTTGGAGGGTTTGTATATGTTGGGCCTGTTGGCACAGCAGATGCTAGCAGATTAGACTAATGTTGATGGGACTAGTGCCCCAGGAGGATGCATTCCCATTCAGGCTATGCTGCTGCTACAGTTGATCAAATCCCCCTCTACCCCAAGTGTGGGGCAGTGACCTGCTGCTGTCACTGCTTCTTTATTAGGCTGCTTTTGCCTCAGGTGTGTGGTGGGATCCCTTGGAAGCTGCTGCTGCTGTCAATCACAAGGTTAAATTCATTTTAGAAATACTTAACTATAAATATGTAGCCTGGCTCTTGTAGGACCTCTGTATTTGTTTTTTATTGCTTTCATACGAATTACCACAAATTGAGTGACTCAAAACAACGTAAATTTATTACCTTACAAGTCTGACATTGGTCTCAATTGAGTCAAGTAAAAGTGTTGGCAGGATCGACAGATGAATGGATAAAGATGTGGCACATATATACAATGGGATATTAGTCAGCCGGAAATGAAATTGAGTTATTTGTAGTGAGGTGGATTGACCTAGAGACGGTCATACAGAGGGAAGTAAGTCAGAAAGAGAAAAACAAATACCGTATGCTAACACATATCTATGGGATCTAAAAAAAAAAAGAAAAAATGGTTATGAAGAACCTGGGGGTAGGACAGGAATAAAGACTCAGCCATAAAGAATGGACTTGAGGACACAGGGAGGGGGAAGGGTAATCTGGGATGAAGTGAGAGAGTGGCTTGGACATATATACACTACCAAATGTAAAATAGATAGCTAGTGGGAAGCAGCCACAAAGCACAGGGAGATCAGCCCTGTGCTTTGTGTCCACCTAGAGGGGTGGGTTAGGGAAGGGAGAGTGGTAGGGAGACGCAAGAGGGAGGAGATATGGGGATATATGAATATGTATAGCTGATTCACTTTGTTATGAAGCAGAAAGTAACACACCATTGTAAAGCAATTATACTCCAATAAAGATGGTTAAAAAAAAAAAAAGTGTTGGCAGAGCTACATTCTTTTCTGGAGGCTCTTAGGGGTGTTTCTGTTCCCTGGACTTTATCAGCTTCCAGCGGTCACTTGTAGTCCTTGACTCAGAGTCCCCTTTCTCCACCTACAAAACCCAAAATGTTGCATCTCTCTGATTCTGCTTCTATTAGGACATCTCTCTCTTTCTCTTTCTACAGTTGGGAATGATTTTCTGCTTTTACGGACTCATGCAATTAGATTTGTTCCATGAGGCAATCCAGGCTAATCTTTCTATCTCAAGGTCTATAACTTCAGTCATATCTGCAAAGTCCTCTTTACCATGTAACGTAACATATTAATAGGTTCTAGGGATTAGGGTGAGGGCATTTTTAGGAGCCATTATGCTGCCTACCACACCCTTAACAAGTGACCTTGAGAAAGTTACTGAGATTTTTAAAGCCTTACTTTCCTCAAACATAAAATGGAAAGAAAGATATCTAGTTAATATCATGAAAGTGAAACAGTATATATGAAATCAACTAATTCAAAAAGTAAGATTTCTTCTTTTTCTTTATGATTTACGTGATTCTCAGAGTTCAGGTACCTGAAGAGTTACTTTTTTTAAAACAGAGCTAAGGAATTTCAGGGTTCAGGTGCTGTAAGATTGTCTGAATTATCTGAGTAACAATTAGCTAAGCACAGGTGTAAAGCATTTGATTTACTCCCTGGTGTTCTTTATCTTCTCATCCCACTAAATCCATATCCCTTGTCTAGCTCCAGCCAGTAGAGTCAGAGCTTGTTTTACTGTTTAACTAAAGTTCAATTTAAATTCTCTCTACATCTCCAGATTCTCAGCCCTGATTGCATATTACAATCACCTGGGAAGATTTCAAAAAGTACTGATGCCGAATTTCTACCTATCATGGATATTTGAGGAGGGACCTGGCATGAAGTGCTCTAGCTTATGGTTTGTGGAGCCAAATCATAGTCTACACTGAGCCAAATCACTTGCGGTATCACCTCTAAAAAGGAGTTTATCTGTGGTGACTAATGCTCTTCCTTTGTCAGTATGCTTGATTTGTCCCTCTTTGGAGGAAAAAAAAAGGGGGGGGGGGAAACCCCAGCAGTTTGGCTCCCTGAATTACAACCTGATGCTGTGGAATTAGTGTTGGCTCAGAGCGCACATCTTCGGATACCCATTCTCTCTCCTGCTCCCTTGCGTGAACTTATATCCTTGGGCAGTTTTTCATCCACCACCCTCTTTTGCTTCTAATCTTAGCAAGTAAAGTCTCCCCTTAATGAAACAGCATTTCATGAGACTTGCTGGGAGCATAGGTCTGTTCCAGGCCTATCATATGTTAGCTAAAGCAGATACAAGTGATGCGTTTTTGGCATTCATCCTTATGGGTTGGAGAGAGAAGAGACAGCATTTTATCCTTTTAGGTGTCATCTGACTGGGCAAATGGGCTCTTTCCCTCTGCTGCCTACCATGTCAAAAACTGAGGGTGTTACCTCTAGAAGGTATCTTCTAGGTATCAAAATAGTTCAGATAAGTCAGATTTCTCAGTAAAAGATGGCAAAACTATGGCTTAGGTGGTTAATTTTACATGTCAATTTGTCTGGGCCACCATGCCCAGTTATTTGGTGAAATATTTTTCTGGATATTTCTGTGATGGTGTTTTTGTGTTTTTAAAAATTTTGATTTTTATTTATTAATTTATGCTTTTGGCTGCGTTGGGTCTTTGTTGCTGCACGTGGGCTTTCTCTATTTGCAGCAAGTGAGGGCTACTCTTTGTTGCGGTGTACGGGCTTCTCATTGCGGTGGCTTCTCTTGTTGCGGAGCATGGGCTCTAGGTGCACGGTCTCAGTAGCTGTGGTGCACGGGCTTAGTTGCTCCACGGCATGTTGGATCTTCCCAGACCAGGGCTCGAACCCATGTCCCCTGTATTAGCAGGCAGACTCTCAACCACTGCGCTACCAGGGAAGCCCAGGTTACTTTTGAACTGCAATCCCCACACTTGTAAAATGACATTAAAAACCACTCTTTCTGTGGGTTCTTAGAATTAATTAAGCAGGTTATGTGTGTAAAGTATCCTGGCACTTGAATGAGTTGTCAGAACCAAGGGCTGCTGGAGACGATGCTTATGCCCTAGGTCATCTCCCCTTCTACTGGGGAGCAAGTAAACACAGACACAGTAGTCAGTGCTCTGGAAGAAGTGAGTTCTGGTGCTGCAGAGCACAGAATCTTTTTTTTTCTTAATTTAAATTTTATTTTATATTAGAGTATACTTGATTTACAATATTGTGTTAGTTTTAGGTGTACAGCACAGTTATTCAGTTATACATATATCCATTCTTTTTCAGATTCTTTTCCCGTGCAGGTTATTGCAGGATATGGAGTAGAGTTCCCTGTGCTATGCATTAGGTCCTTGTTGATTACCTATTTTATATATAGTCGTGTGTATATGTTAATCCCAAACTCCTAATTTATCCCTCCCCCCCCTTCCCCTTTGCAGAGCACAGAATCTTGGAAGGGAGAGTTCAGGCTTCTTGGAGGAGGTGCCATCCTTTCTAAGGATATATAGAAGCTCCTGGGGTGGCAGGAGGGAGCAGTGGAAGCTCCTGGGGTGGCAGGAGGGAGCAGTGTGTGTCAAAGTTTGAGAAATATAAGAAAATATGGCAAAAGTAAGGTACACGAGTGGAACTCAGGTTTTGGGAAAGAAATGAGCGTTGATACTGGAAACCTACTGGGGCCAAACAGAAAAGGGCCTTCTTTGTCCTGTCAGAAGTTTTAATGTTTATCCTGAAGGCTGTGGGAAACGCTGAACAACAGTGAGATGGACTTCTGGTTTAGAGACTCACTCGGACCTCCATGTGGAAAGCACTTGATGGGGTGCAGGCTGAATTGTAATCTAAGGGTCCCACTTAAGTTGTAAAAGGTTGGACTGGATTTCGGAGATCCGAGAGAGAATGGGTGGGGCCTGGTGACCAGTTAGAAAAGGGAGGGCAGCAAGCGTGGGTGACAGTTTATAGCTGCATCTTTTTGTGAGATACACAGCACAGTAGGAAGGGATTGGGGCTGGGGAAAGGATCTTACTTCATCTTCAGTGCTTTTGGGGGGCCTGGTAGACAGGTCTGGGCCCAAGGTACAGATCTGGGCTTTTTGGGAGGACAGGTGTTTGAAGGCATGGGAGAGACTTAGGTTACCCACAAGAAGGTCCAAAGAGTCATAGGTGTGAGAGCTTTTTCAGTGGGTATATTGAGGATGCTTATAAGCTGAAAGAAAGTAGCCAGCAGAGGAAGGGTGTGAAGATCTAGGAGAGGAAATGATTGCTCATTTGTTTTCAAAAAGCTGAATACTTATTGTGTGCCTGGCCCTTTTCTAGGATCTGGGGTTCACACCGTGTGTTATCTCTTCTGCAAGGACAGTTCAACTCATCCCCTGGTGAAGAGAAGTCAGATTATTCTTTGCATCCCATTCAGGTGTAGGAACTGTTCTGTCCCTCTGAAGGGACTTTACTTAACCAGAGTAATAAGTTAGAAATCAAAAGAAATTCGAGCTGGAAGGGACCTTAAAGGCCACTGTACTTAATGTTGCCTAATATTTTACCTTGATTGTAAGAAAAATTTATTGCAGAGCCCATTCTCTTCAGAGTTCCTTCACTGAACTTTCTTTGTGTTTTTCATCCAGTGGGTCTAGCTTGTAGATTTTGGCCTCCTCGTAAATTTGCTTCTTCATCCACATTACATTTTTCCCGGACTATGGCAGAAGCTCCTGGGTGGTTTCGCGGCCCCTGGACTCAGTTCCTCTAAGTTCATCTGCCTACTCGGGTTGAGTGATCTTCTAACATGAAAAGATACGCCTAAAATAATGCTGCTAATGACTTGCCCACACAGAGTTAGTGCGTACTAGCCGCCCAGCGTGTGCTCTGCCCAGAGGCGTGTAGTCTGAACTGTGCTTGGCCAAGCCTCCTGGGGCTCTTTGGCCCTGAGGAAGGGGAGCTTTTTGTGATCACTCCCTTTACCTAATCAGTCCTTCAGCAGCGGGGCGCCTTTTTCTAATCAGCGGAGGCACCCTTACTCAGCCTGTGGTAGCCCCAGGGCTCATCACCTGTGGGATACAAGCCATGCTCTCTCCCAGGCTTGCTTCGACCAACATCTCTATTTTCTGTCCCTTCTCACACTTGGACCCCCCCCCCGCCCCGGCGTTTAGTCATCCCCACCTGCAGTATTTACAGTGCCCAGCAGGTGTCAGGCTTGAGTGTCTGTGCAGAGGTGCTCCCTCTGCAGTTACTGCACCTCCTCCTCCACCTCTGCAGAGCCTCAGCTTTCTCGATTGTACTTCAGGGTTATCATGAAGCCATCACTTAGATATAACTTTTTGCCTCCATAGGAACCTCTGTGCATAAAGGTTATGGTTCTTTATCTCATGTGATTGAAATTTTGAGTTTATACATGTCCCTCCTTAACGAGGCTTTAAGGGCAGGAGTCGTTTCTAATCCTTAGCACAGAGCAGATGCTTTTTTTTCTTTTTAGATGCTTTTTAATGATGATAAAATGTACGGTTTAAATCACTCATTTTACAATAATTTTGCTTTAGGTTGTGACAGAAATAAAGTTTCCAGAAGTTGTGTTCCTGCAATAAGAAATAAAGATGTGACCTTCCAGTTGTGTAAAGCTCACGAATGCTGTGTAAGTGCGTCGGGTGCAATAAGGAACCTGGAGCTAAATGGGCTAGTTCTGAGAGAGAGAGACTTAACTATGTTAACAAAGGTAAGCCTTCATTGTGTCCTGCCAACATTTGATAGTTGCTTTTGGGGCAAACTAAACGGGTAAAATTTTAAACTGTTCTCCCCATTAAAGGGATTGAACAAATAGGCCACTTTGGTGCACCTGTGTCTTGCGAATTGTCCAATTGGAGATGGAGGTTTAGAAAGTGAGTTTCAGTCTTGTTTAAGTCTCTTCCCATCAGACTGGTCTCGTGATTTCCTACACGCCATGTTACTTCCTGTCTACCTTTTCTTGGTGGTGTTCATGCCTGGATTGTCTCCTGTACCTGCTCAAACCTTGGTCCATTCTCATTTGTACCATGGAAGTTTGTCATGCTGGATGCTGTCAGAACGAATTTTACTTAAGTTTGTGTTAAGCTGCAAAGCACACATTTTGTATAATTTCTGTTTTTTGTGTTTGTTTATATTTTTATGGTTTCTCTTCAAGAAATATTATGAGAAGGGAAATAGCAAGATGTAAAGAGCAAAAAAGTCATCATTCTCTTTAAATTGTTAGAACATGTATCTGCAATCATAATTATAATGCACTGTGGTATGTGTTAAAATAGGAAATATATGTAATGTCCCGTAGGAGCAGCAGAGTCAGTGGTGTTAGTGGGGGTGTGTCACGGAAGTAATCACAAAGCAGGTGACTGTTGGTTGGGGTCCTGAAACATTAGTGTGTGTTCCCTGTGTCCAGTAGTGGTCTGGAGGGGTCAGGAAGCCTGCCTTTCAGTTTGAGGGAACAGAGGGTTTGAGGTCCTCTCTCTTCTATTGCTCCAGTATACTGCATAGCAGCTAATAAAATACTGGGTTTATAGTTGACATTTAAATCGCTGATTGATCATCAAGATTGGGATGTATCATTGGAAATGAAAATAGGAAGAGTCTTATGCTTTTTAGGTTTTTCTTTTTTTTTCCTATGTCTCAGAAGGCTCATTGACGGGAGACTTTTTATTCTCCCATACAATTCCATGAATACTTTTACCCTGGCACTTATTTTAATGGCATTTTCAATTTATAAATGTCTTTGAAACACATATTGTAAACTATTTGAGGGTAATGACCATGGCCATTGGTGGCACATCTTAAATGTGCATCGTGTTAAGTTTTTTTTTTTTTAATTTTATTTATTTATTTATTTATTTATTTATGGCTGTGTTGGATCTTCGTTTCTCTGCGAGGGCTTTCTCTAGTTGTGGCAAGCGGGGGCCACTCTTCATCGCGGTGCGCGGGCCTCTCACTATCGCGGCCTCTCTCTCTGCGGAGCACAGGGTCCAGACGCGCAGGCTCAGTAATTGTGGCTCACGGGCCCATTTGCTCCGTGGCATGCGGGATCTTCCCGGACCAGGGCTCGAACCCGTGTCCCCTGCATTGGCAGGCAGATTCTCAACCACTGCGCCACCAGGGAAGCCCCATCGTGTTAAGTTTTGAGTGTCATGTGGTCTACCATCAGTGCTTCCCTCTTTCACCCAGTTTTCTTCCTCATTTCCTTCTCCAAATTTGTCTCATTTTTCTACTTTCCCTTTTGCTTCTCTATTCTTGCTTTCTCTTTCCCATTGCATCTGTCATTCTTCTTCTCCTTCTCCTTCTGACTTCATTATGGCCAACCGAAGCCTTTTCTAGTCTGTTCTCTATCTTCCTTGCCTCTTTATTGCCATCCACAAACTCTTACAGAATATTCTTGGTTGACTCCCTTACTTCCTAGCATACCCATGTACTTCATGATCACTTTAGAACATTGAAAAGGGTCGGAATGTTTAAAAATAGGTAATTCTAATCAGTCTTCTTTCACCTCTGGTATAAGACTCTTCTTCCTCAATCTGACCATTCTCAAATCTAGAAGTACTCCAGCTCATTGGTCCTCCTTACCCCCATGTTTAGGCCAAAGAACTTGTGAAACCTTAGCCCTGTTTAATACTTGAATTTATCAAAACATAAGAGAGCTAATTCTGCCTAAGGGCACCAAAGAAGAATAAAGATGCCACAGATAAACGTTTAGTCCAGATTTATAATGGACTCTAAGTGCCTAGTTGAGTGCTGACCATTAACTCACTTGAACAACAGGGAGCTCGTGACAGAAACTAACATGTTAATTGTATAGACACTTCACCATTCCTCAATGTAGCTGATAAACTGCATCCAGTTAGCTTAAATAACATGAATGATGAATTTCCCTGTGTATATAAATTGGGAGTTTGTAAAGTTATCTTTTTCCCTTTGTACAACTACTGACTACCACCTCGCTTCGTCACGGCAATAGAAAATGATGACTAAGAAACACGTTGTCTCTGGGCTTCCCTGGTGGCGCAGTGGTTGAGAATCTGCCTGCTAATGCAGGGGACACGGGTTCAAGCCCTGGTGTGGGAAGATCCCACATGCCGGGGAGCAACTGGGCCCGTGAGCCACAACTGCTGAGCCTGCGCGTCTGGACCCTGTGCTCCGCAGCGAGAGAGGCCACTATAGTGAGAGGCCCACGCACCACGATGAAGAGTGGTCCCCGCTTGCCACAACTAGAGAAAGCCCTCGCACAGAAACGAAGACCCTACGCAGCCAAAAATAAATAAATTAATTAATAAAAAAAACAAAAACAAAAACAAAACCACATTGTCTCAGTATCAGTGGACATAATGTCTTAGTATTCTACAAAAATCTCTAAATTCTTAATCTAAAAGATATATCTGCCAATATCTTATATCCTTATCCTTTGTTAGTATAAATATCCAATCTGTGAACGTCTCAGTTTCCTTACTTAGAATATGAGGTGGATAGATTTGCTAATATCTAGGGACCTTTCCAATTTTAACATTCCCTGGTTCTAAGGGCTGAGCCAAATACAGTGGCTCCTGAATCATTAACCTCGCTCACGATGAAAGTTATCAGCAAGATCTGCATGCAAGAGATCAAATATTCATATCCATATATACTGTAGCACATTGACTTTTACAGAACTCAAAGTAACACAACATAGTTACATTCATAGACTTAAGGTCACTGTGGTATACTTTACAGTTTTTCTTTTCCCTAGGAAGGAAATGTAGATCCCTGGGAAGGGATTTCTTTCTCTGCTTTTTAGTAATGTAAGCCTTTATTATCTCTTGGATCCTAAAAATGGGGAGGGTTTTGGCAGGTGGAGCTTAGGAGAGACCCATCAGGTGGCAGGGACAACATGAGAAAGGGCAGAAGGAAGAATGGATTTTGAGAAGGACCTGATATCTTACATGATGAGAGCAGCGTTTCACAATGTCTGTCCTGCACAACACTGGTTTTAGATGATGTTGATGTAGTTACAAGACAGAAGCATATGGGAAGAGCCGTACTCTACATCCCGGCATGAAATTCAGGTTTCACTTTGTTACATTACGTACTCTGAAAAGTTTTGGAGGAAGGAAGTGATTTCATTTTTTTAATTCAGTCTTACTCACAGTTACTTGAGAAACCTATATTCAGCTGATGGGACTGTATTTTGTGAAAGGCCAATCGAGAAATGCTGAGATGGAGCTTAAGATATTTCTGTGTGGGGACAGGCATGTGATTATTTTTCTTATAATTCTTTACTGTTTGTCCTAACAGTTGTTACTTTGCAGGGTTTTGTTTAGTTTTGTTTTGTTTTTTACATCTTTATTGGAGTATAATTGCTTTACAGTGTTGTGTTAGTTTCTGCTGTATAACAAAGTGTATCAGCTGTATGTATACATATATCCCCAGGTTTCAGTTTTAAGCCTTCTGTTTTTACCTGAGTCATTGGGCCTCTTAGAAAGCTCAACAATTCTGCGGTCTTCATCTCTTATGTAGTTTCCAGAAGCTCCTGGCACTTACCAGTATTTCCTCTTGATTCTTTTCCTCCGACTTCAAACTTCTTACGATTCTGAGCTGATTGTTTTCTCAGCCTCTAGTGTCAAAACCAGCCACGTCGCTCATGTTCATTGTCTCAGATACAAGGTGCAATATTTCCCACGTTTATGTGTGTCAAAATATAAGTCAGGGATTGATACATAGCATATGCTCAATAACAATTGTATTTCCTATTTTTCTTTGTTCAAAGGTATCCAAACACTGGCCAAGTTCTTAAATTGAAAGTAGAGTGATCTAATTTATTCAGCTCATCCAACCATCAATATTGAACATTTGTCTTTTTTGTTACACATATTTCTTGTATTCCAGTCGTGACGTTCTAGAGCACAGTGAGCACATGTATAACTTATTACTGTATTACTACCTTGGCTATTCCTTGACCAAAATTTACTTCATACAGCTGACAGCCTAATTAACCTACTAGAGTTTTTTTTAATGTATGCATACAAACCATAAACACCAGGTTGCATTGCTAATAACTGAATTTTTACATCTCTAGGCACCCATGTATCCAACACCAGGTCAAGGTATTATAAAATATTTGTGACACCCTACAAGGTTCTCTGTTACTTCTTTCTGTTCCATACTCCCCCAGGGCAACACCCAAGCTGACCTCTTTCACCATATATGACATACAGGGAATCACACAGTGTGTATTCTTTGGTATCTGGCCTTTGGTTACATATCATTATATCAGTAGTTTATTCTTTTATTGTGTTTTCTTGATTTTTTAAACCTAGACATTCATACAGTGTCAAAGTACCACTGATTTCTTAATATTATTATGCTGACCTCCATCTTCAGAGGCTTTCCACAGTCTTCCATCTGTCTTTCCACCTACTTTCTCTTCCGTCTAATGATGTTTCATTTAACCAACCTCAGTCAGCCTTTCCCCCATATTCCCCAACACGTAGCACTCCTGTGTTCAGCCAGTTTTGTTCCCTATTCCATAAGCCCTTTGTGCCATTGCTGACACTGTGCCTGTGCCCTGCCCGGAAGGCCTGTTCCCTACCCTCTATATACTTGTTCAAGACTCAGTTTAAATGCTGCCTGTTCTAAGAAGTCTTCTCAGAAGAAGCCAGTGCTTTTTGGAATCCTTCTTTAATGAAATCCCATAGCAAGTGTCATCTGTCCTCCCTGATCTGGTAATTAATTATCCATTGTTCCTATCATATAGTGTTTGTTTTTCTTATGTGCTGTTATTATTTATTGAAGCAGATTATAGTGACTTGAACCAGGAACTGGGTCATTTTCCTCTTCATTTTAGTGCAAGTTTCTGTGACATGAAGTTAAACTCCTTTTCCCTCACTTCCCATTCACCCACTTGTTAAACACAAAGTACAAGTGAAACTTATTGGTTAACAGGTTTTTGTGGTCCTTGGTTCTGGTCCCTAGGTCTAAGCTGTGCTTCTGTAGTGCTAATTTGACTGATTTCTTATTGTCACATAACTCAGGAATTAACTAAATCATTACAAATTTAGATACATATAAGATATTATAAGAAAACCAGTGGATGTCACAAGTTTAGGCCTGGGGGAGAGTGTTGTATGAGTCCTAGTTTGGTGGGGCTCACACTGCATGATCGCGCTTTCCAGTATTCCATTGTAAGTAAGAAAGAGGTATGCAAATATATGCTTAACATTTAACAGTGTTGATAAAAAAGAGAGGAGAGAAAGGGATGACAGGTACTTTGAGGGCTTTTTGGAATTCATGAACAATTATGATTGGATGGGGAAAAAGAAAAACCGAGGGCTAACCTCCCGCAGGTGAGCTCAGGAAAGAGAGAAGGGCTCATCTGGTATGCAGGTAGAGAGGTTTGACCTACAGAATCTTAGAAAACCTCAACAATCTGAGCAGTGATGGCAAGAGGCAAACTAAAGGGATAACAAAAGTCTGCAAAAGTCTCGCACCAAGAGCTTTGGCATGGTGTTCATCATCTCGCTAATCCTAACATGCAGACATTTATGAGAGTAAAGTCAGGTCTTTGCCAGAGTGGGTTCCTTATTTGGGCAACTGGGTCAAATGAAGAAAGGCAAATGTAGGCTGCCGGAGTAAATAAGGAGAGGAAAAACAAAACGAACGAGACCTATCATTCATCAGTGGTTTCCCCCCAATATTCTTAGCCTCCACCTTATCTCCATCTTACTGGTAACACAGGAACTAGACTGAACAGTCAGGTCAAAGGTCTCTACAGAAACGGAGGTAATATAGAAAATAAGAAAATAAAACATGAAATTGTAGATTTTCTTCCTAGGGGTAATTGAGATGATAGTTGAATAATAACATAAGATCAGGTGAAGTCCAAAGACATTTTAGAAAAGCTGGATAAAGTAAGAAAACATCTGTTCGCTGGCATCTGAATGTTAGAGAGACACCAAGACATGTGGGCCAAGTTCTGGAGAGAAGGGAAACACAGACGCAAGCTTGACATTTGGTGCAGCTTTTCTCCTTGGGGCATTTGCTGATTCAAATCTTACAGACTAGGAGCTGAAAAGCCAAGGAGTTCAAAAGACTCTAACCACAGAAGCCAAACGGCAAGAGCTCAAGCTAAAGGCAACAACTAATGGAATGACAAGCTAAGTGTATCTTTAGTCTCACAGGGCTGCGGAAACCATTACATTTAAAGCCTAACAAATACATGGGTAGTTGGGAATAGGGAGAATCCAAACGCTCATATGGTAATCCCAAAGGGCAACACCCGTAGAGGAAGGACAAGACAGAAATAGAGCAACCTTCACACAGACTGAAAAACAGCTTTGAATGAGCTCAAACTGAGAATGGACTAAGGTTTCCAGTCCCTAGAGTAACTGTCTGCCATGGGCAAAAGGAAATCTTTTCAAGAGAACGATAACGACATCCAGAATGTGGAGGTATCTTTATAGTTTCCTAAAATAAGTTAAGCCCAATTTTAATATAAAAAATAATTTGATATACCAGGAAAAAGACTAAATGATCCAAAGCTCAAAAAAAAAAAAAAAACAGAACAAGAAAGAAAGAAAGAAAGAAGACAATATAAATAGACAAAGGAGGACAAGAGTTACCAGGCATTGGTTAAAAAAAACCAAAACAACTATGATTAAACAAAGAAAATAGACACATGGCAAATAAGCATATGAAAAGATGCTACACATTCCATGTCATCAGGGAATTTTAAATTAGAACAATAATGAGATACCACTACACACCTATTCAAATGGCTAAAATCCAAATACTGAAATACCAAAGTTGTTGACGATGCAGAACAACTCGAATTCTCATTTGTTGCTAGCAGGATACTTGGCAGTTTCTTACAGAACTAAACATACTTTTACCATACAGTGATCTAGTAATCATGCTCTTTGGTATTTACCCATAGGAACTGAAAAGTTATGTCCACATAAAAACCTGCACATGGATGTTTATAACAGTTTCTTTCATAATTGCCAAAACTTGAAATCAACCAAGATGTTTTTCAATAGGTGAATGGATAAACAAGCTATTGTGTATCCGTACAAAGGAATAGCATTCAGCAATAAAAAGAAAAGGCTATGAAGCCATGAAAAGGCATGGAAGAAGCTTAAATGCATATTGCTAAGTGAAAAAAAGCCAATCTGCAAAGGCTACATGCATATTATATGATTGGAGCTATATGAAATTTAGGAAAAGGCAAAAGTGTGGAGACAATCAAAAGATCAGTGGTTGCCAGAGGTTGTGGGGAGGGAGAAAAGGATGGGTGAAGCCCGGAATTGTAAAGGCAGAGAAACTCCTGTGTATGGTTCTGTAATGGTGGATACAGGTTATTGCACATTTGTCAAAAATCATATAATGTACAAAACAAAGAGTGAAGTGTAAAGTAAAGCATGGACATTAGTTAGTAATAATGTGTCGATATTGGTTCATTAACTATAACAAATATATTATGCTAATGTAAGATGTTAATAATAGGGGAAACTGGGTTGAGAGGTAAGGAAGTATGAGAACTCTGTCCTTTCTGCTTAATTTTTCTGTAAGCCAGAAACAGCTCCAAAATAGTCTGTTAATTTAAAAAACAAATGTAGACCTGCATACAAAACCTGCATGTAAATCCAACCACAGCAGCATTATTCATAAGAGCCCCAAAGAGGAAATAACCCAAATGGCCATTTACTGTGAATGATCAATGAAACACAGTAATAACCACACCATGGAATATTATTCAGCCATAAAAAGAAATCAAGTACTGATACATGCTACAACATAGATGAACCTTGAAAACATGCTAAGTAATTGTATGTTTCCATTTGTATGCAATGTCCAGACTAGGCAAATCTGTAGAGACAAAGTATATTAGTGGCTGCCTAGGGTTCGGAGAAGTGGGAGAGTGAGTGACTTATAGTACATTATTTTTGGGGGGGGGGGGGTGGATGAAAGTTTTACAATTGATTGTGGTGGTAGATGCATAACACATTAAATTGTACACTTTAAATAATATGGAAAGTAAATTATATCTCAATGAAACTATTATTTAAAATTATGATTTTACAGAAATTCAGTCCTTACCTATTATGTATCTATCTGTCTATCTAGCTATCTATCTATCTATCTATCTCTCTATCTGTCTATCTATCCATCTATCTCTCTATCTGTCTATCTATCCATCTATCTATCTATCTCTCTGTCTATCTATCTATCTGTGTGTCTATCTATCTCTCTATCTCTATCTCTCTGTCTATCTCTATCTATCTATGTCTCTATCTATCTATCTGTCTATGTCTCTCTCTCTTCTCTGTCTATCTATCTGCCTATCTCTCTGTCTCTCTCTATCTCTCTGTCTCTATCTGTCTCTCTATGTATCTGTCTATCTATCTGTCTGTCTATATATCTCTATCTCTCTATCATCTATCTGTCTATCTATCATCTCTCTATGTATCTATCTATCTATGTATCTATCTATCTATATCTACCTGTCTACCCATCTATCCTTATGTATAGAACAGTAACAATGGCTTATAAGTCACCTCCCTACATTATTTTATCCTTCCAAAACTCTTGAGAGGTCAGTAGGCCATAGGAAAAGCACTGAGTTCACTGGAACACTTGAAGGTTGAATTAACTGTTTGTGATCACTCAATCAGTAAATGGTGATGCAGGGAATTCCACACACATCTTCTCTGTCCTCCTTTCCTCCTTCCCTCCCTCCTACTTGCTGACTCTATTCCAGCCACATTATTTACTGATTCTTCCCTGAGGACACTGGCATCCTTCCTCTGGGCCTTGCAGAGGTTATTCCCATGATCTGGAATGCTTTTCCCTCAGATGTCTGACTCATCTGCCTCCCTCTAGACTGTTCAAATTCCACCTTCCCAGTAAAACTTATCCTGTCTACCGTTGAAGTTGAAAGCCTTGCTCCTCTCTGCCCACAATCTCACCTCACCATATACTGCTTAATCTCCATAGCATTTATTCCTGTCGTACCTACCAGAGAATGTACATGGGTTTCTGTTCTCCCCTCCAACTGGAAGATAGGCTGCACAGACTCAGGAATTTTGCCATTATTAAACCTAGTGGAGGCCCAGCAGAACTCTAGGGTCAGCCAGAACTGGGCACAATTATAACTCTCGTGATTTGATATTTTAGTGGGTTAGCTCAGAGCCAAGCCAGTTATTAAAGAGGATCTTTTCTGCTGTTTTAAGCAGCATGGTACATTTGAGGTCAACTTAAATTTTCAGTAATTACAGAGCAGGTATGAACTCTTCCTTTGTTTCTCCAGACACATGAACCCGGATGCCAAATCCATCCTCTCTGGGTGTAGTGGGAATGTATGAAGATGACTGGCCTAAGTCTCAATTGAATAAAAAGATGCCCCAAAAGACATTTCAGCATTTTCAAAAAGTTCAGTCATAAAGTGTGGTTCCTTATCACACATCAGGGAGTATCTAGCCTCCAGTGTGGTTTTTGTTTTTTGCAGTAAAAATGTGTCATTTTATATTTTAAATTTGCATTATGAAAATAAGTCTGTACACGAAGTAATACATATCTAATGAATATGAATCATGTCAATTTGGTCATGGTATTTAAAGTTGGCTTTGGCTTTGAAGTATTTTTAAATTCATAGAAAATATTGAACTTCTAATAAAATAAATAAAACATTGTAATAATTGATATTAATAATCAACTTCAAAATTTCTTTGTCTGCATTTTCTGTTCAGTTTTAAAAGAGAATCCACTTTCAGTAGTGTTCCAAAGTGAGTGATTGCACCTTCTATGATTTGAAAAAAGATCCGATTGCCTTTAGCTGTTCTTAAGTGCTGAACATAACTGAGAGAAATTGTAACAAGACACTCTCTGTCACTGGCAGGAAATCCATCTCCGTCCTTTGCGGGGGCAGTCCCGAGCTCATGTTTTAACGGACGCGAATGCAAACCGTGGTTCTCACGTGACTTTCTGAAGAGCCCCCGCAGCAGGCCCAGGTACCTTGAGTGGACTAAGTCTCACTTTATGGCAGTGGCATCAGATGGTGGCTACAGAAGGTTGCTGACGTCCCTGTGTGCTCTGACAGGCTCTGCAGACCGGGGGACGAAAGGACCAAGGAACTCTGACCGCCCTCGGGAATCCCAAGTGACTGGAGGGACACCGCGTCAGGGCCCCAGGCAGTGTCGCCCACTGTTCCGGAGGCGGGCGGAGGCTCCGCAGCTTCATTTCGTCCCGTCCCTTCCAGTATTTAAAATTATTGTCAAGATGCTGGGTTAACTCAGGCAGGTCTACAAAGGCGTCCCAAGCAGCAAACATGTCTGTGATGAACAATGAAAGAGATTTGGGATTTGGGGATGCTGCAGGTATTTCTGTCAAAAACTGGCATCACCACAGGCAAGTCCTGTCGCTTCTCTTCATCAGTCTGAGAAAAACATTCTTCTGAGATACGTGCGGCCCACTCAATGCACTGCTCCACGGGTCGGCAGGGATTGGACACATCAGCACACTTAATCAGTCAGGGTGAGTCACCCCAACTCTCCCTCCTCTGGACCTTAGTTCCTCCTGATTGTCACTCGTTACACTGAAAACAGATTTCAGGAGTCAGCACGTGCAGCCATAATGTGTGCCTAATTCCACATCCCAGTCACTGGGACACAGAATTTTGGTGTCTTAAGTCTGGCTCCCACATCACCACTCACATATGTCAGTTCTTCCTCTACAGCTGAGTCAGTGAGTAAAGACACATAAACAGAAGCAGATTAATACGAACAAGGTTTTATTGACATATATATATGTACATAAAGCTGGGAAAGAGAAAGGCCCATTGAGGCAAATGCATAGGGGGAGAGGAAACATCTGAAAACAGCAGTGGGCATCCTGCCAGCTCCAAGTCTAGGGAAAACTTGGGTCCGCCAAGTTAACAGTCAAGCCAGGGATGGCACAGTGGATGATACAGCCAGCTGTCTTCCATTCTCCTAACTGGAGCTTCTCAAGTCTGGTGTAGTTCTGAAGTGGGCTCATATGCTCCTCACGCTCCAGCACACACACACACACGCACACGCACACACAAACACACACACACACACACTAGCACACCCCTGAGGTGTGGTCCTCCGGCTTGCTGTAGGAAGAGAGGAGGTGAAGTTTCACTTCAAGGGGCTGAGCCACTTTCCAGTGAGGCAAAGTCCATTCATGGTGACACACAGTTTGCAGAATAAGATCTGCTCTTCATTTGTTGAGTTTCTTCATAGAAGAAAGGAATTCGCTGGTGGCTCCTATGAAGCCCTGGGCAGGTTATGAGGCTGCCAGACTCCTATGAGCACAGGCACAGCTGCCCTGACCAGGGGCCTGCAAACACAATGCTGGCTCGTCTAAGTCAGAGGGGTGTCCTGACTCGGGGACCCCAGTGTTCTTCCTGAGGGTGGAGCTTCCTCTCTAAGTATGGATGCTGCTATCCCCCATGGTACCACCTGGGTTTTGACCAGGGGGGGCCTCAGGTGCTTTGTATGAATGTGGCACCAGAAGTGTATCCAGTCACAGCAGGTGTGGTGCTCACCCAGCACCGGTGAGATGTTGTGCCCTCCATCCGCACCACCTGTGTGTTGGCCAGGTGGGTCCCAGTTGTAAGCGGGAATAGCAGGTCCTCCAGTCATGGGCATGATGTTGTTCCCTCCTAGACGACCACCACCTGGATTGTGGGCAGGTGGGCCTCTTGCGCTTGGCAATAAGGTAGAACTAGAAGTGTGTTGAAACCCACGGGTGATGACCACACTTGCAACTGCAACAGATGTGGTGTGCTCTGTTAGAAGGTGGAAAGTGACATGTCCCTTGACAGATTTCTTCTCCTTGGTGATGGAACTTTTACATGTAGATTTTCTCCGTCCAGATGGGCCCTGTGTGCAGTGACGGAAAGTGGGAACCCTAGGGCCTCCCATCGTGGGGATGGTGTTGTCCCCTGCCATCACCGTACCACCTGTACTCCGCCCAGGTGGGCCCCGGGTGTTTGGATTTAAGGTGGAATCAGGTATGTTCCCAAATGCTGGGATGGTGCCTGCCCCTCCTAGTGCAGCAGCCTTGCCGTGGTCAGGTAGATGGCAGGTTGTCTGGCCCAAAGTAGGAACAGAAGCGGTGCTGGGTGCCCCACTTAGTCCTGCCCCGAAGTTACGTGGTCTGGATGCCTGTGAGTGAGTGAGGCCTGGGGCTGACACACCGACCCCAAGGCTCCCACCGGCCGTAGGGGCTACAGGTCCCATGAACAGTGGGCCCGGTGTGGTGTCGGCAGAGAGCGAGCTACTGTCCCCAGTACTGGGCATCCTGGTGGTAAGTCCGAAGCCAGTAGCAATGGACACAGCCCTGGGGAGAATGCCTGGCTTGTCGCCAAAGGCCGGCTGCGTGTTGCCGGTGGTGGCGAATAGGGAAGCTGGCGAAGCTGCCGGCATGATGCTGACTCGCGGTGGCTAGGCTGCAGGGGCGACTAGGACTTTATCTTGTGCTGAGGCTGCTGGGTTTCCCAATAGAAAATTATCGTTAGGCCTCTGCCCATCGTTGGCCCCCAGTGTGGCCTGAGACGGGAGACCTGGGTCCAAGGAAGCTTGAAGTGTTGGTCTTATCTGTTGACCACGTTGCAGGTAAATGCGTCGAGGCATGGGCTGAGGCATTGCTACTACTGGGAGGTGTGTTCCCAGAACTAGGAACAGCCCTGTGAAATGCCTGTTGGTTCTGCCTGGAGACAGGCCGAAGGCTGGTGACGGCCGAAGTGACTGTGTAAAATTTTTCTTTCAGTGGCAACCTATAATCTTTAAAATATGGTGAGCATCTTGTCTGTTTTGAAGGGGATATGACAATAAATCTACCAGATGGAAAATCCTGTTAAAAGTACAAAAGCTTTAGTAATTTGCTCAGTGTGGTGGTTTTATGCTTCTTTTTCTTTTTCTCCCTACGGTGACGGCCGAAGTCGTAACTGGGGGGCTGGGGAAAACAGGAGCCGAATGTAAAATGACAGTCTGGGAAGGAGGTGTGGTGTCCATAGGTACAGTGTCAGAGCTGCTGCCTGCTGAAGCACCGGTGACGGCCGAAGTCGTAACTGGGGGGCTGGGGAAAACAGGAGCCGAATGGAAAATGACAGCCTGGGAAGGAGGTGTGGTGTCCATAGGTACAGTGTCAGAGCTGCTGCCTGCTGAAGCACCGGTGACGGCCGAAGCCGTAACTGGGGGGCTGGGGAAAACAGGAGCCGAATGGAAAATGACAGCCTGGGAAGGAGGTGTGGTGTCCATAGGTACAGTGTCAGAGCTGCTGCCTGCTGAAGCATTGGTGACGGTCGAAGTCGTAACTGGGGGGCTGGGGAAAGCAGGAACCGAATGGAAAATGACAGCCTGGGAAGGAGGTGTGGTGTCCATAGGTACAGTGTCAGAGGTGCTGCCTGCTGAAGCACTGATGCTGGCCGGAGCTGTAAATGGGGGGCTGGGGAAAACAGGAGCCGAATGGAAACTGACAGCTCCGGAAGGGGCAGCAGTGTCCATGTAGACGCTAGGCTGCAGGGTCACACTTCCAGATGCCGTGACCATGCTGGTGGAAGGGATTGCCACAGAAGTCCTGGGCTGCCCAGTTACAATAGGGGGATCGCTGGTAGGGGCTGGAAGAGGGGTAAGTGAGTTTAAAGGAGGGGTAGGAGCTACACAGATGGGTGTTGGGGGTTCTTTTTCATGCGACGGTGGCTGGACCTTCCTTACGTTCTTGGGGATCTTTTTCCAGCGACACTGAATGTTCTTCTCCAAGGTGCCTGGGTGTTTGGCAGCAGCTAAGCACGGAAGCTTAGGAGGAGGGGGCAGCTCACCTCGATCCCACGTCAGTGCCTCGTTCCCCGACGGGGGCGACCTCAGCCCTGGCAGCGGCAGAAAAAGCGGCAGGGGAATCTTCCGCTTCCAGGGCCTACTGCTGGTAGATAGCAGGGAAGAGGAGCTACTTGTTGGGATGCGTGAAGACTCTTCAGGCTGCAGCTCCTTCCCAGACGTCAGTGAACCTGGTGATTTGGGCCGGTGGTCTTCACCCAGCACTTTTTTTGTTGGCCTCTCCAGCAGCAGGGAGCAGCATGCGGTTGGGGCAGAGGACAGCACGGCATGGGATGGGGCCTTCACCTCCCTCTTCTCACCTCCTTCCGGGGCTGTCATTTTCCATTGTGCCCCTGTTTTCCCCAGCCCCCGTCTCCTCAGTGGGAGGTGACTGGATGGTACCGGCTTCCTGACGTTGACTCCCTGCTCAGGGCAGAAGGCAGGCGCTGGAGCAGCAGGGTGGTCCCGGTCAGATGTGGCAGCCTCCCAGGAGGGCAAAACCAGCGGGTGACAGCCCACCGGGGCCCCACGGCGGGGCGGGCAGCGGGGCCGGCGGCCGTGGCGGAGCCAGGTACGAAATTTGCATAGTAAATTGCCCATGTAGGACCGGTTGTGCGCCAAGCGATCCGAGAACAGAGTGAAACTGGGAGAGCTTCTCCTTAGCTTCACCTCCTCTCAAGGTCTAGCACGCACTGGACACTGGATGGCTCAGCCTGGCGCTTGTGACATGTCCATTGTACTCGTCACAGAGAAAGGGCGGGCGGGGCAGGGCGGGGGGCGCATGCAAGCCCAGCCCCTGGAGAAACCCCGGCCCAAAGGCAAAGGGCGGGGCCCCAGAGCCCGACCCCTTCTGGACTTTCTAGTGGCTGGGACTTCTCGCTGTGGGTGGCAGGTGTTTGGCACCGGATGGACCACCATGCGGAGACTGTTGGGGACTGTGGAAGCCTTCTCCTCCAGAGCTCACCCTGCCTGGGCACCGGCTCTGCAGGCCCCTCAGCCCTGCGTATGTATCGGCCAGCCCTTGCCCCCCAAGGGGCCCAGGGACCAGAGCCTGTTCAGAGCTGAGTGCAGGAGGCACCCAGAGCTTGCCAGGCTGTGGCCCGCCTCCTCCAGGGACCTCCCCAGCTTCTCTGCGAGGCCTGATGACGGGAGCACCTTCTCCAGGGCTGCTCAGCTGCCAGCATCACCATGAGCCAGGTGGCGAAGGTTTCTGAGCAGGGGATGCAGAGCCCTGACCCGCCTGGGTGCTGCAGCCCACGATGTCCCTTCCTGGCAGATAGGTTCTTTCTTCACTTCCTTTTCGAAATTTGGTAAAACAACATTTAAACCTTCGACTGTTCTTCAGGTTATACAGATGGTAGTGGCTTAGCTAGGATTCGAAGCAAGGCTGTGTGATTCCAGAGCTCGTGCTCTGGACTGTGGCGCCTCCTTATCATATATGCTTCATGTGTTACTTTTGTTTTTTTTTCTTGTGGCCCTTATGGTACTTAGCCCTAAGTGCCATACGTGTGATGAACACGTACACTGCCCTGTAGGAGGTCTTCTTTTGTTCAACGCATGAATTGGTCATCCACCACACGGGGTTCTAGTCTCAGAAGATACAGGTCAGGGAGCACCAGCTGTCAGCATAGCAGCGCCCCACATTTCTAATTGAGGCTTGCAGCCCAGATTTTCCCTTTGGTCTAGTGTGAAGGATCCAGATATGTAAAGCTTATATTCTAGACAAATCATGGGCTATCCGGAAAGAAATTCACCAGTAAATTATTCCAGTTTCTCTGGCCTTCCTGGAGTATATCCAGTAAGGCATCTCATTCATGTCTGGCAAGCAAATATATCATTTATTGCAACTTCATCGTGGAGTGATGTATTGGTTTAAAGTACGATCAACACAATTTGGTCATTGTGAGTATGCCAGCTGGGTCCACTGTTTACTACACATATGTAACTCTAGCGATTCTTACGCCCAAGAGAGGAGACATACTCTTGGGTGTCTAGGGCAAGGGAAACGTGTTGTTATTCAGGAGCTGGAAGCTTCAGCATGACAGGAAAGAATTGAAAAATCCTGGTCTACACATGACTTTACCTTGTTTGAAACTTGTTTCTTTGGCTTGCTTCATTGGAGTGTTTTCTCTCTCCTGGGGCTGACATTGTGTGTTATGTATCACGCATGTGACATGTAGAAGTTTCAGAACCCAGAGTCATATAGATCAATAAAAATGTATTTATATATTTTAGTTTAAAGTCTATTGAAAATAACACTGGGCATAATTCATATATTCCATAATTAGTTTGACCCTCTGCCCATGAGATTCTTTTTATGATATGTGACAGCTAATTTGGACTTCCATCCCCAATAAACTTTGAGGTTTGAGGACACAAAAGGTTTTGCTCAGACCTAAATTCTGTCTGAAAAAAAGGGCTAAATATTATAAGCCCTTTCTAACCTCTCCAGGAGCAGAAATGATTTACAGCTGTGGCATTGAACCATAGTTCCTTGATCTCATTTGAGAAGAGTTCTGTAAGAAACGATGTCTTGATTTTTGTTTGTTTTGTTTGTTCCCTGTTTTCTTGTCTTACTTACCAACAATCCATTGTAATTCATGAGTTAGTATGGCAGCAGGCTGGGTGTTCCCTGGAGTTCATTAAATGAACTTTTGTTCCTAAACTGATGTTTGTCTGCTTGTTTTCAGCCCCTCTTCTTTCCTCTGCCCTTTACTATAACCAGAGCTCAGCAAAAGCTGACTGGCTTTGTGCAGACCCTACTTAGGGTAGTCTTTTCTTAATCATTTTATTCATGGCTCCTCCATTTCATTGTTTGCCTTCTCAAAATGTGTTGCAATCTTTCTGTGGTTGATGACTTCCACAATGTCTTGGCTTTTATTGGTTGCTTAATTTTGGTTCTTTATCTCATGTGATTGAAATTTTGAGTTTATACATGTCCCTCCTTAACGAGGCTTTAAGGGCAGGAGTCGTTTCTAATCCTTAGCACAGAGCAGATGCTTTTTTTTCTTTTTAGATGCTTTTTAATGATGATAAAATGTACGGTTTAAATCACTCATTTTACAATAATTTTGCTTTAGGTTGTGACAGAAATAAAGTTTCCAGAAGTTGTGTTCCTGCAATAAGAAATAAAGATGTGACCTTCCAGTTGTGTAAAGCTCACGAATGCTGTGTAAGTGCGTCGGGTGCAATAAGGAACCTGGAGCTAAATGGGCTAGTTCTGAGAGAGAGAGACTTAACTATGTTAACAAAGGTAAGCCTTCATTGTGTCCTGCCAACATTTGATAGTTGCTTTTGGGGCAAACTAAACGGGTAAAATTTTAAACTGTTCTCCCCATTAAAGGGATTGAATAAATAGGCCACTTTGGTGCACCTGTGTCTTGCGAATTGTCCAATTGGAGATGGAGGTTTAGAAAGTGAGTTTCAGTCTTGTTTAAGTCTCTTCCCATCAGACTGGTCTCGTGATTTCCTACACGCCATGTTACTTCCTGTCTACCTTTTCTTGGTGGTGTTCATGCCTGGATTGTCTCCTGTACCTGCTCAAACCTTGGTCCATTCTCATTTGTACCATGGAAGTTTGTCATGCTGGATGCTGTCAGAACGAATTTTACTTAAGTTTGTGTTAAGCCGCAAAGCACACATTTTGTATAATTTCTGTTTTTTGTGTTTGTTTATATTTTTATGGTTTCTCTTCAAGAAATATTATGAGAAGGGAAATAGCAAGATGTAAAGAGCAAAAAAGTCATCATTCTCTTTAAATTGTTAGAACATGTATCTGCAATCATAATTATAATGCACTGTGGTATGTGTTAAAATAGGAAATATATGTAATGTCCCGTAGGAGCAGCAGAGTCAGTGGTGTTAGTGGGGGTGTGTCACGGAAGTAATCACAAAGCAGGTGACTGTTGGTTGGGGTCCTGAAACATTAGTGTGTGTTCCCTGTGTCCAGTAGTGGTCTGGAGGGGTCAGGAAGCCTGCCTTTCAGTTTGAGGGAACAGAGGGTTTGAGGTCCTCTCTCTTCTATTGCTCCAGTATACTGCATAGCAGCTAATAAAATACTGGGTTTATAGTTGACATTTAAATCGCTGATTGATCATCAAGATGGGGATGTATCATTGGAAATGAAAATAGGAAGAGTCTTATGCTTTTTAGGTTTTTCTTTTTTTTTCCTATGTCTCAGAAGGCTCTTTGACGGGAGACTTTTTATTCTCCCATACAATTCCATGAATACTTTTACCCTGGCACTTATTTTAATGGCATTTTCAATTTATAAATGTCTTTGAAACACATATTGTAAACTATTTGAGGGTAATGACCATGGCCATTGGTGGCACATCTTAAATGTGCATCGTGTTAAGTTTTTTTTTTTTAATTTTATTTATTTATTTATTTATGGCTGTGTTGGATCTTCGTTTCTCTGCGAGGGCTTTCTCTAGTTGTGGCAAGCGGGGGCCACTCTTCATCGCGGTGCGCGGGCCTCTCACTATCGCGGCCTCTCTCTCTGCGGAGCACAGGGTCCAGACGCGCAGGCTCAGTAATTGTGGCTCACGGGCCCATTTGCTCCGTGGCATGCGGGATCTTCCCGGACCAGGGCTCGAACCCGTGTCCCCTGCATTGGCAGGCAGATTCTCAACCACTGCGCCACCAGGGAAGCCCCATCGTGTTAAGTTTTGAGTGTCATGTGGTCTACCATCAGTGCTTCCCTCTTTCACCCAGTTTTCTTCCTCATTTCCTTCTCCAAATTTGTCTCATTTTTCTACTTTCCCTTTTGCTTCTCTATTCTTGCTTTCTCTTTCCCATTGCATCTGTCATTCTTCTTCTCCTTCTCCTTCTGACTTCATTATGGCCAACCGAAGCCTTTTCTAGTCTGTTCTCTATCTTCCTTGCCTCTTTATTGCCATCCACAAACTCTTACAGAATATTCTTGGTTGACTCCCTTACTTCCTAGCATACCCATGTACTTCATGATCACTTTAGAACATTGAAAAGGGTCGGAATGTTTAAAAATAGGTAATTCTAATCAGTCTTCTTTCACCTCTGGTATAAGACTCTTCTTCCTCAATCTGACCATTCTCCAATCTAGAAGTACTCCAGCTCATTGGTCCTCCTTACCCCCATGTTTAGGCCAAAGAACTTGTGAAACCTTAGCCCTGTTTAATACTTGAATTTATCAAAACATAAGAGAGCTAATTCTGCCTAAGGGCACCAAAGAAGAATAAAGATGCCACAGATAAACGTTTAGTCCAGATTTATAATGGACTCTAAGTGCCTAGTTGAGTGCTGACCATTAACTCACTTGAACAACAGGGAGCTCATGACAGAAACTAACATGTTAATTGTATAGACACTTCACCATTCCTCAATGTAGCTGATAAACTGCATCCAGTTAGCTTAAATAACATGAATGATGAATTTCCCTGTGTATATAAATTGGGAGTTTGTAAAGTTATCTTTTTCCCTTTGTACAACTACTGACTACCACCTCGCTTCGTCACGGCAATAGAAAATGATGACTAAGAAACACATTGTCTCTGGGCTTCCCTGGTGGCGCAGTGGTTGAGAATCTGCCTGCTAATGCAGGGGACACGGGTTCAAGCCCTGGTGTGGGAAGATCCCACATGCCGGGGAGCAACTGGGCCCGTGAGCCACAACTGCTGAGCCTGCGCGTCTGGACCCTGTGCTCCGCAGCGAGAGAGGCCACTATAGTGAGAGGCCCGCGCACCACGATGAAGAGTGGTCCCCGCTTGCCACAACTAGAGAAAGCCCTCGCACAGAAACGAAGACCCTACGCAGCCAAAAATAAATTAATTAATTAATAAAAAAAACAAAAACAAAAACAAAACCACATTGTCTCAGTATCAGTGGACATAATGTCTTAGTATTCTACAAAAATCTCTAAATTCTTAATCTAAAAGATATATCTGCCAATATCTTATATCCTTATCCTTTGTTAATATAAATATCCAATCTATGAACGTCTCAGTTTCCTTACTTAGAATATGAGGTGGATAGATTTGCTAATATCTAGGGACCTTTCCAATTTTAACATTCCCTGGTTCTAAGGGCTGAGCCAAATACAGTGGCTCCTGAATCATTAACCTCGCTCACGATGAAAGTTATCAGCAAGATCTGCATGCAAGAGATCAAATATTCATATCCGTATATACTGTAGCACATTGACTTTTACAGAACTCAAAGTAACACAACATAGTTACATTCATAGACTTAAGGTCACTGTGGTATACTTTACAGTTTTTCTTTTCCCTAGGAAGGAAATGTAGATCCCTGGGAAGGGATTTCTTTCTCTGCTTTTTAGTAGTGTAAGCCTTTATTATCTCTTGGATCCTAAAAATGGGGAGGGTTTTGGCAGGTGGAGCTTAGGAGAGACCCATCAGGTGGCAGGGACAACATGAGAAAGGGCAGAAGGAAGAATGGATTTTGAGAAGGACCTGATATCTTACATGATGAGAGCAGCGTTTCACAATGTCTGTCCTGCACAACACTGGTTTTAGATGATGTTGATGTAGTTACAAGACAGAAGCATATGGGAAGAGCCGTACTCTACATCCCGGCATGAAATTCAGGTTTCACTTTGTTACATTACGTACTCTGAAAAGTTTTGGAGGAAGGAAGTGATTTCATTTTTTTAATTCAGTCTTACTCACAGTTACTTGAGAAACCTATATTCAGCTGATGGGACTGTATTTTGTGAAAGGCCAATCGAGAAATGCTGAGATGGAGCTTAAGATATTTCTGTGTGGGGACAGGCATGTGATTATTTTTCTTATAATTCTTTACTGTTTGTCCTAACAGTTGTTACTTTGCAGGGTTTTGTTTAGTTTTGTTTTGTTTTTTACATCTTTATTGGAGTATAATTGCTTTACAGTATTGTGTTAGTTTCTGCTGTATAACAAAGTGTATCAGCTGTATGTATACATATATCCCCAGGTTTCAGTTTTAAGCCTTCTGTTTTTACCTGAGTCATTGGGCCTCTTAGAAAGCTCAACAATTCTGCGGTCTTCATCTCTTATGTAGTTTCCAGAAGCTCCTGGCACTTACCAGTATTTCCTCTTGATTCTTTTCCTCCGACTTCAAACTTCTTACGATTCTGAGCTGATTGTTTTCTCAGCCTCTAGTGTCAAAACCAGCCACGTCGCTCATGTTCATTGTCTCAGATACAAGGTGCAATATTTCCCACGTTTATGTGTGTCAAAATATAAGTCAGGGATTGATACATAGCATATGCTCAATAACAATTGTATTTCCTATTTTTCTTTGTTCAAAGGTATCCAAACACTGGCCAAGTTCTTAAATTGAAAGTAGAGGGATCTAATTTATTCAGCTCATCCAACCATCAATATTGAACATTTGTCTTTTTTCTTACACATATTTCTTGTATTCCAGTCGTGACGTTCTAGAGCACAGTGAGCACATGTATAACTTATTACTGTATTACTACCTTGGCTATTCCTTGACCAAAATTTACTTCTTACAGCTGACAGCCTAATTAACCTACTAGAGTTTTTTTTAATGTATGCATACAAACCATAAACACCAGGTTGCATTGCTAATAACTGAATTTTTACATCTCTAGGCACCCATGTATCCAACACCAGGTCAAGGTATTATAAAATATTTGTGACACCCTACAAGGTTCTCTGTTACTTCTTTCTGTTCCATACTCCCCCAGGGCAACACCCAAGCTGACCTCTTTCACCATATATGACATACAGGGAATCACACAGTGTGTATTCTTTGGTATCTGGCCTTTGGTTACATATCATTATATCAGTAGTTTATTCTTTTATTGTGTTTTCTTGATTTTTTAAACCTAGACATTCATACAGTGTCAAAGTACCACGGATTTCTTAATATTATTATGCTGACCTCCATCTTCAGAGGCTTTCCACAGTCTTCCATCTGTCTTTCCACCTACTTTCTCTTCCGTCTAATGATGTTTCATTTAACCAACCTCAGTCAGCCTTTCCCCCATATTCCCCAACACGTAGCACTCCTGTGTTCAGCCAGTTTTGTTCCCTATTCCATAAGCCCTTTGTGCCATTGCTGACACTGTGCCTGTGCCCTGCCCGGAAGGCCTGTTCCCTACCCTCTATATACTTGTTCAAGACTCAGTTTAAATGCTGCCTGTTCTAAGAAGTCTTCTCAGAAGAAGCCAGTGCTTTTTGGAATCCTTCTTTAATGAAATCCCATAGCAAGTGTCATCTGTCCTCCCTGATCTGGTAATTAATTATCCATTGTTCCTATCATATAGTGTTTGTTTTTCTTATGTGCTGTTATTATTTATTGAAGCAGATTATAGTGACTTGAACCAGGAACTGGGTCATTTTCCTCTTCATTTTAGTGCAAGTTTCTGTGACATGAAGTTAAACTCCTTTTCCCTCACTTCCCATTCACCCACTTGTTAAACACAAAGTACAAGTGAAACTTATTGGTTAACAGGTTTTTGTGGTCCTTGGTTCTGGTCCCTAGGTCTAAGCTGTGCTTCTGTAGTGCTAATTTGACTGATTTCTTATTGTCACATAACTCAGGAATTAACTAAATCATTACAAATTTAGATACATATAAGATATTATAAGAAAACCAGTGGATGTCACAAGTTTAGGCCTGGGGGAGAGTGTTGTATGAGTCCTAGTTTGGTGGGGCTCACACTGCATGATCGCGCCTTCCAGTATTCCATTGTAAGTAAGAAAGAGGTATGCAAATATATGCTTAACATTTAACAGTGTTGATAAAAAAGAGAGGAGAGAAAGGGATGACAGGTACTTTGAGGGCTTTTTGGAATTCATGAACAATTATGATTGGATGGGGAAAAAGAAAAACCGAGGGCTAACCTCCCGCAGGTGAGCTCAGGAAAGAGAGAAGGGCTCATCTGGTATGCAGGTAGAGAGGTTTGACCTACAGAATCTTAGAAAACCTCAACAATCTGAGCAGTGATGGCAAGAGGCAAACTAAAGGGATAACAAAAGTCTGCAAAAGTCTCGCACCAAGAGCTTTGGCATGGTGTTCATCATCTCGCTAATCCTAACATGCAGACATTTATGAGAGTAAAGTCAGGTCTTTGCCAGAGTGGGTTCCTTATTTGGGCAACTGGGTCAAATGAAGAAAGGCAAATGTAGGCTGCCGGAGTAAATAAGGAGAGGAAAAACAAAACGAACGAGACCTATCATTCATCAGTGGTTTCCCCCCAATATTCTTAGCCTCCACCTTATCTCCATCTTACTGGTAACACAGGAACTAGACTGAACAGTCAGGTCAAAGGTCTCTACAGAAACGGAGGTAATATAGAAAATAAGAAAATAAAACATGAAATTGTAGATTTTCTTCCTAGGGGTAATTGAGATGATAGTTGAATAATAACATAAGATCAGGTGAAGTCCAAAGACATTTTAGAAAAGCTGGATAAAGTAAGAAAACATCTGTTCGCTGGCATCTGAATGTTAGAGAGACACCAAGACATGTGGGCCAAGTTCTGGAGAGAAGGGAAACACAGACGCAAGCTTGACATTTGGTGCAGCTTTTCTCCTTGGGGCATTTGCTGATTCAAATCTTACAGACTAGGAGCTGAAAAGCCAAGGAGTTCAAAAGACTCTAACCAGAGAAGCCAAACGGCAAGAGCTCAAGCTAAAGGCAACAACTAATGGAATGACAAGCTAAGTGTATCTTTAGTCTCACAGGGCTGCGGAAACCATTACATTTAAAGCCTAACAAATACATGGGTAGTTGGGAATAGGGAGAATCCAAACGCTCATATGGTAATCCCAAAGGGCAACACCCGTAGAGGAAGGACAAGACAGAAATAGAGCAACCTTCACACAGACTGAAAAACAGCTTTGAATGAGCTCAAACTGAGAATGGACTAAGGTTTCCAGTCCCTAGAGTAACTGTCTGCCATGGGCAAAAGGAAATCTTTTCAAGAGAACGATAACGACATCCAGAATGTGGAGGTATCTTTATAGTTTCCTAAAATAAGTTAAGCCCAATTTTAATATAAAAAATAATTTGATATACCAGGAAAAAGACTAAATGATCCAAAGCTCAAAAAAAAAAAAAAAACAGAACAAGAAAGAAAGAAAGAAAGAAAGAAGACAATATAAATAGACAAAGGAGGACAAGAGTTACCAGGCATTGGTTAAAAAAAACCAAAACAACTATGATTAAACAAAGAAAATAGACACATGGCAAATAAGCATATGAAAAGATGCTACACATTCCATGTCATCAGGGAATTTTAAATTAGAACAATAATGAGATACCACTACACACCTATTCAAATGGCTAAAATCCAAATACTGAAATACCAAAGTTGTTGACGATGCAGAACAACTCGAATTCTCATTTGTTGCTAGCAGGATACTTGGCAGTTTCTTACAGAACTAAACATACTTTTACCATACAGTGATCTAGTAATCATGCTCTTTGGTATTTACCCATAGGAACTGAAAAGTTATGTCCACATAAAAACCTGCACATGGATGTTTATAACAGTTTCTTTCATAATTGCCAAAACTTGAAATCAACCAAGATGTTTTTCAATAGGTGAATGGATAAACAAGCTATTGTGTATCCGTACAAAGGAATAGCATTCAGCAATAAAAAGAAAAGGCTATGAAGCCATGAAAAGGCATGGAAGAAGCTTAAATGCATATTGCTAAGTGAAAAAAAGCCAATCTGCAAAGGCTACATGCATATTATATGATTGGAGCTATATGAAATTTAGGAAAAGGCAAAAGTGTGGAGACAATCAAAAGATCAGTGGTTGCCAGAGGTTGTGGGGAGGGAGAAAAGGATGGGTGAAGCCCGGAATTGTAAAGGCAGAGAAACTCCTGTGTATGGTTCTGTAATGGTGGATACAGGTTATTGCACATTTGTCAAAAATCATATAATGTACAAAACAAAGAGTGAAGTGTAAAGTAAAGCATGGACATTAGTTAGTAATAATGTGTCGATATTGGTTCATTAACTATAACAAATATATTATGCTAATGTAAGATGTTAATAATAGGGGAAACTGGGTTGAGAGGTAAGGAAGTATGAGAACTCTGTCCTTTCTGCTTAATTTTTCTGTAAGCCAGAAACAGCTCCAAAATAGTCTGTTAATTTAAAAAACAAATGTAGACCTGCATACAAAACTTGCACGTAAATCCAACCACAGCAGCATTATTCATAAGAGCCCCAAAGAGGAAATAACCCAAATGGCCATTTACTGTGAATGATCAATGAAACACAGTAATAACCACACCATGGAATATTATTCAGCCATAAAAAGAAATCAAGTACTGATACATGCTACAACATAGATGAACCTTGAAAACATGCTAAGTAATTGTATGTTTCCATTTGTATGCAATGTCCAGACTAGGCAAATCTGTAGAGACAAAGTATATTAGTGGCTGCCTAGGGTTCGGAGAAGTGGGAGAGTGAGTGACTTATAGTACATTATTTTTGGGGGGGGTGGGGTGGATGAAAGTTTTACAATTGATTGTGGTGGTAGATGCATAACACATTAAATTGTACACTTTAAATAATATGGAAAGTAAATTATATCTCAATGAAACTATTATTTAAAATTATGATTTTACAGAAATTCAGTCCTTACCTATTATGTATCTATCTGTCTATCTAGCTATCTATCTATCTATCTCTCTATCTGTCTATCTATCCATCTATCTCTCTATCTGTCTATCTATCCATCTATCTATCTCTCTGTCTATCTATCTATCTGTGTGTCTATCTATCTCTCTATCTCTATCTCTCTGTCTATCTCTATCTATCTATCTATGTCTCTATCTATCTATCTGTCTATGTCTCTCTCTCTTCTCTGTCTATCTATCTGCCTATCTCTCTGTCTCTCTCTATCTCTCTGTCTCTATCTGTCTCTCTATGTATCTGTCTATCTATCTGTCTGTCTATATATCTCTATCTCTCTATCATCTATCTGTCTATCTATCATCTCTCTATGTATCTATCTATCTATGTATCTATCTATCTATATCTACCTGTCTACCCATCTATCCTTATGTATAGAACAGTAACAATGGCTTATAAGTCACCTCCCTACATTATTTTATCCTTCCAAAACTCTTGAGAGGTCAGTAGGCCATAGGAAAAGCACTGAGTTCACTGGAACACTTGAAGGTTGAATTAACTGTTTGTGATCACTCAATCAGTAAATGGTGATGCAGGGAATTCCACACACATCTTCTCTGTCCTCCTTTCCTCCTTCCCTCCCTCCTACTTGCTGACTCTATTCCAGCCACATTATTTACTGATTCTTCCCTGAGGACACTGGCATCCTTCCTCTGGGCCTTGCAGAGGTTATTCCCATGATCTGGAATGCTTTTCCCTCAGATGTCTGACTCATCTGCCTCCCTCTAGACTGTTCAAATTCCACCTTCCCAGTAAAACTTATCCTGTCTACCGTTGAAGTTGAAAGCCTTGCTCCTCTCTGCCCACAATCTCACCTCACCATATACTGCTTAATCTCCATAGCATTTATTCCTGTCGAACCTACCAGAGAATGTACATGGGTTTCTGTTCTCCCCTCCAACTGGAAGATAGGCTGCACAGACTCAGGAATTTTGCCATTATTAAACCTAGTGGAGGCCCAGCAGAACTCTAGGGTCAGCCAGAACTGGGCACAATTATAACTCTCGTGATTTGATATTTTAGTGGGTTAGCTCAGAGCCAAGCCAGTTATTAAAGAGGATCTTTTCTGCTGTTTTAAGCAGCATGGTACATTTGAGGTCAACTTAAATTTTCAGTAATTACAGAGCAGGTATGAACTCTTCCTTTGTTTCTCCAGACACATGAACCCGGATGCCAAATCCATCCTCTCTGGGTGTAGTGGGAATGTATGAAGATGACTGGCCTAAGTCTCAATTGAATAAAAAGATGCCCCAAAAGACATTTCAGCATTTTCAAAAAGTTCAGTCATAAAGTGTGGTTCCTTATCACACATCAGGGATTATCTAGCCTCCAGTGTGGTTTTTGTTTTTTGCAGTAAAAATGTGTCATTTTATATTTTAAATTTGCATTATGAAAATAAGTCTGTACACGAAGTAATACATATCTAATGAATATGAATCATGTCAATTTGGTCATGGTATTTAAAGTTGGCTTTGGCTTTGAAGTATTTTTAAATTCATAGAAAATATTGAACTTCTAATAAAATAAATAAAACATTGTAATAATTGATATTAATAATCAACTTCAAAATTTCTTTGTCTGCATTTTCTGTTCAGTTTTAAAAGAGAATTCACTTTCAGTAGTGTTCCAAAGTGAGTGATTGCACCTTCTATGATTTGAAAAAAGATCCGATTGCCTTTAGCTGTTCTTAAGTGCTGAACATAACTGAGAGAAATTGTAACAAGACACTCTCTGTCACTGGCAGGAAATCCATCTCCGTCCTTTGCGGGGGCAGTCCCGAGCTCATGTTTTAACGGACGCGAATGCAAACCGTGGTTCTCACGTGACTTTCTGAAGAGCCCCCGCAGCAGGCCCAGGTACCTTGAGTGGACTAAGTCTCACTTTATGGCAGTGGCATCAGATGGTGGCTACAGAAGGTTGCCGACGTCCCTGTGTGCTCTGACAGGCTCTGCAGACCGGGGGACGAAAGGACCAAGGAACTCTGACCGCCCTCGGGAATCCCAAGTGACTGGAGGGACACCGCGTCAGGGCCCCAGGCAGTGTCGCCCACTGTTCCGGAGGCGGGCGGAGGCTCCGCAGCTTCATTTCGTCCCGTCCCTTCCAGTATTTAAAATTATTGTCAAGATGCTGGGTTAACTCAGGCAGGTCTACAAAGGCGTCCCAAGCAGCAAACATGTCTGTGATGAACAATGAAAGAGATTTGGGATTTGGGGATGCTGCAGGTATTTCTGTCAAAAACTGGCATCACCACAGGCAAGTCCTGTCGCTTCTCTTCATCAGTCTGAGAAAAACATTCTTCTGAGATACGTGCGGCCCACTCAATGCACTGCTCCACGGGTCGGCAGGGATTGGACACATCAGCACACTTAATCAGTCAGGGTGAGTCACCCCAACTCTCCCTCCTCTGGACCTTAGTTCCTCCTGATTGTCACTCGTTACACTGAAAACAGATTTCAGGAGTCAGCACGTGCAGCCATAATGTGTGCCTAATTCCACATCCCAGTCACTGGGACACAGAATTTTGGTGTCTTAAGTCTGGCTCCCGCATCACCACTCACATATGTCAGTTCTTCCTCTACAGCTGAGTCAGTGAGTAAAGACACATAAACAGAAGCAGATTAATACGAACAAGGTTTTATTGACATATATATATGTACATAAAGCTGGGAAAGAGAAAGGCCCATTGAGGCAAATGCATAGGGGGAGAGGAAACATCTGAAAACAGCAGTGGGCATCCTGCCAGCTCCAAGTCTAGGGAAAACTTGGGTCCGCCAAGTTAACAGTCAAGCCAGGGATGGCACAGTGGATGATACAGCCAGCTGTCTTCCATTCTCCTAACTGGAGCTTCTCAAGTCTGGTGTAGTTCTGAAGTGGGCTCATATGCTCCTCACGCTCCAGCACACACACACACACGCACACGCACACACAAACACACACACACACACACTAGCACACCCCTGAGGTGTGGTCCTCCGGCTTGCTGTAGGAAGAGAGGAGGTGAAGTTTCACTTCAAGGGGCTGAGCCACTTTCCAGTGAGGCAAAGTCCATTCATGGTGACACACAGTTTGCAGAATAAGATCTGCTCTTCATTTGTTGAGTTTCTTCATAGAAGAAAGGAATTCGCTGGTGGCTCCTATGAAGCCCTGGGCAGGTTATGAGGCTGCCAGACTCCTATGAGCACAGGCACAGCTGCCCTGACCAGGGGCCTGCAAACACAATGCTGGCTCGTCTAAGTCAGAGGGGTGTCCTGACTCGGGGACCCCAGTGTTCTTCCTGAGGGTGGAGCTTCCTCTCTAAGTATGGATGCTGCTATCCCCCATGGTACCACCTGGGTTTTGACCAGGGGGGGCCTCAGGTGCTTTGTATGAATGTGGCACCAGAAGTGTATCCAGTCACAGCAGGTGTGGTGCTCACCCAGCACCGGTGAGATGTTGTGCCCTCCATCCGCACCACCTGTGTGTTGGCCAGGTGGGTCCCAGTTGTAAGCGGGAATAGCAGGTCCTCCAGTCATGGGCATGATGTTGTTCCCTCCTAGACGACCACCACCTAGATTGTGGGCAGGTGGGCCTCTTGCGCTTGGCAATAAGGTAGAACTAGAAGTGTGTTGAAACCCACGGGTGATGACCACACTTGCAACTGCAACAGATGTGGTGTGCTCTGTTAGAAGGTGGAAAGTGACATGTCCCTTGACAGATTTCTTCTCCTTGGTGATGGAACTTTTACATGTAGATTTTCTCCGTCCAGATGGGCCCTGTGTGCAGTGACGGAAAGTGGGAACCCTAGGGCCTCCCATCGTGGGGATGGTGTTGTCCCCTGCCATCACCGTACCACCTGTACTCAGCCCAGGTGGGCCCCAGGTGTTTGGATTTAAGGTGGAATCAGGTATGTTCCCAAATGCTGGGATGGTGCCTGCCCCTCCTAGTGCAGCAGCCTTGCCGTGGTCAGGTAGATGGCAGGTTGTCTGGCCCAAAGTAGGAACAGAAGCGGTGCTGGGTGCCCCACTTAGTCCTGCCCCGAAGTTACGTGGTCTGGATGCCTGTGAGTGAGTGAGGCCTGGGGCTGACACACCGACCCCAAGGCTCCCACCGGCCGTAGGGGCTGCAGGTCCCATGAACAGTGGTCCCGGTGTGCTGTCGGCAGAGAGCGAGCTACTGTCCCCAGTACTGGGCATCCTGGTGGCAAGTCCGAAGCCAGTAGCAATGGACACAGCCCTGGGGAGAATGCCTGGCTTGTCGCCAAAGGCCGGCTGCGTGTTGCCGGTGGTGGCGAATAGGGAAGCTGGCGAAGCTGCCGGCATGATGCTGACTCGCGGTGGCTAGGCTGCAGGGGCGACTAGGACTTTATCTTGTGCTGAGGCTGCTGGGTTTCCCAATAGAAAATTATCGTTAGGCCTCTGCCCATCGTTGGCCCCCAGTGTGGCCTGAGACGGGAGACCTGGGTCCAAGGAAGCTTGAAGTGTTGGTCTTATCTGTTGACCACGTTGCAGGTAAATGCGTCGAGGCATGGGCTGAGGCATTGCTACTACTGGGAGGTGTGTTCCCAGAACTAGGAACAGCCCTGTGAAATGCCTGTTGGTTCTGCCTGGAGACAGGCCGAAGGCTGGTGACGGCCGAAGTGACTGTGTAAAATTTTTCTTTCAGTGGCAACCTATAATCTTTAAAATATGGTGAGCATCTTGTCTGTTTTGAAGGGGATATGACAATAAATCTACCAGATGGAAAATCCTGTTAAAAGTACAAAAGCTTTAGTAATTTGCTCAGTGTGGTGGTTTTATGCTTCTTTTTCTTTTTCTCCCTACGGTGACGGCCGAAGTCGTAACTGGGGGGCTGGGGAAAACAGGAGCCGAATGTAAAATGACAGTCTGGGAAGGAGGTGTGGTGTCCATAGGTACAGTGTCAGAGCTGCTGCCTGCTGAAGCACCGGTGACGGCCGAAGTCGTAACTGGGGGGCTGGGGAAAACAGGAGCCGAATGGAAAATGACAGCCTGGGAAGGAGGTGTGGTGTCCATAGGTACAGTGTCAGAGCTGCTGCCTGCTGAAGCACTGGTGACGGCCGAAGCCGTAACTGGGGGGCTGGGGAAAACAGGAGCCGAATGGAAAATGACAGCCTGGGAAGGAGGTGTGGTGTCCATAGGTACAGTGTCAGAGGTGCTGCCTGCTGAAGCACCGATGCTGGCCGGAGCTGTAAATGGGGGGCTGGGGAAAACAGGAGCCGAATGGAAACTGACAGCTCCGGAAGGGGCAGCAGTGTCCATGTAGACGCTAGGCTGCAGGGTTACACTTCCAGAAGCCGTGACCATGCTGGTGGAAGGGATTGCCACAGAAGTCCTGGGCTGCCCAGTTACAATAGGGGGATCGCTGGTAGGGGCTGGAAGAGGGGTAGGTGAGTTTAAAGGAGGGGTAGGAGCTACACAGATGGGTGTTGGGGGTTCTTTTTCATGCGACGGTGGCTGGACCTTCCTTACGTTCTTGGGGATCTTTTTCCAGCGACACTGAATGTTCTTCTCCAAGGTGCCTGGGTGTTTGGCAGCAGCTAAGCACGGAAGCTTAGGAGGAGGGGGCAGCTCACCTCGATCCCACGTCAGTGCCTCGTTCCCCGACGGGGGCGACCTCAGCCCTGGCAGCGGCAGAAAAAGCGGCAGGGGAATCTTCCGCTTCCAGGGCCTACTGCTGGTAGATAGCAGGGAAGAGGAGCTACTTGTTGGGATGCGTGAAGACTCTTCAGGCTGCAGCTCCTTCCCAGACGTCAGTGAACCTGGTGATTTGGGCCGGTGGTCTTCACCCAGCACTTTTTTTGTTGGCCTCTCCAGCAGCAGGGAGCAGCATGCGGTTGGGGCAGAGGACAGCACGGCATGGGATGGGGCCTTCACCTCCCTCTTCTCACCTCCTTCCGGGGCTGTCATTTTCCATTGTGCCCCTGTTTTCCCCAGCCCCCGTCTCCTCAGTGGGAGGTGACTGGATGGTACCGGCTTCCTGACGTTGACTCCCTGCTCAGGGCAGAAGGCAGGCGCTGGAGCAGCAGGGTGGTCCCGGTCAGATGTGGCAGCCTCCCAGGAGGGCAAAACCAGCGGGTGACAGCCCACCGGGGCCCCACGGCGGGGCGGGCAGCGGGGCCGGCGGCCGTGGCGGAGCCAGGTACGAAATTTGCATAGTAAATTGCCCATGTAGGACCGGTTGTGCGCCAAGCGATCCGAGAACAGAGTGAAACTGGGAGAGCTTCTCCTTAGCTTCACCTCCTCTCAAGGTCTAGCACGCACTGGACACTGGATGGCTCAGCCTGGCGCTTGTGACATGTCCATTGTACTCGTCACAGAGAAAGGGCGGGCGGGGCAGGGCGGGGGGGCGCATGCAAGCCCAGCCCCTGGAGAAACCCCGGCCCAAAGGCAAAGGGCGGGGCCCCAGAGCCCGACCCCTTCTGGACTTTCTAGTGGCTGGGACTTCTCGCTGTGGGTGGCAGGTGTTTGGCACCGGATGGACCACCATGCGGAGACTGTTGGGGACTGTGGAAGCCTTCTCCTCCAGAGCTCACCCTGCCTGGGCACCGGCTCTGCAGGCCCCTCAGCCCTGCGTATGTATCGGCCAGCCCTTCCCCCCCCAAGGGGCCCAGGGACCAGAGCCTGTTCAGAGCTGAGTGCAGGAGGCACCCAGAGCTTGCCAGGCTGTGGCCCGCCTCCTCCAGGGACCTCCCCAGCTTCTCTGCGAGGCCTGATGACGGGAGCACCTTCTCCAGGGCTGCTCAGCTGCCAGCATCACCATGAGCCAGGTGGCGAAGGTTTCTGAGCAGGGGATGCAGAGCCCTGACCCGCCTGGGTGCTGCAGCCCACGATGTCCCTTCCTGGCAGATAGGTTCTTTCTTCACTTCCTTTTCGAAATTTGGTAAAACAACATTTAAACCTTCGACTGTTCTTCAGGTTATACAGATGGTAGTGGCTTAGCTAGGATTCGAAGCAAGGCTGTGTGATTCCAGAGCTCGTGCTCTGGACTGTGGCGCCTCCTTATCATATATGCTTCATGTGTTACTTTTGTTTTTTTTTCTTGTGGCCCTTATGGTACTTAGCCCTAAGTGCCATACGTGTGATGAACACGTACACTGCCCTGTAGGAGGTCTTCTTTTGTTCAACGCATGAATTGGTCATCCACCACACGGGGTTCTAGTCTCAGAAGATACAGGTCAGGGAGCACCAGCTGTCAGCATAGCAGCGCCCCACATTTCTAATTGAGGCTTGCAGCCCAGATTTTCCCTTTGGTCTAGTGTGAAGGATCCAGATATGTAAAGCTTATATTCTAGACAAATCATGGGCTATCCGGAAAGAAATTCACCAGTAAATTATTCCAGTTTCTCTGGCCTTCCTGGAGTATATCCAGTAAGGCATCTCATTCATGTCTGGCAAGCAAATATATCATTTATTGCAACTTCATCGTGGAGTGATGTATTGGTTTAAAGTACGATCAACACAATTTGGTCATTGTGAGTATGCCAGCTGGGTCCACTGTTTACTACACATATGTAACTCTAGCGATTCTTACGCCCAAGAGAGGAGACATACTCTTGGGTGTCTAGGGCAAGGGAAACGTGTTGTTATTCAGGAGCTGGAAGCTTCAGCATGACAGGAAAGAATTGAAAAATCCTGGTCTACACATGACTTTACCTTGTTTGAAACTTGTTTCTTTGGCTTGCTTCATTGGAGTGTTTTCTCTCTCCTGGGGCTGACATTGTGTGTTATGTATCACGCATGTGACATGTAGAAGTTTCAGAACCCAGAGTCATATAGATCAATAAAAATGTATTTATATATTTTAGTTTAAAGTCTATTGAAAATAACACTGGGCATAATTCATATATTCCATAATTAGTTTGACCCTCTGCCCATGAGATTCTTTTTATGATATGTGACAGCTAATTTGGACTTCCATCCCCAATAAACTTTGAGGTTTGAGGACACAAAAGGTTTTGCTCAGACCTAAATTCTGTCTGAAAAAAAGGGCTAAATATTATAAGCCCTTTCTAACCTCTCCAGGAGCAGAAATGATTTACAGCTGTGGCATTGAACCATAGTTCCTTGATCTCATTTGAGAAGAGTTCTGTAAGAAACGATGTCTTGATTTTTGTTTGTTTTGTTTGTTCCCTGTTTTCTTGTCTTACTTACCAACAATCCATTGTAATTCATGAGTTAGTATGGCAGCAGGCTGGGTGTTCCCTGGAGCTCATTAAATGAACTTTTGTTCCTCAAATGATGTTTGTCTCCTTGTTTTCAGCCCCTCTTCTTTCCTCTGCCCTTTACTATAACCAGAGCTCAGCAAAAGCTGACTGGCTTTGTGCAGACCCTACTTAGGGTAGTCTTTTCTTAATTATTTTATTCATGGCTCCTCCATTTCATTGTTTGCCTTCTCAAAATGTGTTGCAATCTTTCTGTGGTTGATGACTTCCACAATGTCTTGGCTTTTATTGGTTGCTTAATTTTGGTTCTTTATCTCATGTGATTGAAATTTTGAGTTTATACATGTCCCTCCTTAACGAGGCTTTAAGGGCAGGAGTCGTTTCTAATCCTTAGCACAGAGCAGATGCTTTTTTTTCTTTTTAGATGCTTTTTAATGATGATAAAATGTACGGTTTAAATCACTCATTTTACAATAATTTTGCTTTAGGTTGTGACAGAAATAAAGTTTCCAGAAGTTGTGTTCCTGCAATAAGAAATAAAGATGTGACCTTCCAGTTGTGTAAAGCTCACGAATGCTGTGTAAGTGCGTCGGGTGCAATAAGGAACCTGGAGCTAAATGGGCTAGTTCTGAGAGAGAGAGACTTAACTATGTTAACAAAGGTAAGCCTTCATTGTGTCCTGCCAACATTTGATAGTTGCTTTTGGGGCAAACTAAACGGGTAAAATTTTAAACTGTTCTCCCCATTAAAGGGATTGAATAAATAGGCCACTTTGGTGCACCTGTGTCTTGCGAATTGTCCAATTGGAGATGGAGGTTTAGAAAGTGAGTTTCAGTCTTGTTTAAGTCTCTTCCCATCAGACTGGTCTCGTGATTTCCTACACGCCATGTTACTTCCTGTCTACCTTTTCTTGGTGGTGTTCATGCCTGGATTGTCTCCTGTACCTGCTCAAACCTTGGTCCATTCTCATTTGTACCATGGAAGTTTGTCATGCTGGATGCTGTCAGAACGAATTTTACTTAAGTTTGTGTTAAGCCGCAAAGCACACATTTTGTATAATTTCTGTTTTTTGTGTTTGTTTATATTTTTATGGTTTCTCTTCAAGAAATATTATGAGAAGGGAAATAGCAAGATGTAAAGAGCAAAAAAGTCATCATTCTCTTTAAATTGTTAGAACATGTATCTGCAATCATAATTATAATGCACTGTGGTATGTGTTAAAATAGGAAATATATGTAATGTCCCGTAGGAGCAGCAGAGTCAGTGGTGTTAGTGGGGGTGTGTCACGGAAGTAATCACAAAGCAGGTGACTGTTGGTTGGGGTCCTGAAACATTAGTGTGTGTTCCCTGTGTCCAGTAGTGGTCTGGAGGGGTCAGGAAGCCTGCCTTTCAGTTTGAGGGAACAGAGGGTTTGAGGTCCTCTCTCTTCTATTGCTCCAGTATACTGCATAGCAGCTAATAAAATACTGGGTTTATAGTTGACATTTAAATCACTGATTGATCATCAAGATTGGGATGTATCATTGGAAATGAAAATAGGAAGAGTCTTATGCTTTTTAGGTTTTTCTTTTTTTTTCCTATGTCTCAGAAGGCTCTTTGACGGGAGACTTTTTATTCTCCCATACAATTCCATGAATACTTTTACCCTGGCACTTATTTTAATGGCATTTTCAATTTATAAATGTCTTTGAAACACATATTGTAAACTATTTGAGGGTAATGACCATGGCCATTGGTGGCACATCTTAAATGTGCATCGTGTTAAGTTTTTTTTTTTTTAATTTTATTTATTTATTTATTTATTTATTTATGGCTGTGTTGGATCTTCGTTTCTCTGCGAGGGCTTTCTCTAGTTGTGGCAAGCGGGGGCCACTCTTCATCGCGGTGCGCGGGCCTCTCACTATCGCGGCCTCTCTCTCTGCGGAGCACAGGGTCCAGACGCGCAGGCTCAGTAATTGTGGCTCACGGGCCCATTTGCTCCGTGGCATGCGGGATCTTCCCGGACCAGGGCTCGAACCCGTGTCCCCTGCATTGGCAGGCAGATTCTCAACCACTGCGCCACCAGGGAAGCCCCATCGTGTTAAGTTTTGAGTGTCATGTGGTCTACCATCAGTGCTTCCCTCTTTCACCCAGTTTTCTTCCTCATTTCCTTCTCCAAATTTGTCTCATTTTTCTACTTTCCCTTTTGCTTCTCTATTCTTGCTTTCTCTTTCCCATTGCATCTGTCATTCTTCTTCTCCTTCTCCTTCTGACTTCATTATGGCCAACCGAAGCCTTTTCTAGTCTGTTCTCTATCTTCCTTGCCTCTTTATTGCCATCCACAAACTCTTACAGAATATTCTTGGTTGACTCCCTTACTTCCTAGCATACCCATGTACTTCATGATCACTTTAGAACATTGAAAAGGGTCGGAATGTTTAAAAATAGGTAATTCTAATCAGTCTTCTTTCACCTCTGGTATAAGACTCTTCTTCCTCAATCTGACCATTCTCCAATCTAGAAGTACTCCAGCTCATTGGTCCTCCTTACCCCCATGTTTAGGCCAAAGAACTTGTGAAACCTTAGCCCTGTTTAATACTTGAATTTATCAAAACATAAGAGAGCTAATTCTGCCTAAGGGCACCAAAGAAGAATAAAGATGCCACAGATAAACGTTTAGTCCAGATTTATAATGGACTCTAAGTGCCTAGTTGAGTGCTGACCATTAACTCACTTGAACAACAGGGAGCTCATGACAGAAACTAACATGTTAATTGTATAGACACTTCACCATTCCTCAATGTAGCTGATAAACTGCATCCAGTTAGCTTAAATAACATGAATGATGAATTTCCCTGTGTATATAAATTGGGAGTTTGTAAAGTTATCTTTTTCCCTTTGTACAACTACTGACTACCACCTCGCTTCGTCACGGCAATAGAAAATGATGACTAAGAAACACATTGTCTCTGGGCTTCCCTGGTGGCGCAGTGGTTGAGAATCTGCCTGCTAATGCAGGGGACACGGGTTCAAGCCCTGGTGTGGGAAGATCCCACATGCCGGGGAGCAACTGGGCCCGTGAGCCACAACTGCTGAGCCTGCGCGTCTGGACCCTGTGCTCCGCAGCGAGAGAGGCCACTATAGTGAGAGGCCCGCGCACCACGATGAAGAGTGGTCCCCGCTTGCCACAACTAGAGAAAGCCCTCGCACAGAAACGAAGACCCTACGCAGCCAAAAATAAATTAATTAATTAATAAAAAAAACAAAAACAAAAACAAAACCACATTGTCTCAGTATCAGTGGACATAATGTCTTAGTATTCTACAAAAATCTCTAAATTCTTAATCTAAAAGATATATCTGCCAATATCTTATATCCTTATCCTTTGTTAATATAAATATCCAATCTATGAACGTCTCAGTTTCCTTACTTAGAATATGAGGTGGATAGATTTGCTAATATCTAGGGACCTTTCCAATTTTAACATTCCCTGGTTCTAAGGGCTGAGCCAAATACAGTGGCTCCTGAATCATTAACCTCGCTCACGATGAAAGTTATCAGCAAGATCTGCATGCAAGAGATCAAATATTCATATCCGTATATACTGTAGCACATTGACTTTTACAGAACTCAAAGTAACACAACATAGTTACATTCATAGACTTAAGGTCACTGTGGTATACTTTACAGTTTTTCTTTTCCCTAGGAAGGAAATGTAGATCCCTGGGAAGGGATTTCTTTCTCTGCTTTTTAGTAGTGTAAGCCTTTATTATCTCTTGGATCCTAAAAATGGGGAGGGTTTTGGCAGGTGGAGCTTAGGAGAGACCCATCAGGTGGCAGGGACAACATGAGAAAGGGCAGAAGGAAGAATGGATTTTGAGAAGGACCTGATATCTTACATGATGAGAGCAGCGTTTCACAATGTCTGTCCTGCACAACACTGGTTTTAGATGATGTTGATGTAGTTACAAGACAGAAGCATATGGGAAGAGCCGTACTCTACATCCCGGCATGAAATTCAGGTTTCACTTTGTTACATTACGTACTCTGAAAAGTTTTGGAGGAAGGAAGTGATTTCATTTTTTTAATTCAGTCTTACTCACAGTTACTTGAGAAACCTATATTCAGCTGATGGGACTGTATTTTGTGAAAGGCCAATCGAGAAATGCTGAGATGGAGCTTAAGATATTTCTGTGTGGGGACAGGCATGTGATTATTTTTCTTATAATTCTTTACTGTTTGTCCTAACAGTTGTTACTTTGCAGGGTTTTGTTTAGTTTTGTTTTGTTTTTTACATCTTTATTGGAGTATAATTGCTTTACAGTGTTGTGTTAGTTTCTGCTGTATAACAAAGTGTATCAGCTGTATGTATACATATATCCCCAGGTTTCAGTTTTAAGCCTTCTGTTTTTACCTGAGTCATTGGGCCTCTTAGAAAGCTCAACAATTCTGCGGTCTTCATCTCTTATGTAGTTTCCAGAAGCTCCTGGCACTTACCAGTATTTCCTCTTGATTCTTTTCCTCCGACTTCAAACTTCTTACGATTCTGAGCTGATTGTTTTCTCAGCCTCTAGTGTCAAAACCAGCCACGTCGCTCATGTTCATTGTCTCAGATACAAGGTGCAATATTTCCCACGTTTATGTGTGTCAAAATATAAGTCAGGGATTGATACATAGCATATGCTCAATAACAATTGTATTTCCTATTTTTCTTTGTTCAAAGGTATCCAAACACTGGCCAAGTTCTTAAATTGAAAGTAGAGTGATCTAATTTATTCAGCTCATCCAACCATCAATATTGAACATTTGTCTTTTTTGTTACACATATTTCTTGTATTCCAGTCGTGACGTTCTAGAGCACAGTGAGCACATGTATAACTTATTACTGTATTACTACCTTGGCTATTCCTTGACCAAAATTTACTTCATACAGCTGACAGCCTAATTAACCTACTAGAGTTTTTTTTAATGTATGCATACAAACCATAAACACCAGGTTGCATTGCTAATAACTGAATTTTTACATCTCTAGGCACCCATGTATCCAACACCAGGTCAAGGTATTATAAAATATTTGTGACACCCTACAAGGTTCTCTGTTACTTCTTTCTGTTCCATACTCCCCCAGGGCAACACCCAAGCTGACCTCTTTCACCATATATGACATACAGGGAATCACACAGTGTGTATTCTTTGGTATCTGGCCTTTGGTTACATATCATTATATCAGTAGTTTATTCTTTTATTGTGTTTTCTTGATTTTTTAAACCTAGACATTCATACAGTGTCAAAGTACCACTGATTTCTTAATATTATTATGCTGACCTCCATCTTCAGAGGCTTTCCACAGTCTTCCATCTGTCTTTCCACCTACTTTCTCTTCCGTCTAATGATGTTTCATTTAACCAACCTCAGTCAGCCTTTCCCCCATATTCCCCAACACGTAGCACTCCTGTGTTCAGCCAGTTTTGTTCCCTATTCCATAAGCCCTTTGTGCCATTGCTGACACTGTGCCTGTGCCCTGCCCGGAAGGCCTGTTCCCTACCCTCTATATACTTGTTCAAGACTCAGTTTAAATGCTGCCTGTTCTAAGAAGTCTTCTCAGAAGAAGCCAGTGCTTTTTGGAATCCTTCTTTAATGAAATCCCATAGCAAGTGTCATCTGTCCTCCCTGATCTGGTAATTAATTATCCATTGTTCCTATCATATAGTGTTTGTTTTTCTTATGTGCTGTTATTATTTATTGAAGCAGATTATAGTGACTTGAACCAGGAACTGGGTCATTTTCCTCTTCATTTTAGTGCAAGTTTCTGTGACATGAAGTTAAACTCCTTTTCCCTCACTTCCCATTCACCCACTTGTTAAACACAAAGTACAAGTGAAACTTATTGGTTAACAGGTTTTTGTGGTCCTTGGTTCTGGTCCCTAGGTCTAAGCTGTGCTTCTGTAGTGCTAATTTGACTGATTTCTTATTGTCACATAACTCAGGAATTAACTAAATCATTACAAATTTAGATACATATAAGATATTATAAGAAAACCAGTGGATGTCACAAGTTTAGGCCTGGGGGAGAGTGTTGTATGAGTCCTAGTTTGGTGGGGCTCACACTGCATGATCGCGCCTTCCAGTATTCCATTGTAAGTAAGAAAGAGGTATGCAAATATATGCTTAACATTTAACAGTGTTGATAAAAAAGAGAGGAGAGAAAGGGATGACAGGTACTTTGAGGGCTTTTTGGAATTCATGAACAATTATGATTGGATGGGGAAAAAGAAAAACCGAGGGCTAACCTCCCGCAGGTGAGCTCAGGAAAGAGAGAAGGGCTCATCTGGTATGCAGGTAGAGAGGTTTGACCTACAGAATCTTAGAAAACCTCAACAATCTGAGCAGTGATGGCAAGAGGCAAACTAAAGGGATAACAAAAGTCTGCAAAAGTCTCGCACCAAGAGCTTTGGCATGGTGTTCATCATCTCGCTAATCCTAACATGCAGACATTTATGAGAGTAAAGTCAGGTCTTTGCCAGAGTGGGTTCCTTATTTGGGCAACTGGGTCAAATGAAGAAAGGCAAATGTAGGCTGCCGGAGTAAATAAGGAGAGGAAAAACAAAACGAACGAGACCTATCATTCATCAGTGGTTTCCCCCCAATATTCTTAGCCTCCACCTTATCTCCATCTTACTGGTAACACAGGAACTAGACTGAACAGTCAGGTCAAAGGTCTCTACAGAAACGGAGGTAATATAGAAAATAAGAAAATAAAACATGAAATTGTAGATTTTCTTCCTAGGGGTAATTGAGATGATAGTTGAATAATAACATAAGATCAGGTGAAGTCCAAAGACATTTTAGAAAAGCTGGATAAAGTAAGAAAACATCTGTTCGCTGGCATCTGAATGTTAGAGAGACACCAAGACATGTGGGCCAAGTTCTGGAGAGAAGGGAAACACAGACGCAAGCTTGACATTTGGTGCAGCTTTTCTCCTTGGGGCATTTGCTGATTCAAATCTTACAGACTAGGAGCTGAAAAGCCAAGGAGTTCAAAAGACTCTAACCACAGAAGCCAAACGGCAAGAGCTCAAGCTAAAGGCAACAACTAATGGAATGACAAGCTAAGTGTATCTTTAGTCTCACAGGGCTGCGGAAACCATTACATTTAAAGCCTAACAAATACATGGGTAGTTGGGAATAGGGAGAATCCAAACGCTCATATGGTAATCCCAAAGGGCAACACCCGTAGAGGAAGGACAAGACAGAAATAGAGCAACCTTCACACAGACTGAAAAACAGCTTTGAATGAGCTCAAACTGAGAATGGACTAAGGTTTCCAGTCCCTAGAGTAACTGTCTGCCATGGGCAAAAGGAAATCTTTTCAAGAGAACGATAACGACATCCAGAATGTGGAGGTATCTTTATAGTTTCCTAAAATAAGTTAAGCCCAATTTTAATATAAAAAATAATTTGATATACCAGGAAAAAGACTAAATGATCCAAAGCTCAAAAAAAAAAAAAAAAAACAGAACAAGAAAGAAAGAAAGAAAGAAAGAAGACAATATAAATAGACAAAGGAGGACAAGAGTCACCAGGCATTGGTTAAAAAAAACCAAAACAACTATGATTAAACAAAGAAAATAGACACATGGCAAATAAGCATATGAAAAGATGCTACACATTCCATGTCATCAGGGAATTTTAAATTAGAACAATAATGAGATACCACTACACACCTATTCAAATGGCTAAAATCCAAATACTGAAATACCAAAGTTGTTGACGATGCAGAACAACTCGAATTCTCATTTGTTGCTAGCAGGATACTTGGCAGTTTCTTACAGAACTAAACATACTTTTACCATACAGTGATCTAGTAATCATGCTCTTTGGTATTTACCCATAGGAACTGAAAAGTTATGTCCACATAAAAACCTGCACATGGATGTTTATAACAGTTTCTTTCATAATTGCCAAAACTTGAAATCAACCAAGATGTTTTTCAATAGGTGAATGGATAAACAAGCTATTGTGTATCCGTACAAAGGAATAGCATTCAGCAATAAAAAGAAAAGGCTATGAAGCCATGAAAAGGCATGGAAGAAGCTTAAATGCATATTGCTAAGTGAAAAAAAGCCAATCTGCAAAGGCTACATGCATATTATATGATTGGAGCTATATGAAATTTAGGAAAAGGCAAAAGTGTGGAGACAATCAAAAGATCAGTGGTTGCCAGAGGTTGTGGGGAGGGAGAAAAGGATGGGTGAAGCCCGGAATTGTAAAGGCAGAGAAACTCCTGTGTATGGTTCTGTAATGGTGGATACAGGTTATTGCACATTTGTCAAAAATCATATAATGTACAAAACAAAGAGTGAAGTGTAAAGTAAAGCATGGACATTAGTTAGTAATAATGTGTCGATATTGGTTCATTAACTATAACAAATATATTATGCTAATGTAAGATGTTAATAATAGGGGAAACTGGGTTGAGAGGTAAGGAAGTATGAGAACTCTGTCCTTTCTGCTTAATTTTTCTGTAAGCCAGAAACAGCTCCAAAATAGTCTGTTAATTTAAAAAACAAATGTAGACCTGCATACAAAACTTGCACGTAAATCCAACCACAGCAGCATTATTCATAAGAGCCCCAAAGAGGAAATAACCCAAATGGCCATTTACTGTGAATGATCAATGAAACACAGTAATAACCACACCATGGAATATTATTCAGCCATAAAAAGAAATCAAGTACTGATACATGCTACAACATAGATGAACCTTGAAAACATGCTAAGTAATTGTATGTTTCCATTTGTATGCAATGTCCAGACTAGGCAAATCTGTAGAGACAAAGTATATTAGTGGCTGCCTAGGGTTCGGAGAAGTGGGAGAGTGAGTGACTTATAGTACATTATTTTTGGGGGGGGGGAGTGGATGAAAGTTTTACAATTGATTGTGGTGGTAGATGCATAACACATTAAATTGTACACTTTAAATAATATGGAAAGTAAATTATATCTCAATGAAACTATTATTTAAAATTATGATTTTACAGAAATTCAGTCCTTACCTATTATGTATCTATCTGTCTATCTAGCTATCTATCTATCTATCTATCTCTCTATCTGTCTATCTATCCATCTATCTCTCTATCTGTCTATCTATCCATCTATCTATCTATCTCTCTGTCTATCTATCTATCTGTGTGTCTATCTATCTCTCTATCTCTATCTCTCTGTCTATCTCTATCTATCTATCTATGTCTCTATCTATCTATCTGTCTATGTCTCTCTCTCTTCTCTGTCTATCTATCTGCCTATCTCTCTGTCTCTCTCTATCTCTCTGTCTCTATCTGTCTCTCTATGTATCTGTCTATCTATCTGTCTGTCTATATATCTCTATCTCTCTATCATCTATCTGTCTATCTATCATCTCTCTATGTATCTATCTATCTATGTATCTATCTATCTATATCTACCTGTCTACCCATCTATCCTTATGTATAGAACAGTAACAATGGCTTATAAGTCACCTCCCTACATTATTTTATCCTTCCAAAACTCTTGAGAGGTCAGTAGGCCATAGGAAAAGCACTGAGTTCACTGGAACACTTGAAGGTTGAATTAACTGTTTGTGATCACTCAATCAGTAAATGGTGATGCAGGGAATTCCACACACATCTTCTCTGTCCTCCTTTCCTCCTTCCCTCCCTCCTACTTGCTGACTCTATTCCAGCCACATTATTTACTGATTCTTCCCTGAGGACACTGGCATCCTTCCTCTGGGCCTTGCAGAGGTTATTCCCATGATCTGGAATGCTTTTCCCTCAGATGTCTGACTCATCTGCCTCCCTCTAGACTGTTCAAATTCCACCTTCCCAGTAAAACTTATCCTGTCTACCGTTGAAGTTGAAAGCCTTGCTCCTCTCTGCCCACAATCTCACCTCACCATATACTGCTTAATCTCCATAGCATTTATTCCTGTCGAACCTACCAGAGAATGTACATGGGTTTCTGTTCTCCCCTCCAACTGGAAGATAGGCTGCACAGACTCAGGAATTTTGCCATTATTAAACCTAGTGGAGGCCCAGCAGAACTCTAGGGTCAGCCAGAACTGGGCACAATTATAACTCTCGTGATTTGATATTTTAGTGGGTTAGCTCAGAGCCAAGCCAGTTATTAAAGAGGATCTTTTCTGCTGTTTTAAGCAGCATGGTACATTTGAGGTCAACTTAAATTTTCAGTAATTACAGAGCAGGTATGAACTCTTCCTTTGTTTCTCCAGACACATGAACCCGGATGCCAAATCCATCCTCTCTGGGTGTAGTGGGAATGTATGAAGATGACTGGCCTAAGTCTCAATTGAATAAAAAGATGCCCCAAAAGACATTTCAGCATTTTCAAAAAGTTCAGTCATAAAGTGTGGTTCCTTATCACACATCAGGGATTATCTAGCCTCCAGTGTGGTTTTTGTTTTTTGCAGTAAAAATGTGTCATTTTATATTTTAAATTTGCATTATGAAAATAAGTCTGTACACGAAGTAATACATATCTAATGAATATGAATCATGTCAATTTGGTCATGGTATTTAAAGTTGGCTTTGGCTTTGAAGTATTTTTAAATTCATAGAAAATATTGAACTTCTAATAAAATAAATAAAACATTGTAATAATTGATATTAATAATCAACTTCAAAATTTCTTTGTCTGCATTTTCTGTTCAGTTTTAAAAGAGAATCCACTTTCAGTAGTGTTCCAAAGTGAGTGATTGCACCTTCTATGATTTGAAAAAAGATCCGATTGCCTTTAGCTGTTCTTAAGTGCTGAACATAACTGAGAGAAATTGTAACAAGACACTCTCTGTCACTGGCAGGAAATCCATCTCCGTCCTTTGCGGGGGCAGTCCCGAGCTCATGTTTTAACGGACGCGAATGCAAACCGTGGTTCTCACGTGACTTTCTGAAGAGCCCCCGCAGCAGGCCCAGGTACCTTGAGTGGACTAAGTCTCACTTTATGGCAGTGGCATCAGATGGTGGCTACAGAAGGTTGCCGACGTCCCTGTGTGCTCTGACAGGCTCTGCAGACCGGGGGACGAAAGGACCAAGGAACTCTGACCGCCCTCGGGAATCCCAAGTGACTGGAGGGACACCGCGTCAGGGCCCCAGGCAGTGTCGCCCACTGTTCCGGAGGCGGGCGGAGGCTCCGCAGCTTCATTTCGTCCCGTCCCTTCCAGTATTTAAAATTATTGTCAAGATGCTGGGTTAACTCAGGCAGGTCTACAAAGGCGTCCCAAGCAGCAAACATGTCTGTGATGAACAATGAAAGAGATTTGGGATTTGGGGATGCTGCAGGTATTTCTGTCAAAAACTGGCATCACCACAGGCAAGTCCTGTCGCTTCTCTTCATCAGTCTGAGAAAAACATTCTTCTGAGATACGTGCGGCCCACTCAATGCACTGCTCCACGGGTCGGCAGGGATTGGACACATCAGCACACTTAATCAGTCAGGGTGAGTCACCCCAACTCTCCCTCCTCTGGACCTTAGTTCCTCCTGATTGTCACTCGTTACACTGAAAACAGATTTCAGGAGTCAGCACGTGCAGCCATAATGTGTGCCTAATTCCACATCCCAGTCACTGGGACACAGAATTTTGGTGTCTTAAGTCTGGCTCCCACATCACCACTCACATATGTCAGTTCTTCCTCTACAGCTGAGTCAGTGAGTAAAGACACATAAACAGAAGCAGATTAATACGAACAAGGTTTTATTGACATATATATATGTACATAAAGCTGGGAAAGAGAAAGGCCCATTGAGGCAAATGCATAGGGGGAGAGGAAACATCTGAAAACAGCAGTGGGCATCCTGCCAGCTCCAAGTCTAGGGAAAACTTGGGTCCGCCAAGTTAACAGTCAAGCCAGGGATGGCACAGTGGATGATACAGCCAGCTGTCTTCCATTCTCCTAACTGGAGCTTCTCAAGTCTGGTGTAGTTCTGAAGTGGGCTCATATGCTCCTCACGCTCCAGCACACACACACACACGCACACGCACACACAAACACACACACACACACACTAGCACACCCCTGAGGTGTGGTCCTCCGGCTTGCTGTAGGAAGAGAGGAGGTGAAGTTTCACTTCAAGGGGCTGAGCCACTTTCCAGTGAGGCAAAGTCCATTCATGGTGACACACAGTTTGCAGAATAAGATCTGCTCTTCATTTGTTGAGTTTCTTCATAGAAGAAAGGAATTCGCTGGTGGCTCCTATGAAGCCCTGGGCAGGTTATGAGGCTGCCAGACTCCTATGAGCACAGGCACAGCTGCCCTGACCAGGGGCCTGCAAACACAATGCTGGCTCGTCTAAGTCAGAGGGGTGTCCTGACTCGGGGACCCCAGTGTTCTTCCTGAGGGTGGAGCTTCCTCTCTAAGTATGGATGCTGCTATCCCCCATGGTACCACCTGGGTTTTGACCAGGGGGGGCCTCAGGTGCTTTGTATGAATGTGGCACCAGAAGTGTATCCAGTCACAGCAGGTGTGGTGCTGTCCCCCATGCCCCCCCCCCCGGTTCTCTGCACAGATGGGTTCCAAGTCTGATGGCAGTTATTGACACAGGGCCTCCCAGCACCGGTGAGATGTTGTGCCCTCCATCCGCACCACCTGTGTGTTGGCCAGGTGGGTCCCAGTTGTAAGCGGGAATAGCAGGTCCTCCAATCATGGGCATGATGTTGTTCCCTCCTAGACGACCACCACCTAGATTGTGGGCAGGTGGGCCCCTTGTGCTTGGCAATAAGGTAGAACTAGAAGTGTGTTGAAACCCACGGGTAATGACCACACTTGCAACTGCAACAGATGTGGTGTGCTCTGTTAGAAGGTGGAAAGTGACATGTCCCTTGACACAGGTTTCTTCTCCTTGGTGATGGAACTTTTACATGTAGATTTTCTCCGTCCAGATGGGCCCTGTGTGCAGTGACGGAAAGTGGGAACCCTAGGGCCTCCCATCGTGGGGATGGTGTTGTCCCCTGCCATCACCGTACCACCTGTACTCAGCCCAGGTGGGCCCCAGGTGTTTGGATTTAAGGTGGAATCAGGTATGTTCCCAAATGCTGGGATGGTGCCTGCCCCTCCTAGTGCAGCAGCCTTGCCGTGGTCAGGTAGATGGCAGGTTGTCTGGCCCAAAGTAGGAACAGAAGCGGTGCTGGGTGCCCCACTTAGTCCTGCCCCGAAGTTAAGTGGTCTGGATGCCTGTGAGTGAGTGAGGCCTGGGGCTGACACACCGACCCCAAGGCTCCCACCGGCCGTAGGGGCTGCAGGTCCCATGAACAGTGGTCCCGGTGTGGTGTCGGCAGAGAGCGAGCTACTGTCCCCAGTACTAGGCATCCTGGTGGCAAGTCCGAAGCCAGTAGCAATGGACACAGCCCTGGGGAGAATGCCTGGCTTGTCGCCAAAGGCCGGCTGCGTGTTGCTGGTGGTGGCGAATAGGGAAGCTGGCGAAGCTGCCGGCATGATGCTGACTTGCGGTGGCTAGGCTGCAGGGGCGACTAGGACTTTATCTTGTGCTGAGGCTGCTGGGTTTCCCAACAGAAAATTATCGTTAGGCCTCTGCCCATCGTTGGCCCCCAATGTGGCCTGAGACGGGAGACCTGGGTCTAAGGAAGCTTGAAGTGTTGGTCTATCTGTTGACCACGTTGCAGGTAAATGCGTCGAGGCATGGGCTGAGGCATTGCTACTACTGGGAGGTGTGTTCCCAGAACTAGGAACAGCCCTGTGAAATGCCTATTGGTTCTGCCTGGAGACAGGGGCAGACTGGAAAATGACAGCCTGGGAAGGAGGTGTGGTGTCCATAGGTACAGTGCCAGAGCTGCTGCCTGCTGAAGCATTGGTGACGGCTGAGGCCGTAACTGGGGGGCTGGGGAAAACAGGAGCCGAATGGAAAATGACAGCCTGGGAAGGAGGTGTGGTGTCCATAGGTACAGTGTCAGAGCTGCTGCCTGCTGAAACATTGGTGACGGCCGAAGCCGTAACTGGGGGGCTGGGGAAAGCAGAAGCCGAATGGAAAATGACAGCCTGGGAAGGAGGTGTAGTGTCCATAGGTACAGTGTCAGAGCTGCTGCCTGCTGAAGCACCGGTGACGGCCGAAGTCGTAACTGGGGGGCTGGGGAAAGCAGGAGCCGAATGGAAAATGACAGCCTGAGAAGGAGGTGTGGTGTCCATAGGTACAGTGTCAGAGCTGCTGCCTGCTGAAGCACCGATGCCGGCCGAAGTCATAACTGGGGGGCTGGGGAAAGCAGGAGCCGAATGGAAAATGACAGCCTGGGAAGGAGGTGTGGTGTCCATAGGTACAGTGTCAGAGGTGCTGCCTGCTGAAGCACCGATGCTGGCCGGAGCTGTAAATGGGGGGCTGGGGAAAACAGGAGCCGAATGGAAACTGACAGCTCCGGAAGGGGCAGCAGTGTCCATGTAGACGCTAGGCTGCAAGGTCACACTTCCAGATGCCGTGACCATGCTGGTGGAAGGGATTGCCACAGAAGTCCTGGGCTGCCCAGTTACAATAGGGGGATCGATGGTAGGGGCTGGAAGAGGGGTAGGTGGGTTTAAAGGAGGGGTAGGAGCTACACAGATGGGTGTTGGGGATTCTTTTTCATGGGACGGTGGCTGGACCTTCCTTACGTTCTTGGGGATCTTTTTCCAGCGACACTGAATGTTCTTCTGCAAGGTGCCTGGGTGTTTGGCAGCAGCTAAGCACGGAAGCTTAGGAGGAGGGGGCAGCTCACCTCGATCCCACGTCAGTGCCTCGTTCCCCGACGGGGGCGACCTCAGCCCTGGCAGCGGCAGAAAAAGCGGCAGGGGAATCTTCCGCTTCCAGGGCCTACTGCTGGTAGATAGCAGGGAAGAGGAGCTTCTTGTTGGGATGCGTGAAGACTCTTCAGGCTGCAGCTCCTTCCCAGACGTCAGTGAACCTGGTGATTTGGGCCGGTGGTCTTCACCCAGCACTTTTTTTGTTGGCCTCTCCAGCAACAGGGAGCAGCATGCGGTTGGGGCAGAGGACAGCACGGCATGGGATGGGGCCTTCACCTCCCTCTTCTCACCTCCTTCCCAGGCTGTCATTTTCCGTTCTGCCCCTGTTTTCCCCAGCCCCCGTCTCCTCAGTGGGAGGTGACTGGATGGTACCGGCTTCCTGACGTTGACTCCCTGCTCAGGGCAGAAGGCAGGCGCTGGAGCAGCAGGGTGGTCCCGGTCAGATGTGGCAGCCTCCCAGGAGGGCAAAACCAGCGGGTGACAGCCCACCGGGGCCCCACGGCGGGGCGGGCGGCGGGGCCGGCGGCCGTGGCGGAGCCAGGTACGAAATTTGCATAGTAAATTGCCCATGTAGGACCGGTTGTGCGCCAAGCGATCCGAGAACAGAGTGTGAAACTGGGAGAGCTTCTCCTTCGCTTCACCTCCTCTCAAGGTCTAGCACGCACTGGACACTGGATGGCTCAGCCTGGCGCTTGTGACATGTCCATTGTACTCGTCACAGAGAAAGGGCGGGCGGGGCAGGGCGGGGGGTGGGGGGCGCATGCAAGCCCAGCCCCTGGAGAAACCCCGGCTCAAGGGCAAAGGGCGGGGCCCCAGTGCCCGACCCCTTCTGGACTTTCTAGTGGCTGGGACTTCTCGCTGTGGGTGGCAGGTGTTTGGCACCAGATGGACCACCATGCGGAGACTGTTGGGGACTGTGGAAGCCTTCTCCTCCAGAGCTCACCCTGCCTGGGCACCGGCTCTGCAGGCCCCTCAGCCCTGCGTATGTATCGGCCAGCCCTTCCCCCCCAAGGGGCCCAGGACCAGAGCCTGTTCAGAGCTGAGTGCAGGAGGCACCCAGAGCTTGCCAGGCTGTGGCCCGCCTCCTCCAGGGACCTCCCCAGCTTCTCTGCGAGGCCTGATGACGGGAGCACCTTCTCCAGGGCTGCTCAGCTGCCAGCATCACCATGAGCCAGGTGGCGAAGGTTTCTGAGCAGGGGATGCAGAGCCCTGACCCGCCTGGGTGCTGCAGCCCACGATGTCCCTTCCTGGCAGATAGGTTCTTTCTTCACTTCCTTTTCGAAATTTGGTAAAACAACATTTAAACCTTCGACTGTTCTTCAGGTTATACAGATGGTAGTGGCTTAGCTGGGATTCGAAGCAAGGCTGTGTGATTCCAGAGCTCGTGCTCTGGACTGTGGCGCCTCCTTATCATATATGCTTCATGTGTTACTTTTGTTTTTTTTTCTTGTGGCCCTCATGGTACTTAGCCCTAAGTGCCATACGTGTGATGAACACGTACACTGCCCTGTAGGAGGTCTTCTTTTGTTCAACGCATGAATTGGTCATCCACCACACGGGGTTCTAGTCTCAGAAGATACAGGTCAGGGAGCACCAGCTGTCAGCATAGCAGCGCCCCACATTTCTAATTGAGGCTTGCAGCCCAGATTTTCCCTTTGGTCTAGTGTGAAGGATCCAGATATGTAAAGCTTATATTCTAGACAAATCATGGGCTATCCGGAAAGAAATTCACCAGTAAATTATTCCAGTTTCTCTGGCCTTCCTGGAGTATATCCAGTAAGGCATCTCATTCATGTCTGGCAAGCAAATATATCGTTTATTGCAACTTCATCGTGGAGTGATGTATTGGTTTAAAGTACGATCAACACAATTTGGTCATTGTGAGTATGCCAGCTGGGTCCACTGTTTACTACACATATGTAACTCTAGCGATTCTTACGCCCAAGAGAGGAGACATACTCTTGGGTGTCTAGGGCAAGGGAAACATGTGTTGTTATTCAGGAGCTGGAAGCTTCAGCATGACAGGAAAGAATTGAAAAATCCTGGTCTACACATGACTTTACCTTGTTTGAAACTTGTTTCTTTGGCTTGCTTCATTGGAGTGTTTTCTCTCTCCTGGGGCTGACATTGTGTGTTATGTATCACGCATGTGACATGTAGAAGTTTCAGAACCCAGAGTCATATAGATCAATAAAAATGTATTTATATATTTTAGTTTAAAATCTATTGAAAATAACACTGGGCATAATTCATATATTCCAAAATTAGTTTGACCCTCTGCCCATGAGATTCTTTTTATGATATGTGACAGCTAATTTGGACTTCCATCCCCAATAAACTTTGAGGTTTGAGGACACAAAAGGTTTTGCTCAGACCTAAATTCTGTCTGAAAAAAAGGGCTAAATATTATAAGCCCTTTCTAACCTCTCCAGGAGCAGAAATGATTTACAGCTGTGGCATTGAACCATAGTTCCTTGATCTCATTTGAGAAGAGTTCTGTAAGAAACGATGTCTTGATTTTTGTTTGTTTTGTTTGTTCCCTGTTTTCTTGTCTTACTTACCAACAATCCATTGTAATTCATGAGTTAGTATGGCAGCAGGCTGGGTGTTCCCTGGAGCTCATTAAATGAACTTTTGTTCCTAAACTGATGTTTGTCTGCTTGTTTTCAGCCCCTCTTCTTTCCTCTGCCCTTTACTATAACCAGAGCTCAGCAAAAGCTGACTGGCTTTGTGCAGACCCTACTTAGGGTAGTCTTTTCTTAATCATTTTATTCATGGCTCCTCCATTTCATTGTTTGCCTTCTCAAAATGTGTTGCAATCTTTCTGTGGTTGATGACTTCCACAATGTCTTGGCTTTTATTGGTTGCTTAATTTTGGTATTTCTACAGTTTTATTTAAATATGGTTTCAGGAGGAACAGAAAGTAAATGTTTCCTAGTCTGCCATCTTGCGCTGAAAATCCCTGTTGATTTTAGCATCCAGTGTTCCCATGGGAAAACACCCAACCCTGGCATTAATAGATGTAACACTCAAGATTTCAGCTTTTCTTGAGCAATCACTAAGGATTTAATATGTGGTCATTTCTAATGGGAAAATAATAACTGTCTCATGGAGTTGATTTGAGGATTAAATTAGATAATGAACATGAAAATGCTTTGTAAGGTTTAAAACTCTATAAAAATGTTTTGTGTTATTATTTGATTGTTTATGTTCTGTTCTGTTCATTCCACAGAATCATCTTGAGAACACATACTGTTTTTTATGTACCTGGTATATATCTCAATTAGTTTGAAGAATTTCCCAGATACCTGTTAATAGGTAGTTCTCCAATTCCAATCTTGCCACGTCCTGTACCACATAGGAATTTGATTTCTCTTTCTTTCTCTGGGTTGTTCAGAACCCAACGAAAGAACAATGGAATGGCATCAAAGAGATCAGGGTTCTTGACCCAGATTTACCATAAAATAATTGTGTCCTCTTGGGAAAATTATAGTTATTCTAGGCCCCTTTCCTTTTCTTTACTTTGACAGAGCTGCACTAGATGACCCCAAATAACATTGCACTCTTTCAGTCGTAGCTTAGATGTGATTGGTTTTCTGAAACAAATGAAGACAATGACACGTGAAACCGTGCAACATCTCTGTAACTATGTTTTCTTAGAGTTGCCTCCATTGTACACATGATAAGATGGCTGAGCACAGAAGCAGATGTTTTGACCAGAGGTTCCGGAGTAAATGGAGCTAAACCACAAGTTTCCTTCTTTCCTGACGCTCACTTAGCCACAACATAGGCTGCTGAATATTAAGCTGTAAAGTATATTATCAGTATAGTTTAAAAGAAGCTGTTCTTCTAGGATTTCCAATTAATAGCAGGAGGTTTTGAAATCCTTAAAAGATCATCTAATTTTGTGAGATTTACGGCTCTATTTTCCTGTCAAGCAAGTTGTATTAGTGCCAGACAATCATCTGAGCTTCTGGATGCTTCTCTGAACCTCTTGAATTTTTCTTCTTGCTATCTGGAATTCATTCCAGATAAGCCTTTTTGTAGAGAGTATGTACAGACTTGTCTATTTTCATGTAAGAAAGCGATGCAGTGAGTCAGGATGGGGGTTAAGCCCTCATTCTCAGAGTGGTATTGAGCTCCTGGTGAAATATAATGATCATTTCCTCAGAATAGAAAAGCAGTTATCTCAAGTTTTTAATGCCATTAACTATTTATACATTTATGTATAATACATATATTTATTGTACCTACGAGGTGTGTTCTCTTTGGGAAGTACAAAGCTATTTGAGACATAGGTTGTTAATTTTTTTGTTTTCCCACAAATACTGTGACCCTTTGAGCAGGAAGGTCTATATTTTACTAACATCTAGAACAAGCAGCTAACACGGTATCTAAGATGTAGTCAATAAATATGAAATAGATAAATGAACACATTTTAAAGGAAGGGCCAGGACATGAACAAATAGAAAATTTTCATGTTCAGTCACAAAGCCACAACAGACATAAAAATGATACAGACAACAAGTGCTACGGTCATTCAAAGAAGGCATAGAATAGATACAATGAGGATCTCCTCTATGGCACAGGGAACTCTACTCAATATTTTGTAATAACTTCTAAGGGAAAAGAATCTGAAAACGGAATCACTGTGCTGTACACCTGAAACTGACACGACATTGTAAATCAACTATACTTCAATTAAAAAACAAACAGACAACGACAACAACAAAAAACCAAAGAGGTCGTAGAAGTTCTTATGAGATTCCATAAGAGAAGAGAAGCCAAATGAGGACAGGAGAGAAGGCTTTTGAATCAGTTCAGAGGAGAAGTCACAGAGGAACTAGTGTTTGACCTGAACTTGAGATTAAGATTAAGATGAATTAATCTTAATTAATTAAGATTGCAACACAGGGATATTACAGATGAAGGTAATCACATAAACTTACTATACTGAAACTTGCAGAGGTTATGAGTGTTGTTCAAGATCCCAACGCAAGTGCATTGTGGAATCAGAATTTTAAGTGAGACCTAATGAACTAAAAACAAACACAAAAACAAGCCCTTCCTGTGATAACCACGTTGCCTTTGAAGTCTTTTTTTTGGTGGGTTGGTAGAAACTGGTTCCAGTGTTCTGCACAACTGTACATTGTTTCTTGCAGGCATGACTAGTTCTGTCCCCCCGCGGCCCCCTACCCCCGAGTTGATCCTCAAAGTTTCCTTTAGAATGGACTTGCTAAAACGCAGACATGCAAGTATTCATGACGCCTGTGGCCAATCGTTTCTCCTGCCATTGCCTACTTCGCTTCTGGATTATGTGAACAATTCACTGTCTTCATTTATGCTTTTCCCTCCTCCGAGAATTCCTTTCTCCCTATGGGGCACCTGGGACACCCACTTCATTTTTCAAAACTCAATTTACATATTATGTCTTTTGTGCACTCTTCTTTTTAGTGTTGTGATCACACGCTCCTTTTTGCTACCCTTGCACTTCTGCATGCCTGATTGTTGCACTCGCTACACTGTATTGTGACTGTAGTTTTTACATATCTCTGTGTTCTCCTAGGCAACATTCCTTTGGGCCAGGGACTACCTTTTTACATCTATTGATGCTGCCTTAGCATGTTACTTGTTGTGAAGTAGTTAGTTATAAAAATGAGATTGGAATAAATTAAAAATTGTTATGTACATATTACTTATTATCACTTTACAGATATAACAGGAAAAAATATTAATGTTGGTGCTGAAAGTTCACTTCTAGTAAGCGGTGGTGGTACTTGACTCTACTTATCATATTTTCCCCACTATTTTATATCTTTCTACCTGATAGCTCTTCTTTATTTCCATCTATGTTTCTTTATTGCTAAACCAAGAAAAACAGGTATGAGGGTAGGGCTAGGCCATACTTGGCTGGAATAGTAAAGAAATTGTGTGGGGTTTTGGTGAGAAAATCCTGAAGCATAGAGGTCTGCATCTTCCCTTTGAGGCATGTGGAGGGGTCTGCTTCTAAAGAGTTTTATTAGCGACTAGTCAAGATGCTTTTGCACAAGGCTCCTGATTAGCTGTTGGTATACTAAGAGTGAATCAGAGTTAGCGTAGTTTCTGATTTCTTTTACATTGTCAATGTGGATGATCATTTTTTACTGCTGGGGGTGGTGGTGATGGGGAGTGAGGGAATGTTCCTTTCCTGCTCCTGATGGTTCAGTCCCGTCAAGAGAGCTCTTAGGGTCATTTCAGCCCTGCTTCTTTACTGACTCTGCCCCAGGGTGATCAAGTGACTTATATAGAAAGCTTGAAAAGAATTAAGTGAGCATGCTTGCCTTGACTAATTCTGTCCTCTCCCTTGAGAGTGTGAGTGAGTGTCTTCTGTTTCTCTCATTCTGTGTATAACGAGTTAGTAAATCTGCCCAATTCTGGGATTCCGTTATGTGATCATTGCGTTCAAACTGGATTCTCAAGCCAGGGTTATCAACAGTAACAGGAATATTCGGCCCTCCATCTTTTCTCTTTTATCTTATTTCCTAATTTATTCCAAACCAAATGGAATTAAGGCATTGTACTTGCTGGAAGGTAATGAAAAGACCCTAACATTTGGTGCATTACCTGGGAACACTGAGAAATAAAAAGAAAGGAGCAGGCATTTTGGAGAGGAAAATGTCCATGTGGAAAATATTTTGGTACTGCCAAGGAAGGTAGTCTAGTGCCTTGGTCTTTAATGTATGGTGGGAAGTTGAGACCTTTGACTGTTTGAAAATATTTAGGTTTGTGCAGTAAACTGCTGAAGCCTAGAAAAGGTTTAATGCATGCTGTATAAGTGTCCTCCGTGCTTGCTGGGAGACTAATAAAGTTGGAGGCTTAACACAATAGAAGTTTACTATCTCACAGTTGTAGAGGCCAGAAGTGTGATATCAAGGCGTCAGCAAGGCTGCTCTCCCTACAGATGCTCTAGGGGAGATTCTATCCCTGCCTCTTTCAGTTTCTGGTGGTTGCCAGCTTCCTTGGCTTGAGGCCACATCACTCAGTTTTTGTCTCTGTCTTCACATCACCCCCTTTCTGTGTCTGTATCTTCTCTTTTGTATGTCTCAAATGTCCCTCTGCCCTTCTTGTATAATAAGGACAATTGTCATTCTATTTAGGACCCATCCAGATAATACAGGATGGAAATCCCATCTCAAGATCCTTAATGACATTTGCAAAACCTTTTTTTCAAACGAGGTAACAGTCAAGGATTAGGACATGGATATATACTTGTTGGATGGGGCCACCATCCAACCCACTATACCAGCCGTAAGATACTTTGATTTTGGCTGATGGCTGCAGCTTATGGCGTGGGAGAGGGGCTGTTTCTTTAGAGCCACTTAAGTAAAAGTCTGACATAAAGAAAAGGGGCGTTAGGGAGTTGCAGGTGACTGAGCAATACCTGGAGCGGAATGAATAAGGCACCTGGAGGATCTTTAGTATACAGAGACCTTTACCTGGCACTTGACTGGAGAGTGTGCAGGATTTTACAGGGCAGGAAAGTCTCAGGCAGCCGTCCACCTTGCCTTACTCTTCAGGTAGAGTTTTTCCCAAGCAGGCTTGACTGAGACAAAGACTCAATTGTAAGGAAAACATGTTTTGTAGAACTTGTCGGCATTGACACATATGGTCTACCGTAGGCTCAAGTGACTCCCTTTACATGTGGACCCAAGCTGACACTGGATTTGTCAATTATGTTGGAGAAAGAAGTGTTCTCTTAAAGGCAGCCGCCTTTGGTCTATGCAGTTCCATAGCAGGAGGCAGTGAAAATGGCCGTGGCGGCATAGGATTGTCAAATCTACACATCAGAACTGGAGGTGTAATGTCACTCGACAGAAGCCATAATCAGTTCAGTACTGCAGTGTGAACCACAAAGTCATCAAGGAGGAGGGATAACTCAAGAGTCCACGTGTGACAGATGCTCAGGGCTGTGCACTGCACATGGCAAATTCATAGTGACAAATCAACGTGAGGCTAAACGATTCCTCCTGGTTCGAAGTTGGCAGGTCAGAAATTTCAAATAAATGGCATAGACTAATGGACATCCTAGTGAGGCTGAAACGAAAGAGACTTTATCTTTCTCTCAGATGCCATTGAGTTTCTGCTATGTTCTTTGGTCGAATTCTGTACTGGATTCTGGGAACAAAAATGTGCCTAGTTTCACTCTTCTAGGAGTGGGGGATTGGCTTGCTTTTGAGATTGTTTTTAAATTTGGGGGATAGTGCTGTAAAATCAAATTGTATCTTAGGAACTCTTTAGACTCTTTAAAAGCATGGTTCACGAGGGACTTGATAAACTGATAAAACAGCCAAGGCCCTAAGAGACCCACACCCGTGTCAGTGACAGAAGTCCAAGCTACAGATACTGAAGGAGCCCTCAGTCCCATTCAGGCAATTAAAGCCCTGTCACTGAGAATGAACCAAATGTACATTTGGGAGGATTGTTTATGGACATTTAGGACTTTGGATTTTTAACCCACAGTAACAAGGACACTTGATTTCAAAATTGGGCTTTAATACTTTGGGACCTTAATTCATAAGAGCGTTTAATGTGTGCCCTTTTAATTTCTCTGTGAAGAATTTGATACCGGCAAAGGTGTACTTTCACCTTTGATTGATGATTGATGATTTCTGAATTGTATTACTGGATGCTTTTATGTATTTAACCTTAGTGTGTCATTTAACCTCATCAGCTTTCTGTGGTTAGCTGTGCTGTGGATGGCTGGTCGAACAAAAAGTTGTTTCTGATCATTGGATATGAGTAGCCCTGGAGTTAATTTAAATTAATGCAATTTCTCGCCCATATCAGAGACTTCTGGGATGAAACTCTAAGTCGTCCACCAGCAGTTCCCGGAGGCCACTCAAATGAGTAGCCCCATAAAAGTGTGAGCAGGACTGTCCTGATAAAGGTCTATTCTTTTTCCTGAAGGGAGAGTGATATTCCGTTAATTACAGGTTTAAAGGCATAGTTGAGTGGGTTAAGAGATTGAAAAAAACAGGGAAGCATTAGTGACAATCTCCCTTCTCATTCCTAATGGTACCTCCATGTGAAGGGAATTTGATTAGTATAACTTTTAACCTCCCTGCTCTTATATTCACTGACACTGGTTGGGTAAGGTGACCTACTTGACTGGCAAAGTTAGGAAGAATAACTGGCCATGCTTTGCTAAGCTCTTCTTTCCTTCCTCTTGGGAGTGAGTCTGGTGATAGAGAGACAAAAGTTCTCTGCTCCACTGTGGACATGCCCCTTTCACATGGGTTTGCCTGGAACCAACTTGCTGCAACAAAGTGTGTAAGTCTGGATAATTCTAGAATTCAGTTGACAGACTCACCTGACTGTCTCATGAAGCCCCTTTTTCCAACATTGGCTCTAACAGTAAAAAGTGACATAATGTGTGGGCTCCAGTGCAAAATGAAAATATAGTGCCTCTTGTTCAAACTGCAAAGAAAAAGTGTTGTTGAAAGTATTTGCACTGGGGTGCATAGTGTCCTTCCCAAGTTCATGTTCACCTGGAACCTGTGAATGTGCCCAAGTAAATTCTTTTTTCAGATAGAATCGAGATAAGATGACATCATACTGGATTAGGGTGAGCCCTAAATGGGTTCTATGGGTTGTTCTCTCTTCTCTTTTTCATCTTTTTCAGCCGAAGCGTTTGGCTAATATTGGGAAGTAACACGAGTAAGAAAGGATATGATAAGATTCCTTGGACATTCTTGTTTCTTAAAAAACAACTGCTTTCTTTCTGTGTTAGAAGTAAGTTCCGATTCAGATGGAAAGCGTGGCCTCCCGGAGCTGTTAACACCTTCACTTAGTCTTGGATGTGACCAGTAGCACAGAATTCTGGTGGAACTCAGTAAGACTCCAAATGGGTACGAAATAAGCATGTCATGGAAAGCACGCCATAAGCAGGGTGAAAACTAGATGGGAATGGGGCAGCAGGAATGGTGGCAGACACACATATTGCACATGTCTCCTCTGCTCATGCGTATATTTTATTGTCCCATAAATTTTACTTACAAAACGTAAGTTCAAAGATAAAATCATTAAGAATTTCAAGACAGCAATAGCAGAGCATGAAAGCAAGCAAGCGTGGGGCCCTTCTGAGCATGGCTCATGCGGGACTTGATCAACTGGTAAAAGAGCCAAGGCTCTGAGATACCCACACCATGTCAGTGACAGAAGTCCAAGCTAGAGATATTGAAGGAGCCCTCAATGCCACTCAGGCACTGAAAGCCCTGTCACTAAGAATGAACTAAAATGTAAATTTAGGAGGATAATTTATGGACATTTAGGACTTTGGATTTTTAACCCACAGTAACAAGAAAACTTCATTTCAAAAGAAAATGTGAGGTCTTCAAGTTTGCTTTGGTTATTGAGGGTCCTTTGTGGTTCCATATCAATTTTGGAGTCGTTTCTTCTATTTCTGCAAAAATAGGGGATTTTGATAGGCATTGTATTAAATCTGTAG